>NC_056733.1:1824975661-1825310665 GCF_019279795.1 Protopterus annectens | reverse complement strand
GGTTAGAGGTTTCAATTCTTGCTGATCTGATATTCTAATATTCCACTCTGAGTACCTCGCTGACCCTCTTCAATCACAACCTTGATGAGTGGATGGGAAACCAGAAATTTATCCCAGGGGTTTCACCTTTGTCCCTCATTGACAGGGGCAACAGGTGCTGACTGAGGTTTCTTTTTGGGGGATAAACTCTTGGCTAGGCTTGTAAGAGCCCCAGGGCCATTAGTTAGTAACCTTCTATGATCTCTTTTCTGTTCTATTCCAATATGATGGCTCAACTTCTCATTAGCTATGGATTTCACCAGATGAAATAATTCTTCTTCTGTCAGTGTGGGTTCGCTATTGATTTATATTTATGAATGTTGGCACGTAAAACTAATAACTTTCTTCCCCAAATGTGTGCCTAGCTAGAATGCTCCTAATGAGATACAGGGTAAGGCCACCTCCAGCTTGTTCTTAGCAATCACCTGCTAATTTTCACAGACCAGACCTAATTAAAAAGCTCTCAGCTTCCTAATCTAGTCTCTGGCATCTGAAGTGTCTTGCATTCTCGGTCTTCAGTTTATAAATACGTTAATAAACTTAGTGTGCCGTCTAACATGCGAAAGTGCTCTAATTCTGTTATTTTTTTTCCTTTTCACAACAAAGTCGTTTGACTGCACTGCTTTCCTGTAGTAGTCTATTTTAGGTAAAAGCAGAAAAAAAATATCTCACAAACTCTTAGCACAAGAATTCTGGACAAAACCAAAACTACTGGGGGGACAAACGCCCAAAAATATAGAAAGATTTTAAATATTGCCCTTATAAGCTTAAAAAGCTGCTAGAATAACAGGGTTTGTATTCCCATGCATTTTCTGAAGGATATGAAGTCTGAAACTCAATGTCAGTGCCTCCGATGCCCAATTTAGTGATGTCAATCCTCTATGAATTGCCAGGAAACCACACATTTTATAAGGAACAGACCAAAAACATTAGGAAAGTTCTGGACAGTTGAGAGATATGAATGCAGTGTTGAATAAAAAACAATTTGTAGCAAAAAGTACTGCTGTTCTTCAAATGTTTTCATTCTGCATACTTCTTAAAATGCACATATCATCTGAGCAGAAAATGTTGCTTGGGTTCACTGTTTAATTTTGGTCCAGTTTTGACTTTCAATAAACAGCAAACTGTCAAAATGCAATATCTACTATCGAACTGGTGTCTAGTTGCATTAACATTAGGTACATACATGTTTGTATGCATTTGATTGTGTGTGTACAAGAGATATTAACAAGAAGTTATGTACTCACCATAATGTTCGATGTATGTAGTCCATCTCGCCTTAAATTCTTACCCGTGGATTCGGAGCCGAACCTCGGCTCGGCCATACTCTAGCTAGAAGTCTTCAATTGGCTCGTGGCTAAGAGGTATCCCATTATGTAACAGGTCTATTCCCCACATTTTGTTTGCTGCAAGCTCACACACATACACACTGAGAAGAAGAACAACCCCAACAGAAAGGACTACTAACACCTAGGGACAATACCTCCAGGAGGGGGAAGGAGGGAGGGTTAGTAAGAATGTAAGGCGAGATGGACTACATACATCAAACATTATGGTAAGTACATAACTTCTTGATGTTATGTAGTCCAAGCTCGCCTTCATTCTTACCCATGGGACAGCGTCCCTAGCACCTTGATCTTGGGTGGCTCAGTGAAAAATACTCGAGCACTGTGGAACCAAAGGAAGGTCTGCTTCTAGAGACCAGATCTAATTTGTAGTGACTAATAAAGGTATGAGGCGAAGCCCATGTTGCTGTAGCACAAATATCATCCATAGACATCCTAGCCTGAAAAACAGTTGAGGTAGGCACAGATCGTGTAGAATGAGCCTTCACTTTAAAGGGTAATTCTTTGCCATAGGAAGCATAAATAAATGAGATGCAATCGGAGATCCAGCGAGACAAGGTTACCTTAGAAACCAGAACCCCAAGTCTAGTGTCTGAAAATAAGACAAACATTTGATCTGATTTCCTGAAATCTTTCATTCTATGTAAATAGAAACGCAATTGTCTGTGAACATCCAGCTGATGAAACTTAAATTCTGCCTGGTTGGAGAATTCAGGAAAAAACACAGGCAACTCAATGGATTGGTTGATATTGACAACAGAGGCAACCTTTGGAGCAAAAGAAGGGTTGGTTCTTAAGGAGACCCTATCCTTGTGAAACACCAAATAAGGTGGTCTAATCGATAATGCTTGGAGTTCAGAGACCCGCCTAGCTGAAGTTATGGCTACCAAGAATACTATCTTCCACGACAAGAATTTAATGTCACACATAGCTGTGAGCTCAAAGGAAGTTGAGGTGAGCTTCTGTAGTACAAAATTGAGGTCCCATGGCATCACTGGATCAAAGACTGGAGGTTGGAGTAACAATGTCCCTCTCATAAAAGCCCTACAAAGTCTATGAGCCATAAGGTTAGGCTCATTAGCAACGTGAAAGGTAGAAATTGCTGCCAATTGCACTTTAATGGTTGCTGCAGCTGAACCTTGACTAAACAGTTGAGAAAGAAATTCCACTACTGCAGAAACAGGTGCTCTATAAGTATCACTATGTCTCTCACGGGCCCAAATAGAAAATCTTTTCCACTTACTGGAATAAATATTCCTGTAGAAGGCTTGTGGGAAGATGATAGAATATGGACCACTTCCGGGGAAAAATCATGAAGCCTGACTAAGGACGGAACTGGAGCAGCCAAGCTGTCCACTGAGGGTCTGAATGGAGGGATGGAACTGTCCTGACAAATGAGTCAGCAGATCTGGAACTGGGTCCATAATTCAGGGCTTGTCAATTAGATAGGGTTGAAGGAAGGGAAACCAAATCTGACGAGGCCAGAATGGGGTAATGAGGATCATTTTGCTCCACACAGACTGTGCTTTCTGATTGACCTTTGATATCAGAGGTAATGTAGGAGTAGAGAAGACCGGAGGGCCAATCGTGAGCCAGAGCGTCCCTAGGTGTCTCCCCCTCCGGGGGGGGGGGGGATAAGGATGAAGTAGCTGCTGCATTTGGCATTGAGAGGGCTGGCAAATAGATCGCAGCAAGGCTGACCCCATCTGTGGAATATCTCTTCCACAACATAATTGTTCAAGGACCACTCGTGAGGCATTAGGATAGCTCTGCTCAGCCTGTCAGCAATCACTTGGACTTCCCCGGTATATACGTTGCAACTACAAAGCATTGGGAAGACACTGCCCATTGCCAAACTCGAAGTGCCTCTCTGCAAAGGGGTATGATTTGGTTCTACCCTGTTTGTTCAGGTACCACATCACCGACATGTTGTCTGAGTGGATTGCAATTGTCCCTAGAGGGAGAGAGTTATGAAGTGCTTGCAACGCTAATAGCACTGCTTTCATTTCCAAGACATTGATATGCAAATGGGTCTCGTGATCCTGCCATGTGCCTTGGACAGTCCTGCCAAGATAATGCCCCCCCCACCCGATCTGGGAGGCATCCGTAGTCACCATGGCAACTGGAGAAGATGGGACAGAGGGCTTGCCCATGTTGAGATTGCTGGCCTGAAGCCACCAGCGTAGATCCCGCTTGCACGTGTCTGTAATAAGAATGAAATGGGAGAGTGGGAGATGCTGCAGTGACCACTGGGTGAAAAGCAGCCACTGAAGAACCCTCATGTGTAGTCTGGCAAGGGGAACTAGCATGATCGTGGCAGCCATGGTCCCTAATAACTTGAGGACCTTCCTCAATGGTAGACCTGCTGCTGTAGAGCCGGAATTCTCTCTTCTGATAAGAAGGCCCTCATGAGCACCGTATCTAGTTCAGCGCCAATAAAAGTGACACACTGCGAGGGCAACAAGGCAGATTTTTCCCAATTTAGAGTAATTCCTAACCGTTGGCAAAGTGCAATGGTGGCGTCCCTGGTCTGTAACAGTAGATGCCTGGTGGTTGAAGAAAGGAGCCAGTCATCCAGGTACGGAAACACTTGGAATCCCTGACATCTCAAGTGAGCCTTTACCACTGCCATGCATTTGGTGAACACCCTGGGGGCTGTGGTGAGACCAAAGGGCAGAGCGTGAAACTGAAAATGACTAGCTCCCAGCCAGTAGCATAAATGATTTCTCAATGCCCTGTCCATCTTGATATGGTAGTAAGCATCTTTGAGGTCGATGGAGCACATCCACACATCTTTCCCTAACAGAGGGAAGTATTAACTGTAAGGTGACTATGCAGAACGTGGACTTTTGTACACGAAGGTTCAATCAGCCGAGATCCAAGATGGGTCTCAGGTCCCCTGTTCTTTTCGGCACAAAAAAGAATCTGGAGTAGTAAGTCCCTAATCCTACTTGGTCTACGGGGACAGGCTGGATGGCTCACTTTGAAAGCAACTTTTTTATTTCTAAAGTTGCGGAATCCCTGTGACTGGGTGGAACGTCTGGGATTCTCTTGGATGGCAGGGGAGGAGAAGAGAAGGGGATATGTTAACCTCTGGAAATTATCTTTAATACCCACTCATCTTGGGTGACTTCTTGCCAGGCTTCTGGGTATAAAGAAATGTAACCCCTGACAGGATCCAGAGACGCACAGTCGGGCCTTCCTTCAGGAGCGCTGGTAGGGAGAACCATGAAAGGAATCGCAGTCCCCATGGTTACATGGGCCTCCTCTGCCTCTAGGGCGGCATCTACCTGAATTTCCACCCCTTCCCCTGCCTCCGGAGGGGGAATCACTTTGTGCGCCCTGAATAAACCTCTGCGACTTCCTGAACCACATTTTCCCACCCTTCTGGCCCTTAGGGTAAGGTCTAGAAGGCATGGAAAAACCGACTCCCATGGCAGACAGGGTTTTTCCTTCCTGCTCGCACCTAGTGAGAGTGTCCTTCACCTTGGTTCTGAACAACGATGAGCCATCAAATGGGGCATTGGTGAACATAGACTTGAAGGCCTCCGCGAAATTGCACATGCGCATCCAGGAGTGTCTCCTAAGAGAGAGTCCGGAACCCGCAGCCCTACTCGCTCTGTCGGCTGCAAATGAGATCAGCCTCATGGAGGAGTTGGTAAGGGAATTGTGGATTGACCTTCTGTGCCACGGCATCAGAAATGTTACCCTGTAGAGAATCTCCTAGCTCTTTTAGGAGATCTCTCTGGAGCCTCGTAAAATGCATCAAGTAGTTCAGCAACCGCAGCATAAAGGCCGCTGAGGTAAACACATGCTTCCCATACCTGTCCATAGCCCGGGACTCCTTGTTAGGCAGTTGGATGGTAGACGAAGTTTCAGCAAGTTCCTTCTTGGTGGCCGCTGCCACCACCATGGCATCTACTGAAATGCCTTGAGATAGATACTCCTTATCAGACGGGGAGGACAAAAACTTATTGGGTCTCCTTGGGACCAGTTCCACAGTGTCAGGAGTTTCCCACACCTTTCAACAGACAAGATCTAATAGCTCATCAAAAGGGGGAAAAACCCAAAAAGAAATTTCTTCTTCAGAAGAAGACTTGGGAGACCCCTCTGACTTCTCAAGGTCGGTATCTGACGTGAGAGACTCATCTGGAGAGTCAAGGTGTTTCCTCTTACACAATCTCTTTCTGGTGGGCTCCTCAGGCAAAAACTCTGGGGAGACGTCAGAAAGTTGGGGACCACTCATGGAGGAATCCTGAGGCTTAGGGACTCCACTGCCCATGGATAGAGCATGATCCGAAACTGACACCGGTGCTGGAGGGGGCAGAGTATCGGTGCCGTAGGATGCAGCTGACGACCTGGCCAGCACACTCCTCATAACCTCGAAGGCTGACTAACTAAAGATGAAACAGTAGTAGCCCTCTGCGCCAAGATGATGAGGTCAGAAGCTGATGTCTGGTCTAAGCACTGAGAGGAAGGCTGGGAAACAATGAAGATCGATCGGAGACCTCCCCCTCGGGTCCGACCGGAGAACCGCGAACCCTCGACCCCATTTACAGAGCTGACGGGGTCGGAGCGGAAATCGTAACAGAGAGGCCAGCGAGGCTACTGGAACCGACCCAACAGTGCCCGACGGCACCAACTCTGGCTCCGAAGGCCGAGAAAGGCTTGGAGGAGGAACAAGAAAGGATAAAGAGGCCAAAAGCTCTGGAGCCGATTGGGTCGGAGCCAAAATCAATTTAGCCAACACAGATGACTGAAGCAGTTTCTTCACCACCCTATCAACACCCTCATTGGAAAGGGTCCTGGAAGACCTGGAAGATAAAGTAGGATATCTGGCCCAAAGGCCTGTGTTCCTTAGGATTCTTGGACATGCTGAAAGGAACAAATTAATACATACACGCACTAGACCCAACTAACAAGAAACAGAGCCTCTAACTCAAACGGCCCAGAAACCGGTGGGAAAACAACAGGGAGGACTAGGTCCTCCAACTCAAATGAGCCTAGCCCGGGGAAACAAAGGTAGGAAAGCACCACTAGCCAGACACAACACTAAACGCTAACATAATGGAGCACCAAACCAAAGACCACACAGAAACAATGGGGAGGACAAGGTTCTCTAACTTAAACGGGCCTAGCCCGTGGGGAAAGGAAATGAACGGGATACCCAAATGAACGGGATACCCAAACAGCCAGACAAGGGCACAAATTACAGCCAGAGAAACAACTACAGGCAGTAAAACACCACTACCCCACACACAGAGCTATGAAAATAGCTTTTTCGAGCAACAAGTCAACAGCTTATAAAAATTTTATAAACAATATACTTAGCCATGGCCAAAAGCGAGACCACGTCTGAGCTTAACGAGTGGAAAATGAGATCTGGGGAATAGAGGTGTTGGATGATGGGATACCTCTTAGCCATGAGCCAATTGAAGACTTCGAGCTAGACTATGGCAGAGTCGAAGCAGAGGCTCGGCTCCAAACCCATGGGTAAGAATGAAGGTGAGATTGGACTACATAACATCACCTATTCAGTTGTCAAAATTTTACTGAACACACAATTTTGCTGGACAGTCCTTGTCATGTCAGTGCAAAATACAGTCATTCGCTAAAATGAATTACTATTTTAAAATGTTAGCTGTTGCATAACGCATTAGGATCTTAAGTTTCACAGCTTCCTGATGCCTTCAGAGGAAAGTTAGAAACTTTGTTCTTGTTTAAATATCATGACATATGTTGTGCTTTGTGTGTGGGGGGTGACAATGAAGGCAAAGAAACTAACAGAGATAAAGGAATTGTAAAAAGGCTGCTATCTCCAGTTATACAAAATGAGTTGCATATGATTATCCAGTAGTGGAAACGTCATTAGAAAAAGAAAGTTTCCTGCAGTATTCAATGATGAAAGCATTCAAATTGAGTTCCAGTTGCTAACTTAACATCATACTGCAAGAGCCCCTCTACTTCCCTTTGTGTGTGTGTGTGTGTGTGTGTGTGTGTGTGTGTGTGTGTGTGTGTGTGTGTGTGTAACATCTCGTAAGAAACATCTGGGAGAGGATCCTGCCAGAGAAGGTTATATCTTGATTATACTTCTTTTTATGATTAACTATTTTCTTTCTTCCTGCAATTGACCATTAGCAGACCCCGGTACATCTCTTCAATTGTCAGGTCTACCTACCCCTGCTAGCCTTCCCAGACTTGCTTTAATTAGGGTCGGGGTTGGTAAGAAAATCAAGGCATCCAAACTCTAAATCATGCTGCTTGCCAGGAGAGTTTTTTTCTTTATGCTCCAGCATTACCCCTTCCCTGCTTGCATTCCTATTGACATCCAATGGAAGGGTGTCCAATGGGGAAGTGCAGGCATATTGTTCGGCCTCTATGATGACTTAGTCATTTCCTCCTCCTTTCACTGCTAACGAAAACTCCTACTTCCGCATCACAGGCCTCCACCAGGGATCAAACATGAGGAACATCCAAGGCTCTCCTCCCTCTCTACGGACAGGAATCATCATCCATCCCTGTGAGTGCCTTAGATGCCCAAGCCACTAATCAAAACCAGGTCACTTGAGATACAGACACAACTTTATCCTTCTATGTCACAGTGTTGGCATTTATACCATTAATTACAATGTGGCTTCACAGCTGTCATTCTATGTTTTTTTTAGTATATTTTACAACTCCTGTGTCAGATCCCTTCAAGAAAGAGGATGTGTGCTGTGATGTCTAGTCAATATCCCACCGGACTTCCACCAATAATGTGACGGCTGGTTAATATCCCATTGGACTGCCACCAATAATGTGATGTCTCCCACTTAAAAACCCGGGTCAGTAATTAAGAAGCCTCAATCCTCACCACTGGCTCCAGTGTGGGAGCTTCATGGAAAATGCCAGAGCACAGATCACACAAGAGTAAAATTCCACAGTTTCCCTTAAGAGCACAACAGGAACACACTCAGTTTCCTGGGACTGGACTATATACCACTGTTCATCCCAAATGTAATCCCTTATTATACACTTCAGAGCAATGAGTTCCAGTTTAAGACATCTGACTCACTCACACTCAAAATAAATTTAAATCTCACACACTAACACTTATGGGAAGCCTGACAGAGATTTCCATCTGTGCTCCCTCCCCAATACAAATGATTTAAATATCAAAATAAATGATAGCTATGACCAGAAGCAGCCAGGCATTTGAGGTGACCTGGGGAGCATCAAACAGTTATAAGCACACTCTAATCTCTAAAGAACACACTGATTTTCCAGCCACAATGTTACATAATGAAAAACATTTAATAATAAGTAAAATGATTATAAGAAAGTAAATTGACAATTTTAATAAACACCAGAATTCAATCACCAGAAATATAAAATTAAACTGCAGGATAAAAGTCCATCAACTTAGAAAAACTCTATCTAAATAACTAAACTTTCCTAAATTAAATAGAGAATACTGTCCCTGATCTAATCTAAAACATAACAGCAAGACAAAGGCAGGCTTACAGTTTAAAGTCGCAGAGAGCACACCAACAGTGCAAGGTTATAATGGCTTCACAAATTTAGGCCAGCTACTTCACAAGCAGGAATTAAAGGTGGAGGTGTCTCTATTTGGGTCTACTTTCTTTGATCAAAATTCTTTTGATCCTGCAAAATAGAGTTTAAATTATTTTTTATTTTAATTGCCGGTTCACTGAACTAGAATTCGCAAAAGTGCACTTTAATTGAAGTGCACATTCGTGAAAGTAAGGTTGTATTTTCTTTGTTCAAAATAATGGTATTTCGATCAAAGAAAGTAGACCCCTCTATTTACATCAAAAATAAATATATGTCAAGGCTGGTCAAACCGGACAATGCACTGAAGCTGCTCCATGTTCAAATCACCACAGGTAAAATCCAATACCACTTGCTTGCAAGCTATAGGTCCCCCTCCATGACCTAGGAAACCTATACCATGTTATTTAAACTTATTAGAAACAGTGACCATCCAACCCAACACCATATTCATGGGTGACTGTAATTACCCCACTATTAACTGGGAATCCTGTGCAATACCAAATGAACATGCACAGAGATTCCTGGATTTTGTAAACACAAACTCCCTGAAACAGATAGTCAATACACCAACCAGGGGTGCAACCATACTGGATCTGGTACTCACATCATAAGGGCGGTGCCTCCACAGACCCTGGAAATTACCGCCCCATTAGCTTGACAAGCCTTATCTGCAAAGCCATGGAGAGGATCATAATGGAACTCATAAATAAAGACATAGGGAACTTGCAGACTTTGGATCCAACCCAGTTTGGCTTTGTCAAAGGCAGATCCTGCCTCTTAAACTTGGTTGACTTTTTCGAGACAGTCACCAAGGCCATTGATGAGGGAAAGGCAGTCCATACAGCCAACCTCGACCTGGCAAAGGCCTTCGACACAATACCCCACTCAGGTATCATCGAAAAACTCAACAGCTTGAATGTAAACCCATACATCACAAGATGGGTTGCAAACTGGCTAAGTGACAGAACCCACAGGGTCAGAGTTGCTGGAGCCATGTCAGACTCAAAGCCTGTCACAAGTGGTGTCCCACAGGGCTCAGTCCTGGGTCCACTCTTGTTCGGCATCTACTTTTCTGAAGTACAAGCAAACACAGGAGGGTTATGGCTGACAAAGTTTGCAGATGACTGCAAACTGGGCCATAGTCGAAAACACATCTGACACAGATATCCTCCAGAAGGGCCTCACAGAAACGGATAACTGGTGCCAGAGCCATGGCCTGAAGTTAAACGCCAAAAATGCATAGTCATACCCTTCGGGAAAAACAAGGTTACCCCTAGCTACCATATAGGTGGCAATCCACTGAGCACAGAAAAGTCATCAGAGATCTGGGGACCCAGGTTGACAGTAGCCTTTCGTTTGACACTCATGTTGCTAAAGTAGTTAGGAAAACCTTCTATATCACCCACCTGATCATGAAGGGATTCACATCTAGATCAAGGGAGGTCATCGTCCCCTGTACTCATCACTCATTAGACCTATGATTGAGTACAATGCCCGTTCGGAATGTATCTGACCAGACACCTGCTGCAGCTTGAAAGGCCCCAAAAGTTCCTCACCAAAAGGATAAAGGGTCTCAAAAATATGTCTTATGCTGCCCGACTGAAAGAACTCCAGCTCTATTCAGTCACATACCGCTTGCTCAGAGGTGACCTGTGCCTGACATATAAGGCCATGTCAAACCCAGATTTGATGAATATGCTTCACCTCAAAAATCTAGATCCCTCAGAACCACAAGGGCGGAGACTTAAACCTTGACACGGTTATAAATAGAACATGCTGGAGGGACAGATTCATCACCCAGAGACTCCTATGCTGTGGAACAAAATCCCGGTACATGTGAGGCAGAGCACCTCTCTGGCCTTGTTCAAGAGGAATCTTGACCAATGGATGGGAGATTGCAGATATACCCCAGGGATTACTTCAGTGTCACTGCTTGACAGAGGCACAGCAAAATGATAGGCATAGTTTTTATTCAAACTAAAGGGGTGGCGAAAGCCACATAACTATGGGCTAGGCTTATAAATGCCCTTGGGCAGATAGCCTAGTATGAACCTATGAACCTATGAACCTATGAACTAATATGGGAGACTGCTGCACACCCCCTACTGTAATGCCTTCCCTGGTAAGGACAGACCACAAAATGGTCTCTTTTGAAGTAAAAATAAAACCTGGACCCCCAGCTAAACCTGGAATATTCAGGAACTATTCTAAAACTAACCTTCTGCTATTAAGGGAGAACCTGACAAAACCAAGCCCCCATAAACCCTGACAGCACTTCTGCCTATGGAGAACTGTTCACAGAAACCCTGTACAAGCATGTTAATAGCTGCATAGGAGCAGTGTACCCACCAGGAAGAAGTACAGAACTAACTCAAAAAACAAGTCACCCTGGTGGAATCACAAAATCAATCAGTTGTATAACAGGTGGAAGAAAATCATTGCAAAAATTAGGAGGTGCAGCATTCAGAAGGATAAAAGCATTTGCATAAAACTAAACAAACAACTCAGAGGACAAATAAAGACCATCAAATCTAAATTTGAGGCAAGTTTGGCCTCCCAGGCCAAGGGCAACTACTAAGCATTCTTTAGCTATCTCCACAACCTCAAAGACAATACACAATTATGTGCAGAGCTCATTGTAAATGGAGCCACCTATACCAAGCTAGAAAATATAGCAAACCTCCTGGCTGAGAAATCCATCTCCAGCTTTACTCCTCTCTCCCCCTCAGCCCTTCCCTCAGGAAATATCATCAAATATAACTCCCCCTACTATCACTAGGGAACAGGTCCTTAATGCTCTCTCTAAGACCAAAAACACTGCATCAATGGGCCCAGATAACATCCAGTGATGCCTTCTACATAGCATGAAACATGACCTATCAGGGCCTCTGGAATTACTATTTAACTGTAGCCTCCAAACAGGCTTCATGCCTCATGAATGGAGAAAGGCAACAGTCATCCCTCTGCACAAAGGTGGGCCATCTACAGACCCTGAAAACTACAGACCCATAAGTCTCAATAGTCTTATATGTAAAGCCATGGAAAGAATTATCATGGAGATGATCAACAAAGACATAGCAAACCTCCAGCACTGGAATCAACCTAGTTTGGTTTCATCAAGCATAGATCATGCCTACTCAACCTGCTGGACTTCTTTGAGAAGGTCACCAAAGCAATGGATGAGGCCAAAATCATTCACAGTGCCTACCTTGACCTGGCCATGGCATTTGACACAATACCCCATTCAGGCATTGTTGACAAACTCAAGAGGTTAGGTATAAACCCATATGTCACCCGATGGATAGCCAACAGGCTCACAGATACAACGCAGGAAGTTAGAACTGAGGAATCCACCTCTACAAGGTGGCCAGTAACAAGTGGAGTCCCTCAGGGATCAGTCCTTGGACTGCTCCTTTTTGGCATTTACTTCTCAGAAGTCAAGGCCAATGTCAGTGGTCTCTGACTAAATTTGCACATGATCGCAAATTAAAAGCTGTCACTGAATCTCATACTGACATAAATGTTCTCCAGGAGGACCTGACACAGACAAACAACTGGTTTCAGAGCCATGGACTAAAACTAAATGACAAGAAATGCATACTAGTATCCTTTGGGAAGTCATCCTTCCCTGGTACCTATCATATTGCAAACACAACCCCTACTTCTGACCCAGTAGTCAGGGACTTAGGGACACACACAGATAGTAATCTTGCCTTTGTTCATCATGTGTCTACAGTGGTGAGGAAATCATTCCATGTTGCTCAACTTATAAACAAAGGTATGGCATCTAAGCCCAAGGAAGTCATTGTTCCACTATATTTGTCATTCATCAGACATATCATTGAGTATAATGCCTCCTTTGGTATGTACCTAGCCAGGAATATCCAGCAAATGGAACATCCACAGAGGTTCCTCACTAAAAGAATACAGGGCGTAAGTAATATGTCCTAAGCAGACTGCCTCAAGGCCCTATCCCTGTATTCTGTCTTCTACCGGCTTTTGAGGGGAGATCTATGCCTGGCATACAGGCCATTGTCAGATCCCACACTGATGGACCTCCTGCATATCCACAAAACAAACAGCACCAGAATTATCCATTCTAAAGACTTAAACATTGCCTGTGATATAAATAGGACCTGCTGGAGAGATAGGTATATATCCCAGAGACTACCCTGTCTATGGAACAGGCTCCCCATCTATGTGAATCAGAATTCCTCCCTAACCCAATTCAAATACAACTTGGACAACTGGATGGGAAACTGGAAATTCATCCCCGGTTTGGCACCTATGTCTTTAATGGACAAAGGTAAACTGTAATTGGTTCATCTCCCAGGCCCATGCTTACACTTATCAAGGATATCAGAACTTGTCAGAGATTTGGGATGCATGGCTAGGCTTAAAAAGGCCCTTGTGGTCATTAGCCCAGTAAACACTTATGAACCTATGGTGAGTCATTTTTCTTGGGTATCCACTGCACAGCACAGTAACTGACTGCAACTCTTAACTGCCCCTCAACTGACTTCAGCAGTCTCTTTTATAGTCCAGGTTAACAGTCTCAACTGTTTTTAAAAATAACAATCAGATGTTTGAAAAAGTTATTTTTCCTGTCAATTATCTGTTCAAATAATCACCTAGCAACCAGGAATATTCTAATGACTTCATCTACTGATCAGCAGACTCTCCACAGTTTGTACTGTAGAATCTCCCTCACAAACATCTGCAATTAGAAATGTATCAGAACTCTGACAGATTCTTTAAACACTTTGTATAAACTGGGAAATACTCAACATTTTAAAAACTTATTTACATTTTCAAAATTAGGGCGGCCGCGGTGGTGCAGCAGTTAGCATTACCACATCACAGCAAGAGGTTGTACAGTTCGATCCTCGGCTGGGGTGCCTTCTGTGCGGAGTCTGCATGTCCTTCCTGTGGTCATGCAGGTTTCCTCCAGGTGCTCCTGTTTCCTCCCACATCCCAAAGACATGCTGTAGGTGGATTGGACACACTAAATTGGCCCTAGGCGTAAGTGCGTGCATGTGTGCGCCTTCTGTGGAAGGTTGGGAACCGGGCTGGCAATGCGACACCGTAAAGTTCTACTGCCAATCATGAGCGGACAGATGATCCGCTGTAGTGACCCTTAACCGGGAAAAGCCAAAAGAAGAAGAAGATTTACATTTTCACAATTAGACATGCTGGCATACAATACAAGTTAATCTGAGAATATACACAAACTTCCTGCCAGACATGCTAACACAGATGTTAGTGTTTTCATTTTCTTCACATTTCTCCATCCCCCCTTAAGACTCAAGCACGATTTTCAAGTGCCCCTTGAAAACCAACACCTGAGAAAAATGGGTCCACCTGGGGATATTAACCTTTTCCTCTCCTAGACAATCCATTCACATTTATTGGGTTTAATGGTTAATCTTGCTCTACGTACTCTATCCAAGACCTTCCTAATATGTTGGAGAGGTTCCTGCCAAGTATGGCTGTAAATAGCGATGTCATCCAAGTATGCTAGAGCATATTCCCCTGCCCCTACCAAGATACAGTCTACCAGCCTCTGGAAAGTTGCTGGGGCATTTTTCATTCCAAAAGGTATCCTGCTAAATTCAAACAATCTGTAAGGAGTTACATAGGTTCATAGGATCAAGGGAGGTTACTAGGCTATTGGCTCTGAGAGCCTTATAAGCCTAGCCAAGAGTTTAGCCCATGTTTAGACAAATTAGCACCCAATGCCCCTGTCCAGCAAGGACATGGGTGGAATCCCAGGGGTATATTTTCTGTTTTCCATCCAGTTATCCAGGCTGCACTTCAAAAGGGGTAAAGAGATACTCTGTTTGATGTGGAGAGGGAGTCTATTCCATAGATGGGGGAGTCTCTGGGACACAAATCTGTCACACCAACAAGTCTTGCTGAAGTCACAGACAAGGTTGAGGCCGTGCGTGCAAGTTACTCGAGTGGAACTTGACTTGCAGATATGCAAGAGTGTCATCAAGGTAGGGTCCTTGACCGCCTTGTATGCCAAACAGAGGTCACCTCTGAGGAGTCTGTATGAAACCGAGTAGAGGGGTAGGGCTTTTAGTCTATCCTTGTATGGTAGATGCTTGAGGCCCTGGATTCTCCTGGTGAGGAACCTCTGTGGTCTCTCCAGCTGCTGCATGTGCTTTGTGAGGTATATGCTGAAAGGGGTGCTGTACTCAATAATAGGCCTTATAAGGGAAGCATACAGGGATGTTAGGATCTCCTTGTCACTGGATGAGATACCCTTACTTATGAGGTGGGTCATGTAAGCAACAAGGTGGTCAAAAGTCAGGTTGTTATCAACCTCAGTGCCCAAATCCCTCACGACTGATTGCGTGCTTAGGATGTTGTTATTAATGTGATCATTTGTGGGGATGTCACTCTTCCCAAAGGGGATGATGATGCATTTTTTTAGTATTCAGCTAGAGGCCATGTTTCTGGCACCAGTCATTTGTCTGAGTGAGACCCTCTTGGATGATGTCCACATCGCTAGGGGAATTAATGACAGCACCCAGCTTGCAGTCACCAGCAAACTTGGTTAGCCATAGTCCACTGGTTTTGGCCTGCACCTAAGAAAAATATATCCCAAATAACAGAGGCTCCAAGACTGAGCCCTGGAGTATGCCACTTGTTACAGGTCTACTGCTTGAGGTGGCTTCCCCCTATTTTGACTACATGGGTTCTATCTGGTAACATCTGGATTAATGCCTAGTTGAGAGAGTTTATCTATTATGCCCTAGTGGGGAAGAGTGTCAAAGGCTTTGGCCAGGTCAATGTAGGTGGTGTGCACTGCCTTCCCCTCATCCATCGCTTTGGAGACTGTCTCAAAGAAGTCAACCAAATTTAGCAGACATGACCTCCCCTTGACAAAGCCAAACTGTGTGGGATCAAGTGTTTACAGGTTGCCAATGTCCTTGTTAATGTGATCCATCATAATCCATTCCATGGCCTTGCAGATCAGGCTAGTTAGGCTGATGGGTCTATAATTTCCCGGATCAGTGGACGCTCTACCTTTGCGTAAAGGAATGACAGTGCCTGTCCTCCACTCAGCTGGGAAGAAGCCAGTACTCAGACTTTGGTTGAATAGGGTGCCTAATGGTGCTGCAAGTTCTTGCCTGAGTTCATGTAGGAAGCAGCCTAGGATGTTATCTGGTCCCATGGAGGCTGTAATTTTTTTTACCTTTGAGACAGCAGTAATGGCCTGTTCCCTAGATATAAGGGGAAGGGGGTAGGTAGTGGGGATGTCCTGATTTACTGATGGGGGGACAGAGGGGTAAAGCTTTCACTGAATCTGTCAGCCAGCAAGTTTGCTATATCTACAACATTTGTATATGTGGTGTCCTTGACCACCAGCTCTGAACAGATCTGGGTGCTTCCTTTGAGGGTGTGGACATATGTGAAAAAAGCCTTATGACTGCCTCTAGTAGATGTGGCCAATCTGGACTCGAAGTTTGCTTTGGAGGATTTCACTAGTGCTCTTATTTGCTTGTTCAGGCTAAGGAGTCATTGCTTCCAATTGGGCACCTGCTCCTTCTTGGTCTTGGGCAACAATTTTTTTCCTTTTGTTACAGAGTTTATTTATTGCAGCTGTCCACCAGACAGGTTTACTCTTCCTTACGGAGGATGATTTAGCCCTGTCGGGTATTCCTGATTCCATGCATCTATATAAATGCTCGTACAGTGCTTTGGTGTAGTTTTGGATACTGGTGCCATTTCCTGTAGGGGGGAGAGGGTTGTGAAGCTGTTTATACCATCCCTCAGGAGACTGTAATCAGCTTTGGAGAAGTTTTTATGTCTGATCCTAGCTAGAGGGGGGTTGGGGGAGATGGTGACTTTGAAAGTGACCGCTTTGTGGTCAGATCTTACCATGCAGGATTATACTATAGGGATGCTGTTGTGGTTACTCATGTTGGCCAATACCAAGTCCGAGATATTACCACCTCTTGTGGGGGTATCGACTAGCTGTTCCAAGGCATTTGCATTGATAAAATCAAGGAATCTTTGGGCATTTGTGCTCTGGCATGAGTAGTTCTTCCAATCTATGTTTGGGAAGTTAAAGTCACCCAGGATCATGGTAAAGGGTTGAATCTTGACAGATTCAAACAGGTCCAAATAGGCAGATTGGGCACATTAAGTCATATTTGGGGGCCGGTAGCTAGCTATGATTTGAATAGGGGTCTTGTAAATAGTTAACTGCACCTGGAGTGTCTCTTGTGCATCATAATGTTTGACTAGCCTGGAGGTGTGTATGTCTTTAATGTACACTGAAACTCCACCGCCTTTGGCTTTACTGCCCACAGTTTGGGGGTCTGAATGTATGATAGAATTAGTAACCAGGTAAGGCTGGGGTGCTCTCTGCAGCTTTGAACCACGTTTCTGTGACTGCAGCATTTTCCAGGATTAGGAATGCTAGCAATGAGTGCAGTTTCATGTTTATACTCCTAGTGTTTAGCAGGATGACCTTTAATTTGTGTTTTGTTGAAATTGTTATGTTAGTAGTTTTAACCTCATCACTTTTCCTAAAAAAAGGCACTATAGGGGAGGCAAAAGCCTGTGCCAGAAGCCAAAGGCCCAGGTGAGACAGATGCATGCCACCTCTGGAAAAGCATTGTAGTCTATCGATCACATCTTCCCAGGGTGTCAGGTACTGGATCCCCCTGGAGTGACACCAGAAACTAAGCCAATTGTTAAAGACCTTTCAATAGCAGCAGAAGTCAAGTAGCTGCCAGTATCCCTTAGTCAAATCAACAGCGGTCAGATATCTAGCCCCACCCAGCTGTTCTAAAGCTTCATCTGTTCTCGGCATGGTGTATACATCTAACTCTGTGCAACTATTTAATTTCTGGTAGTCTACACAGAATCTCACACTACCATCCTTCTTTTGGTATTAGCACTACTGTGGAAGCCCAAGGACTATTAGAATCTCGAGTTAACCCCAGTTCTAGCATTTCCCTTGTTTCTTCTTTCAGAGTCTGGTTCACTCTCTCAGGTACTCTATAAGGAACCTGATTAATAGGTTTTTGGGTTCCTGTGTCCACATGGTGCTGCACCAAGTCAGTACACCCAGGTTTCCCTTTGAACATATCTCCAAATCCTACAATACAGTTTTTAAATCCCGGACTTGATTAGGAGTTAACTGCTGAGATATGACGATCTCTTCCAGAGGTGTCAATCTTCATCCAAAAGATCAGTTACCATATCCCTTTCAGACTCTTCCTGCCATCCACTATGAATGATCAATACTATGGCCTCCCTGTCATGATGAGATTATTCACACAATACAATTTGTGCCCTTCTCTCCTACTTACCAAATTTACCATGCAGTTCATGTCATTGATTTTCCTCTCCACCTAAAAGGGGTCCCTTCCAAGCTGCTTGTAACTTATGCCGAAAAGGAACAAGTACCATCACCTTCTGTCCCTCAGCATACTCTTGGGCATGAGCAGTCCTGTCATACCACACCTTCTTTTGTTGTTGGGCCACTGCTAGGTTCTCTTGAGCTAAACTCATGAGCTCCTTAAGTCTTGTCCGAAAGTTGAGAACATAAGCCACAACACATTCCTTGTGAGATTCACTCTCACCTTCCTACTCAACTCAAATTAAATCTAAAGGCCTCCTCACCCTATGCCAGTATAACAACTCAAAGGGTGAAAAACCAAGAAGTTATGTACTCACCATAATGTTCAATGTATGTAGTCCATCTCGCCTCACATTCTTACCTGTGGGTTCGGAGCCGAATGTCGGCTCCAACTCGGCCAAAACTTTTCTAGCTCAAAGTCTTTCTATTGGCTGGGCTAAGATGGTATCCCATGCTGCACTGCTCTATATCCCCAGATCTAGTTTGCTGCAAACACCAGCACTCATTCTCCATGCATAACAACACCCAAGGAAAGGAAGAACAAACCAAGAATGAAGGGAGCTCTGAAACCAGACCTAACCTCCAGATCCTCCAGGAAGGGGGAAAGGATGGGGGGTAAGTAAGAATGTGAGGCGAGATGGACTACATACATCGAACGTTATGGTGAGTACATAACTTCTTGATGTTATGTAGTCCAATCTCGCCTACATTCTTACCCGTGGAACAGCGTCCCTAGCACCTAAATCCTGGGAGGTTCAGTGGAAAATACAAATGTACAAATCTCAAACCGGCTACAGGTACACTGAGGTGCCAAGAATGCAACAATAAAAGTTAAAATGAGGCACCAAAGTTACACACTGAAGACTATCCACAGTAACTTTATTAGAAAAAGAACAGTAGGTGAGCGCTTTCACAACTCAGTGTTGCTTCATCAGACAATGTTAATGCAGGCCATGCTTGGTTAAATACTTAAGCAATCAATGTAATTTCAAGCATTTGAAGCAATACAGTCAAACAATTTAACAATTAAACACTGTTAGTACAAACTCAGAGGAAACCATATATTTAAAACCAACCTTAAAATCTATATACACATGCCTCTACAAAGGACCATCATTATTATTCATGCTGTATATAAAAAAAAATATATATATGTGTCATATATAAAAAATTCTTCTTAACTATAATAATAATTATTAATTTAATATAAAAATATAAAATTGATAAAACTTAATGACACATTAAAACCTAGAAATTAATGTTTAAGAAGTCTTGCTTTAAGGCAAGGGACTAGTGAGGTACAGCCATTCAAACCAGGATATCTATCTGCATTTAGCTTGATAATCCATTTTTGTTCTAACTCTTCTGTGTAATTTTCTATATCCCCACCTCTATTTGTCCTTAATATTTGTTGTAAAACCAAGAATTTAAAGCAATGAGTACTATTTGTATTTAAAGTATGATTTGCCAGGGCATTAGACTGCTTCTGATTCAGTATATCCTTTACATGTTCTAGTATTCTGTCTTTAAAAGTTCTATTTGTTTTTCCTATATAATAGGCATGACATGCTTGACAAAAACTGAAATAAATAACATCTGTACTCTTGCAATCATAATATTTCTTAGTATATAATTTAAAGTGTTTCATTGGATGGATATACTCATTTTTAGTATAGATATACTGACAAGCTGCACAGTTCCTACATGGAAAAGTGCCTTGTCTATTGGAGAGGTTTTTTCTATGGGGTTGGTGTTCTTTATTACAAAGATGTTGCTTCAATGACACATTGTTCTTAAAACTAAAACTTGGCGTCACCAATCATAGAGACAAGGTCTGGTATTTCCTGTAATAAATGCCAGTTATTCTTTATGATATCTGTATACTTATTGATATCACTTGCAAATCAAAAAAACTACTCTAAACTTATTCCTATCAATGTCTGTATTTCCAGACGTTCTCATATCAGTTTCTTGAGAGCTCATGTAAGGTTTACATCTTGCTGATCTAACTTTCCATGCCTCTGTTATCACATTCGTGATTTCTGAACTGGAATAGCCTCTTTTTTCAAATTCACTATGTAATTTATCCAAGGCACCTGCAGCCTCATCATCATTGTTATGTAAGCGTAAAGTTCTAAATACTTGTCCTTTAAGAACATTTCTAAATATGTGTCTCGGATGCATACTAGATTTGTGGAGACAGGCATTAGTTCTAGTAGGTTTATAGTAAATACTAGTTTTCAACTGTTTTAAATCAGTTTTGGTTACACTTGCATCTAAAAAGTCAATGGAAGTGTCGAAAGATGTAAAGGAGAATTTCAAAAAATCTGTCG
This sequence comes from Protopterus annectens, assembly GCF_019279795.1. NCBI lineage: Eukaryota > Metazoa > Chordata > Ceratodontiformes > Protopteridae > Protopterus > Protopterus annectens. The sequence continues at coordinate 1,825,290,011 of NC_056733.1, read as the reverse complement.
AACTATGTAAATAATCTACAAAATTACTGATATCGGAACCGTGCCCTCTCCACAAAATAAAAACGTCATCCACGAAACATACATACCAAAGGATATGGTCATAATAAGGATTCAGGACCGATAGAACATACTCTTCTTCCCATCTTACTAATGATAAATTGGCGTAGCTGTTTGCACATGAAGTGCCCATTGCTACGCCATTCATCTGTAGAAAAATCTCATCTTGGAAAGTAACAACATTATTCTCAAGTATAATCTCTAACAGGCCACAGACCAACAAAATCTTGTTTGGTATAAGCTTCCTGTCTGTATTAAGGAACTCTCTTACTTTATCAATTCCCCATACATTCGGAATACTCGTAAAAAGGGATTCAATAGCCATCGTAAGGAATACAAATGCTTCATCATCATCAATAGTTTCCATTCTATCATGTAGATGCTGTAAAAACATATTTGTGTCTCTAGGAATAGTGTGACAGCTGTTTAAGAACTCATGTAAGATACCTTCTACATAAATCGATAAAGGCTCAGTACACCAGCCTGCTCCTGATACAATGGGACGCATAGGAGGGGCAGTAATATGCTTATGGATTTTGGGTAAGCCATATATTCTAGGAATTAAAGGTTTCTGTACCAAAAAATAATTAAACAAGGGTTCATCAATTAATCCAGTGATCAGTAAATCAAATACTAAAAAAGACACCTTGTCAATAATAGCAGTTACAGCTGCTCAATTAATCCCGTGATCAGTAAATCAAATACTAAAAAAGATACCTTGTCAATAATAGCAGTTACAGCTGCTTTTGTTAATGCTTGGTAAATACGGTTATCGAATAACAAATCATTCATCTGACTAATATACAGATCTTTATCCATTAAAACAATTTTATAACAAGAGAATGCAGGTTCTGTAATTCATTCAGGGCCCTATATTCTGGTGCAGTAAGGTTATAAAAAGTGCAACCATTTAAATCAGTGGTGTACATTTCTTTAAAAGCGTACTCACAAATATCTACAAATCTTTGTATACCTGGAGGAATAGGAGGTATGTAAGTACTAGGTTTCTTATATGCATTAATATTTACATCATTGTTATTAGGAAATATACATTTTAAACTTAATTTCTACCGAGTAATTTTAGATCTGTTATCATTTCTGTTAAATCTGCCTTTCTGGCAGGAATGAAGGATAAACCCTTAAGTAAATTACTCTGCTCATTAGTTAATGCAAAGGAGGAAATGTTCACAATAAGATTATTTACATTCTCCTTTTCTTCGAAAAGTGCACAGTTCTGTCCACATGGCGTTCCCTTGTTGTATTCACCATGGTTGGGTTGCTTTTGACCCGAGCTCTGAATGGGAGGGCTGTCTTCAAGGTAAACTCTCCCACTTTCGGATTGTCTAAAAAAAACGTTAACTTGTATACTGTTTATGGGACTCTTACCTGTATTAGTAGCGTTTCTTTGCTCTTCATTCTGCTGTTTCTTATCTACATTCGATGTAGATGTATCTCCACTGACAGCTGAGACAAAGGATGCGATCTTGGTAATAATGATGGTCCTTTGTAGAGACATGTGTATATAGATTTTAAGGTTGGTTTTAAATATATAGTTTCCTCTGAGTTTGTACTAACAGTGTTTAATTGTTAAATTGTTTGACTGTATTGCTTTAAATGCTTGAAATTACATTGATTGCTTAAGTATTTAACCAAGCATGGCCTGCATTAACATTATCTGATGAAGCAACACTGAGTTGTGAAAGCGCTCACCTACTGTTCTTTTTCTAATAAAGTTACTGTGGATAGTCTTCAGTGTGTAACTTTGGTGCCTCATTTTAACTTTCAGCGGAAAATACCCCTGAGCACTGTGGAACCAAATGAAGACCTGCCCCCTAGATACCACATCCAACTTGTAATGAGTAACAAAGGTGTGAGGAGATGCCCAAGTAGCCGCAGCACAAATATCATCCATAGACAATCTGGCCTAATAGGCTGTACATGTAGATACAGACAGAGTAGAGTGAACCTTCACCAGAAACGGTAAATCTTTACCCCCTGAGGAATAAACAAAAGAAATACAGCTGAAGATCCACCTGGACAGAGTGGCTTTGGAAACAGGAGACCCGATTCTGTTTTCCGAAAAGGAAACAAACAATTGGTCAGATTTTCTGAGGTTTTTTGTTCTGTGCAGATAAAAACATAGTTGTCTGTGTACATCCAATTGATGGAATTTGAATTCTGCCTTATTTGAGAACTGGGGAAAAACACTGGCAATCCAATGGATTGATTAAGGTTACTGATTGACGCCACTTTGGGAAGAAAGGAGGGGTTCGGTCCAAGAGAAACCCTGTCCTTATGAAAAATCAAGTATGGGGGTTTGATTGATAAGAGCATGAATCTCTGAAGCGCGTCTGGCTGACGTGATGGCTACTAAAAAGACAGTCTTCCAGGTCAAGAATTTTACATCACAAGTAGCTGCAGGTTCAAAGGAGGATGAAGTAAGAGCCTGTAGAACAAAAGTTTAAATCCTAAGGCATGGCAAGTTCCGATACCGGAGGATGAAGTAACAGAGTGCCCTTCAGGAAAGCTTTACAGAGTCTATGAGCCATCAGACTAGGCTCATTTGTGACATAAAAGGAAGAAATCGCCTCCAACTGGACTTTAATGGTGGCGGCCGCTGAGCCATGGTGAAAAAGCATAGACAAGAACTCCAAAACAGATGAAATTGGAGCAGTGTAAGGGTCAATCCTCTGGGTATGAGCCCAAATTGAAAAGCTCTTCTATTTGTTGGAATAAATCTTCCTGGTCGAGGGCTTATGAGAGGAAGATAAAATATGAACTACCTCCAGCGAAAAATGATAAAGCCTAACTAATGATGGAAGTGGAGTAGCCAGGCTGTCAACCGGAGGGTCCGCAGAGAGGGATGGAGCTGCCCTGACATGTGTGTCAGTAAGTCTGGTTGAGGGTCCAGAATCCAAGGAGCGTCCATGAGGTAGGGATGGAGAAAGGGGAACCAAATCGGACGAGGCCAGTGTGGGGCAATCAGAATCATCCTGCTTCCCAAGGATTACGCTTTCTGAATAACCTCTAACAGCAAGGGGACTGGAGGGAAGGCATAAAGTAGACCGGAGGGCCAATCGTGGACTAGAGCTTCCCTGGGCGACTCCCCCTGAGGGGGGATCAACGTGAAGTAATTGCTGCATTTGGCACTGAAGGGGCTGGCAAAAAGGTCGCAACAAGGCTGACCCCACCTGCAGAAGATCCGTTCCGCAACTTGACAGTTCAGGGACCACTCATAAGGCATCAGAATAGCTCTGCTTAGCCTGTCTGCGATCACGTTGGACTTCCCCCGGAATGTGCATTGCCACCAGCAAACGTTGGGAAGACACTGCCCACTGCCACACTCGCATGGCCTCTCTGCACAGGGGATATGACTTGGTTCCTCCCTGCTTGTTCAGATACTACACCACTGACATATTGTCCGAGTGGATTGCAATAGTCCTGAGAGGAAGAAAGCTCTGAAGTGCCTGCAATGCAAGTAGCACAGCTCTCATCTCTAGGACATTGATATGCAGATGCAGCTCGTGCTCTTGCCACATGCCTTGGACTGTCCAGCCTAGATAATGGCCCCCCCACCCTGGGAGGCATCCGTGGTCACCGTGGCAATCGGGGGCACCGGGACGAAGGGCTTTCCTGTGTCCAGATTGTTGGTGCAAAGCCACCAACTGAGATCCTGTTTGCACCTGTCCGTAAGTAGAATAGGGTGAGAAAGAGGAAGACGTTGAAGAGACCACTGGGCAAAGAGAAGCCACTGCAGGAGTCTCATATGTAACCTTGCTAGAGGAACTACCATAATCGTTGCGGCCATAGTCCCCAACAGTTGGAGAACCCACCTTGCCTTCACTCTTCTCAGAGGGAGCAGGGCGTGAACTCGTTGTTGTAGGGCTCTGATTCTTTCCTGTGGTAGAAACGCCCGCATGAGGATGGTGTCTAGTTCTGCACCTATAAAAGTGACACGCTGTGAGGGCAACAAGGCAGATTTTTTTCAGTTCAATGTTATGCCCAACTGTTGACACAGATTTATAGTGGCGTCCCCCGTCTGAATTAGTAGATGCCTGGTGTGGCAGTGAGGAGCCAGTCGTCCAGATATGGAAACACCTGGAATCCTTGACGTCTCAAGTGAGCAGTCACCACTGCCATGCATTTGGTGAACACCCTTGGGGGCTGTGGTGAGACCAAAGGGCAGGGCTTGAAACTGAAAATGACTGGCTCCCAGCCGGAAGCGTAGGTGACTCCTGGATGCCCTGTCCATTTGATGTGGTAATAAGCATCCATGAGGTCGATGGAGCACATCCATACTTCTTTTCCCAACAATGGGAGAATAGACTGCAATGTGACCATTCGGAACTTGGACTTTTGTACATGGTTGTTCAATCGGCTGAGATCTAATATGGGTCTCAGGTCCCCTGCTCTTTTCTGCACCAAAAAGAATCTTGAGTAAGTCCCTAATCTGATTTGGTCTGAGGGGACATGTTGGATGGCTCCTTTTTCTAGCAGCTTTGAAACTTCTGAAGCTGCGTAATCCCTTTGACTGGGTGGAACATCCGGGCTTTTTTTGACTGGAGGGGGATCTGACGAAAAGGGAATGACATAACCTCCAGAAATTATTCGTAAAACCCATTGGTCCTGGGTGACGTCTTGCCAGGCCTCTGAGTATAACGAGATTCGACCCCTGAATGGCTCTGGAAACGCACAGTCGGGCCTCCCATCAGGAGCGACGGTAGGGAGAACCGCGAAAGGAATCGTGGTTTCCCGAGTTGCGGGGGCCTCCTCTGCCTCTAGGGTGGCATCTCTCTGAATACCCCCCCTCCTCTGCCTCTGGGGGGGGGGGGGGGGCTCACCTTGTGCACCGGGAAAAAAACTCTGATTTCTTGAACCACATTTTTCCACCCCTCTGGGCCTTGGGATAAGGCCTAGAGAGAAGGGAAAAACGGACTCCTACAGCAGACAGAGTTTTTCCCTCCTGCTCGCACCTGGTGAGGGTGTCTTTCACCTTGGTTCTGAACAAAGAGGAACCATCAAAAGGGGCGTCAGTGAATGAAGACTTGAAGGCCTCCGCAAAATGACAAAGGTGCATCCAGGCCTGGTCTCCTAAGGGCGACTCCTGAACTTGCTGCCCTAGGAGGAGTTAACAGTGGAACTGAGGGTAGACATCTGGGCATTAACCGTCTGGGTCACCGCCTCAGAAACGTTACCCGTGCGAGTATCTCCAAGCTCCTTGAGGAGATCTCTCTGGAGCTGTGTAAAGTGAGATAAATAATTCAGTGACCATAAGGTAAAGGTCAGTGAAGAGAGGGTACGCTTCCCGTACCGGTCCATAGTCCTAGACTTCTTGTTAGGAGGACGGAAGGTGGAAGAAGTCTCGGCTAAGTCCCTCTGAGTGGCCGCTGCCACCATCATGGCATCCACAGGGACACCCTTGGACAAAAACTCCTTACCCGGGGGAGCAGACAGAAATTTATTGCGTGTCCTGGGGACTGGTTCCACAGAGTCAGGGTTCTCCCACACCCTTCGACAAATCAAATCCAGGAGCTCGTCGAAGGGTGGAGACACCCAGGAGGCGGAGGGCTGAGCACCGAAGGCCTTCAGGAAGACCAACTCCTCCTCAGAGGGGGCTTTGGACGGCCAGTCACCTCTTTGTTTTAAGATCTCTAGGATGTCAGAGAAAGAAACATCCTCAGACGATGACTTGGGGGACCCCTCCGATTCCTCTAGGTCAGTATCTGATATGAGAGACTCATCCTGGGAGTCTATGTGCTTCCTCTTGCACGTTTTCTTTTTAGGGGGCTCCTCAGGCAAGCACTCTGAGGGGCCCTCAGAAACTTGGGGACCACTCATGGGGGTACCCTGAGGCCTTGGGGCTCCACTGTCTAAAGATAGGTGGTGATCAGAGACCCGCACCGGAGTAGTAGGGGACAGAATGACCGACCCGCATGATGTCGCTGACAATCTGGCCAGCGCACTCCACATGGCCTCAAATGCTGCCCCCCCCCGAGTCCGAGGAGTGACCAGCCTCCGAAGCCATGACAGGAGTCGGACTTCCCCCGCGCCGAAGCACCGAGAGGAGGACTAGGAACCGAGAGATATCCCGAAGCCTCTCCCTCGGGTCCGACTGAAGAATCCAGAGTCCTGAATCCTGTGGACGGCGCCGACGGGGATGGAGCTGACGTCGGCACCGATAAGCCAGGAGGGGCCATCGGAACCGACCTGGAGACATCACATGGAGCCGAGCACTCCGGCTCCAAAGGCTGGGATACACTCGGAGGAGGAAGTATCGAAGAACGTTGCAGGATGGGCTCCGGAGCAAGACCGGCGACACACACACACACACACACACACACACACACACACACAACTTTTCCACAAAATAACACCAAACGAACAATAGCTATGAAAATAGCTTTTTGTTTGCAATAAATTCTCTCAAGAAGAAGAAAAAAGGGTACTTAGCCACAGCCAAGAGCAAGACCACATCCGAGCTACACGAGCGGCAAACGAGATCTGGGGATATAGAGCAGTGCAGCATGGCATACCATCTTGGCCATTAGAAAGACTTTGAGCTAGAAAAGTTTTGGCTGAGTTGAACCCATGGGTAAGGATGTAGGCGAGATTGGACTACATAACATCTATAGATTCCTGCGGTACTTCCCTGTACGCAAATAACAGATGGGGAAATACTTGTCCCACTCCCTTTTAAACTGGTCTGCAAATGCTCGCAGCATAGTTTTCAATGTAGAGTTTAACCTCTCCACAAGACCATTAGTCTGGTGATGGTAGAGGGTGGTCTTTAGATGTTTCACCCCACAACACTTCTACAGACAAGTCAGCAGGTCTAACATGAAGCTGGCACCTCGGTCGGTCAGTATTTCCCATGTAAAACCTACTCTGCTGAAGATTTCTAGTAAAGCATTTGCCACCTTCTCTGCCTCAACAGACAGAGCTACCACCTCAGGATACCTGGTAGCATAGTCTACTACCACCAAAATGTATTTCTTTCCTGTAGAACTTAGAGTACTCAGGGGTCCCGCAATATCCACGGCCACTCTGAAATATCTCTTCGATAACAGGCAAAGGCATTATCAAAGCCTTAGCCTTGTCCTCTGCTTTACCAACGTTTTGGCACTATTCACAAGTCCTACAATATCCTACCACATCCCTCGCAATCCCAGACCAATAGAAAGTTTGCGTACGTCTCTTAGCACGTCTTATGCCCTTACAACCTGAGAAAGGAATGTCATGTGTTATGGCTACGAGTAAGCTCTAGTCACTACCAGCAGCTACATTACTTCACTTTCTAGCCCACCTGCAGGAGTCCACTCTCTATACCAGAAACCTTTGCATACAGACTCTCCCTCTCCTCTGAGTCTTAGGTGCCTCCTTAACCATCTCCCTCAAGCTTTGTAATGTAGAATCCATAAGTTGAGCCTGTCTCAACTCTACCTTCGTGACCTTCCCCAGGTCACCTTCTGCAGGAAGCCCAGTCACTTCTGATAGCTGCGCTTTGCTGTCACTCTGGGTACCACCACTAACCTCCATCCTCGCAGTCACTGTGTCCAAGAGAACATCAGTACCCACTAGCAACTGTGGCTCACATTCAGACTTACTGCTACCAGACAGCACCTTCTCTGAAATAGGCACCATGCCAGTCCCAGCTTCAGGTATGAGATCTTTCTGGGTCTCTCCCAGACTACTGGATCTACATGCCTTTCTCCAAGCCAGACTGCATATCACTACATGTAGACAAGGTACTGCATCATCAAAGTCATTCCCTATCAGGAAATCTGCAGGAATCTCCTCAAACACAACTACTTGCTTGCTTCTTCTTCCACCCTTCCAGTCAAGATGAACCATAGCCAAAGGTATCTGGAATGGGGTCCCTCCTAATGCTCTGACCGGAGTGGACTGTTCACGCAAGTACAGCTCTTCTCTAACCAGTGCAGGGCTCACAGTGGTTATATCAGAAGCTATGTCCCTCTTAGTAGTTACCTATTTACCATCAACTAAGATAGGATATACATTTTGGTGATAATTTGGCACCCTAGCTGTTTCTAAACAACTCACCACTGGCAGTTTGTCATCCACACTTATTGTCTCCCTCACCTTCTGTTTCTCTCCTAGCCTTGATGGACAATTGGCTGCTGTGTCTCCCTTCTGATTACACTTGAAACATCTAATCCTTAACCATGCACTTGGATTAGTAGTCTCCCCCGTTACTGGTGTACTCTGTTGGAGTAGTTTAGACTACCCTCCATGAGTTCCCTTATGTCCTGTGCAGCACTGGGTATCCCCTTCATATGCAGTGATGCTCTGCTTGCCAAGTAGAGATCCCCTCTTCTCCCCAATTCCTCTTCAGAGTTACACTCACAGTATGCTAACCAGACTCTCATGTCATCAGGCAAAGTACTGAGGGCTTGTTCCTTCACCAAAAGGTCTGCTAGCCCCTCAGACGTGGTGACCTGACATCCACTCACCCATCTGTGAAAGTAAGCACTTAAGTCCACAATATAATCGTGTATACTTTCATCTGCCTTGCGTCTATGTTTGTGAAACATTTTCCTACATGCCTCAGGTGTATTAACAGTCAAGCAAGCAACATTTCATTCTGTCATAATTCAAACAATCTACATCATTTAACTTTGCTACAGCCTGAGCAACATTGCCATGGAGTAAGGGAGTCAGGAGCCAACCCCAGAGCTTACGGTCAACGTCATACCCTTTCAAAAATATGAATAAAACTATCAAAGTCATCCCCATCCTTGTACTGAGGAGAAAGCTTACTGAACTTTACAGCTTGTGGGGTCCGATTATTCCATTCCCCATTACCTCCATGATCCGCTCAAAGGGTTTGAAGCTCCATTTCATGTTGGCACTGTCTCTCATTGCCCTCGGCTTCTAAATGCCTCAGTCTCTTTTCGGTCTCCAGCCGTTTAGTCTCCAGTTCATATCGGCTCTGCTTCTCCTCGGCTTCCAAAGTTGGGTCTCAAGGTGCAGTCTCTCCTCGGTCTCTAAATGTCACATTCGCTTCTCAGCCTCCAGTTCCAATCTCCTTAACTCTAGATGGATTCTCAGGTCCCCTGAAGAAACTGTGGACGGTTCCATCTCGGCAGGCTGCACATCACCAACACCAAACTGGATACCCTCCAAATGGCTGGTCTGAGCTGTGGCTTCAACCAAGGCTGAAATCATAGCTTCCTTGGTCAGGATGGCATGCACCAATTCTCTGGCTTCACACTCCTTAGCCAACTGGATCTTTGTCAGCTTACTAAAATCTTCTACTAACATCCTTCCTTGCTATCCCTGACTATCTAACTAAAAAAAAAATAAATTAACTAAAACTGTGGTAGATTGAAATTCTGAATGTTTACCTCGTGGCAGTCAAAAGTGCACACCTTAATAACAACTACCCACAGGCTACTGAAATCCAATTAAAAATCCCACTAAGCTGCCAACAATAAATGTGATGTCTGGCTAATATTCTACCAGACTGCCACCAATAATGTGACATCCAGTTAATATCCCATCAGACTGCCATCAATAATGTGACGTCCCCCACTTAAAAACCCAGGTCAGTAATTAAGGAGGCTGAATTCTCACTACTGACTCCAGTGTGGTAGCATTATGGAAAACACCAGAGCACACGAGTAAAATTCCACAATTTTCCATAAGAGCACAACAGGAACATGCTCTGTTTCCTAGAACTGGACTATATGCCACTTCAGAGCAATGTGTTCCAGTTTCAGACTTATGACTCACTCACACTCAAAATAAATTTAAATATCACACACTCTAACACTTATGGGAAGTATGATTTCCAGCTGCGTCTCCTCCCAAATATAAATGGTAAATGCTGCCACCAGAATCAGACAGGTCTACACACCCTGCAAAGGGTGATCAATTATTAAAAATTAAATATCAAAATAAAATATAGCTATGGCCGAAGCAGCCAGGCATTTGAGGTGATCCGGGGAATATCAAACAGGTATAAACATTCTCTAATCTCTAAAGAACACACTGATTATCCAGCCACAATGTAAAGTAATGAAAAATATTTAATAATAAGTAAAACAATTACAAGAATGTAAATCAATAATTTTTAATAAACACCAGAATTCAATCACCAGAAATATAAAATTAAACTCAAGAATAGAAATTCATCATCTTAGAAAAACTCTATCTAAATAACTAAACTTTCCTAATCTAACTAGAGAATACTGTCCCTGATCTAATCTAAAACATAACAGCAAGGCAAGGGAAAGGCAGGCTTACAGTTTTTGCTGAGTCCTTTTTCTTGGGTAGCCACTGCACAGCACTGTAACTGACTGCAACTCTAAACTAATTCCCCCTCAACTGAGTTCAGCAGCATCTTTTGCAGTCCAGGTTAACGGTCTCAACTATCTTATTTTAAAAATAACAATTAGTGGTTTGAAAAAGTTCCTTTTCCTGTCAATCTTCTGTTCAAATAATCACCTAGCAACCAGGAACATTCTAATGACATCATCTACTGATCAGCTAATTCTCCACAAACAGTTTGTACTTTAGAATCCCCCTTGCAAACATGTGCAATTAGAAATGTATCAAAACACTGACAGATTCTTTAAACGTTTTGTATAAACCGGGAAATACTCAACATTTTAAAAAATTATTTATATTTTCACAATTAGACATGCTGGCATACAATACAAGTTAATCTGAGAATAGGCACAAATCTTCTGCCAGTTATTGGTAACACAGATGACAATGTTTTCATTTTCTTCACGTGTGCCTGTATGTATGTTGCGGTGGTTGAAAATACTTTAATTTGCCATCAACTTTTCATATAAATTTAAGGACTGTTATATGAATGGAATGCAGAAGAGTAATTAATTAGCTTTTTCAAATATTTATATATATGTGATTATTTACTTTCACTAAAACAGCCTTACTGTTATGGTAATAAACAGCCAATTAAATACACATTTTTACATACAGCAGTATCCCTGAGAGACACAAGTATTACACCAAGGAAGTACAGTTGTACAAGATCTTACCATAAGAAAGTACAGTTGTATAAGATCTTACCATAAGAGTAGATGTCCTTCTGCTCACTGTTGCAGTATTCTTTACTAAAGGGATTCCCTGCCTAGGGTAGCCTAAGATCTGGCCAGTATACCAAAGCCTTAGGATTTTAAAGGACATCATATGTCACACATATGCTCCCCGCTCATGGCATAGGGCATAAAGGTGACATACAGACATACATACCTCAAAACTGAATAGCCCCAGGAGGAATAACAATCCAAGGAGGAGGAACATGTGCATCCAGAAGGAAGAAATTACGAAGGAGAAGAGAAAAAAGGGGGGGAGAGGATGTGAACAAATGCTGCAACAGTGAAGAGAAGGACATCTACAGTTATGGTAAGATTTTACACAACTGTACTATCTCCTTCCACATCTCTGTTGCAGTATTATTTACTAAAGTGAGAGTACAGAAGCTCAAGAGGAAACTTGAGAGAAGAAAGACCCAGCAGAGCCCTCAAGATACCCATGTAGGACAGCCCTGTCAAAGCCAGCTCTTGCTCTGTAAATTACATCCAATTTGTAATGTTTAGTAAACATATGGACAGAAGTCCAAGTAGCTGCTTCAAGGATGGAATTGGTATCGAACCTTTGAAAAAAAGCACAACAGGAGGCCACAGCCCTGGTAGAATGAGCCTTTACAGCGGTAGAAAGAAATTTCCCATGAAAAGAGTCACAAAAAGAAATGGCCTTAGCGATCCAAGAAGAAATGATTTGCCTGGAAACAGCTAAACCTAAAGATCTAGGATGAAAAGTAATAAAAAGCTGCTCTGACTAGAGAATGACTTTAGTCTTATCTAAATCATATAGGAGTTACCTATGCAAATCCAAGGTGTGAAGAGCCTTCTCACTAACAGACTGAGGAGAAGGAAAAAATGTGGGCAAATTAATAGACTGATTAAGGCAATTCATTAACTACCTTGGGCATAAAAGAACAATTAATACAGAGAGACCCCATGTCCCTATGAAAAACTAAAAAAGGTGGAACAACCACAAGGGCCTGAAGTTTAGACACCCTCTTAGCTGAAGCAAAGGCCAAAAGAAGAACAGTCTCCCATGTACAATGCTGCAAGGAAGATGAAGCTGCAGGCTCAAAAGAAACCAGAGTCAATTTTTCAACAATAAAGTTAAGGTCCCAGAAAGGAGGAATAGGTATCCTGCAAGGCCTAATATGAAGGAAGCCTTCTAGAAATTGTTTGATCTCAAACCTAGAGGCAAGAGGAGAAGACAAAGGCAAACAAGCAGACATTGTCGACACGAGAATAGCTAAACTGCAGAACATTGAACAAGTAAACGGAAATCTCTGTAAGGGGAGATTTTCATTTACTTCAATGCAGTGTGGTCTCTGAGTTGGTATATTTAAGTAGCGGGGGTGGGAGCGCAGCCCCCCATGTGTGGGGTTGCAGGGGGGCTTGCCCCCCTGCCCACACCATTTAGTTTTTTTTTTGTTGTTTTTATTTTTTTTTTTCTGAACATTCGATGTTTTAACAGTTTGATCACTAAAGGTTTAGTGATTGGAACTGTTAAATATTCGATGTTCTAATATAGACCCAGCAGCATCACAGCTGTACTATATAGAGTGGAGAGCCACCTTAGAGGTAAAACCGAAAACAGATAAAGCAGACAACTACCCTTCAGAATCAGGGAGGTAACAAATAACTTGACAAGCCTGGGGAATCAGGGTCACAGCATATCTGGTCATGTGGGTGTGGTAACTGATGCCCCTAAAGGCCAAAGTAGAAGCAGTACAGACCTTCTTTCCAATCCTTTCCATTGCCCTACTATACTTATCCAAAGGCAGAAGCTTGGAAGATGACAAAAGCTTAGAAGACTTATCAGTAGAGAGTGACACCACAAGATCAGCAGGAGGACACAAACAGGAATTAACAATCGTAGAAACAGAAGAGCGTTGCACCACAGACCACAGCTGCGCTCCCACCCCCGCTACTTAAATATACCAACTCAGAGACCACACTGCATTGAAGTAAACGAAAATCTCCCCTTACAGAGACTTACGTTTACTTGTTCGATGTTCTGCAGTTTCGCTATTCTCGTGTCGACAATTATAAAACTTTTTGGCTAGAACTTCAAACGTGCAGAATATCCAATGTAACAAATATAGAGCATCAGACGAAAACTTCATTTTGTAAACTCTACTGTGCTGAATTCACGATGTATAAACATGATATCGCAAATGCAAAAGCCAAGTTAAAACTTTAGTTAAAGTTCCACAGTATTAGAACGAGTAGATACCATAGAAAAACATACAAAAATGAAGAACCCTTCTGATATAAACAGACATTATATTTGTTACATTGGATATTCTGCACGTTTGAAGCTATAGCCAAAAAGTTTTACTATCTGTGGTGCAACTCTCTTCTGTTTCTATAATTGTTGCTATTTGTTGAGCGTTCTCTAGCGAAAGTCACTTCTCCTTTTGGAGGAATTGACAATCCTCAGGAATCTTATAGAACCTGTCTAGTTTCTTTGAAGCAGAGGGGTAAGAATCATGACGCAGCTAGGAAGGTGTCTAACAAAGTAGTCAACACAAGAAGTGGTACACAAGGTTTAAGAGTGTCGACCTGAAGCAGCTCATAATAACTCTTCTGGATATCAGACACTTGAGAAGAATCCCACTTAAAATATTCCATTATTCTGGCTACCGTGTCCCCAAAAAAAAAATTTTCCAAAGGGTACTCAGTTCTAACAGACTCCTCCTCATCAGAGCCATAAGCCAAAGGAGAAGGCATTTGAGAAGAGAACAACAAGGACCCTTCATCAGACTCTGAATCCTCATCCAAGGAATCAGGTTCCCTAGGCCTTTTGAAAGAAGTAGAATTCCAAAGGGGAGTAGGGACAGAAACCCCTTGGGGAGGTTTCAAAGCCATTAAAGCATTAAATAGGCCATGAGTTAACTCCTGCCATTCCCTTTGAGGGTCCTTAGGCTGTACAGAAGAATGTTTATTCTGTTTTGTCTTTGTACGGACAACAGCCCTAACACCAGAGGTTCCGAACCTTGATGGGATTCAGTAAGAGTACCTGGAATCTCTTCCCTGATCAGAATCTGCAGAATCCCTCTAGGGTTCTCAGAGATAATACACAGTGGTTCCCACTCGACATCCGGAGTAGACACCTGCACAGCCTCAAAAGATGTGTGAAAAGAAGGATCCATACTGGCCTTTGATGGTGTCGCAGCAGAGGAATCTGAAGTCAATACAGGACAGCCTACAGAGCTATCACCAGTGCCTAGACATATGTCCACTAAAGAGTGGACAGCAAAATAATCCATATGAGATTTTTTTTGGCCCTCTTCTGACTTAATAAACGTGCCTTGGGGTTAAACAATTCCACCATGCTACCCTAGGCTACCTGCTTAAGCCTCTGGGTCTCCAGATAGATGGCCAAGGAAGACAACCAGATTCTAAGAGTCTTAGGCACAAACTCCTTACAAATACAACAGGAGGTATGGTTGTGGGAAGAACCCAAACAAAAAAGACACTGTCTGTGATGATTCTTATGGGGAATTTGCCTCCCACACTGATATTTTCCCTTCTTGGATGACATGAACTCCAGGTAATCAAAGGAAAACAAAACCAATAGTAAAAAGAAAAGAGATCCCCAAAGGGCACTTACCTGATGGTTGAGTATTCAGCACAGCAAAGGGCATTCAGACTAATGAGTGATGATGGTATTTGGAATGGCAGCAAAGAGGTTCTGGGTATCTGCATTTTTACATCATCTTTATGCCCTACATCCTGTACAGGCAGCATACGTGTGATGTACAGCGCATTCAAGATCTAAAGGCTTTGGTATACTGGCTGAACATTGGGCTATCCTTGGCAGGAGATCCTTAAGTTTAAGAATACTTCAACAGTGTTACAGAAAGACATACACAATAAGTCCCAGAGTATAGGATTATTCAGTCACCACCACCCCATTACCATTCTTCCCTGGCTATCCTCCTCTCACATTTTCATTTTTCTGATCAGTTAGTGACCGTAATTCACCAATGAATCAGAAAATGATAGATCCCATATACAGTCAAATCTGATTGTGATGTTCTCTGAAGGCTATGTAGTGCAACTCTCCCAAGTGATATTTTTTACTTTTTTATCAGGAAGAAGTAGGCAAAACAGCACCTTTGAGAGTTACGGACTTGTTACTAGGACATTTTAATGACGCAGAGGGAAACAAACAATTGACTCATGCAGATTCAGATGGCTTCACAAGTAACAATTTTAACTTCGCATTGTTGGGGGTGGTGGACTATACTGTGAGACTGAACAGCACGTCTCTCACCCGCACCACACCCCACCATAACTGTACCACTGCAACTATTCACACTTCTGTCCAATGAAAACTCACCTAGAAAAAATGTAAGAAGTACTTAAAATTAAATACAGATTGTACTCATCAGTGATGAAAGTTCTGAGAAAAAGCGCAGACACGGTTTTAAAAACAAGAGGCTGACAGGTATGAAAAATTAAAGCTGCAGCTCAATGCTCTAGGTATAAGTACAGCCTCCCCATCTCCCTAGTGGCCAGGGCTGTAAGAGTATGGATCAATAAGCCCAAATGTATTCCATTTTAAAACAGCTCTAGCAAGTGAATACCAGTGGAGGACTGGTTTACTCAAGATAGCAAAAGAGAACAGGAAAAGGATAACCATATGTTGTTACACTTAGAATCAGCTCATAATAAAACATCTCAATATAACAATCTCTGTGTTGCATATGATAACATGAGCAATCCTGTCTGCCACTGTCACAAAAAAGAACACCGTCTTTAAAGATGAAGAAAAATGGCTGTCGAGATTCACATTTGTGCTAGACTTTATGAAATAAAAAACATTCATCAAACTGATGTGCAAGATTTAAAAGCTTAAAGAAGAGAAATAAGTAACAACAGCCATCTTACAAGTAAAGAAAGGCAGAGAACTGTGACTGCATTTTGTACACAAATGGACAGAATTATAGGTTCACTGTGCTGCAGCTCTTCTCTGATTTTATAGTCAGTATTCTACTGCATTATATTCATTCATCCATGCTGCTCAGTTACATCCAGTTCCTGATGTGATCCTATGAAAGGCTACTACCATCTAAAATTTACTAGTCAAACAGAGAACAGAAGTGGACTGCTAGGCTTTACTTCAGTATCACACAGACACACACACACACACAAACCTATGGACAGTTTAGAGTTCCAAGTCCACCTACAGCCTACATTTTGAACAAGGGGAGAAAGCGGAGTACCTAGAGAAAATCCATGTGAACAAAGGAAAGACATGCAGACACTGCATAGAAGGAACTCTAGCTGAAGATCAAACTGGACATCCTTTTGATGTGAGGTAATGATACTACTCATTGCACCTTTATGTCACCCACTGTACTATGCAAGTTGCTTCCAATAAAATATTTAAACAGCAAAATCAAATATAATCAGCGCTAACAGTATGATAATTTTAATAGGTTTATGGGTATACACTAGGATAACAGCCATCAGGGCTTGTATAAGCATAGCTATGCAATCCAACCCAGCTGGGTCCCCATATACTATGAGCATTTATTACGAAGGGGTATGTTAGTTAGCAACTTTCAAAAAGTTATGTGAGAAAGGGGTATGTTAGTTTGGGCATTACTGTCTGCCTCTGTTTATCAGAGACATGGGGGCTAGACCGTGGGTGAATTTTCGATTTCCCATCCAAAAGACAATGTCACACTTAAACAGGGTTAGGGACAGACTCTACTTCATATGGATGGGGAGCCTATTCCAGGGCATGGTGGTCCTCTGAGACCCATATCTGTCTTGCTAACATGTCTTACTTATGTTGTAAGCAAAATTTAAATCCTTGGATCTAGTGGTTCTGATGCGGGTCATTTTGAGGATGGAAAAAAGGTCCATCAGAGCTGGATCCAAGGATGCCTTTGTATGCCAGGCACAGATCGGCTCTCAGTAACCTGTACGACACTGAGTATAGAAACCGCAATCCCTATAGGACAATGTGTTTATACCCTGGATTCTCCTGGTAAGGAAGCTTTGTTGGAGGTCCAACTGTTGCATATGTGTGGTCAAGTACATGCCGAAGGGGGAATTATACGCAATGATGGGGTCTGACAAGAGACACAAAGTAGCACTATGACTTCCATGTACCTGGACACCACGCCCTTACTTATTATAACTGCCTTGGCCACATGTTGGTCAAAGGTCAGACTACTGGCTACAGACCCAACTACTGTGTCAACTGTTAGGAGTGTGTTATCAATGGAGTAATTAGCCTGGCTGGCAGTTTTCCCAAAAGGCACCATAATGCATTTCTTGGCATTGAATTTTAATCAGTGACTTTGGCACCAGTCATTTAAGTGTGCCAGACTCTCTTCTAAAATATTTGTGTCATGGAGGGAATCTATGACAGCTCCCAATTTGCAGTCATCTGTGAACTTGGTCAGCCAAAGTCCCTTGACATTAGCCTTTACCTCAGAGAGGCAGATGCCAAATACAAGCGGTCCCAGCATGGAGCTCTGAGGTACCATGCTGGTGACAGGTCTTTTAGTGGTGGTGATGGTGATCTGTCAAATCTTGACCTCCTGGATTCTGTCTGTGAGAAAGCTGTCAATCCAGCGAGTTGTGTAGGGGCTTATACCCAGTTAAATGCGTTTTCCAACTATACCTAAGTAGGGTATTGTACTGAATGCCTTAGCCAGGTCCAGACAGATGGTATGCACCACTTTCTCCTCATCCATTGCCTTGGTTTAGTAGACATGACCTTCCCTTGACACAGCCAAACCGGGTTGGATCCAGTTTCTGAAGGTTGCATGCGTCTTTGTTGATAATTTCAATGATTACTCGTTCCATGACATTGCATTTTAGACTAATCAGACTAATAGATCTGTAGTTTCCAGGTGTCAGTTGATGGTCTAACCTTGAGAAATAGGATAACCGTTACCATCCTCCATTCACAAGGTACAGAGCCTGTTTTGAGACTGTAGTTGAAAAGTGACTCAAGTGGTCCTGACAGGTCATGTTTCGAAGTCTTTAGAAGGCATTCCAGGATACTGCTGGGGACAACTGAGGTTGTATTTTTGGACATAGCAAGCACCGCCTATACCTGCTCTCTGTTAATAGTTGGGGAGGGGGTTATGTTAATATTTCATGGGGGAGGCAGGGAGGAGTGGAGGGTGAAAAGTTTGAGATGAATATCTTAGCCAGCGAATTCGCTATTTCAGTTTGCTCATTGAAGGGCACCACTGACCACCAGTTCAGCACAGTGGTGTGTGTTGCCTTTGAAATGCTGGACATACTTGTAGAAGGCCTTGTGGTTGTATTTAATCTGTGAGGTTATCTTGACCTCATAATTGAATTTGTTGGACTTAATTAGTCCTCTTAGTTATCTGTTTAGTTTAATTAGACATCTCCTATAGTTATGGGAGTTGCTTTTCGTAATTATAGCCATGACTTTTTTCCCTTTGTTATATACCCTATTAAGGTTAGGATTCCACTGGTGTGACGAGTTTGTTTTGGGTTTATTTCTAGTAGGTACTGTAGCCTCTAAACAGTTATTTACATGGTTGTACAGGGTCTCTGTGAACAATTCTGGGTAGGTTGCTGTGAACTCAGGGTTGGGAGGGGTATTGAATTTTGACAAGTTGAAGGTTGTGCGTCAGGGCTGGCAACTCGGTACATAAAAATCAACTGCCAATCATTAGCGGACCGAAGTTCTGCTGTGGCGACCCCTAACTGGGAAAAGCCGAAAGTCACAACATCACTTAATAGCATTTAGTTTGCTTTGGAAGAGTTCCTAACTGTTACAGGGTTTGCTGGGGTTACCAAGTTGATTTTTATTTTAAAGGAGACAATTTGTGGTCTGACCTCACCAGTGAGAACATGACACTGTAGAGGGGGCACAGTGCTCTTCTACACTAGTGAGCACCAGGGTCCAGTATGTTTGCATCTCTGGTAGGTGTGCGCACTATCTAGTCAAGGTATTTGTGTTTAATTAAAACAAAAACAACTGGCAACTTCACTGAAGAATTAATCCACAAAGTTTAATGAAGCGCTTCTCGTCCAAATACTTCTTTGAACTTCATCAGATACTAACATTTACAAAAATCAAGTTTAAATAGTCATGTTTAACCATGATTTAAATCAGCTGGTCTCTCCATCTTAAAATTTAAAGGAGCAGTAGTTTAAATAGCATTGTGAACATAATATGCATTTTCCTGTTCTTTAAAACTGCCTTATTTAACAAGCAAATTAATAAATTTATCGCAGCAGCAATATGGTGAAAATCATACATGAAAATTGTGTAAAAATGTAGAGAGTCTCCTCATTTATCTAGCCTTACATTATAAATATTTTCAAGTAAAAAATTAATAAGTAAAACATAATTTCTATAATGTTACTACAGTATTTCATCTCATTAAGCTTTTCAGTTTTAAACAGCATGTGATAGAACACATGTTGTTCAATCCTGAAAAGTTATAAGCATGGAGACGAATTTGCCAGAGCAATTCCAACTTTTCTAATAATAAGGTGAATGGACCCCCTCTTGGATTACTGTCCACTAGATCAAGTATCCAGAATTTAAATGCATGTTTTGGATATTGTTCTATATGCTTTGCTAAAGCATTGTCCAGTTTGTGTTAATTAATACAATATATATGTTCGTATATGCGGTCTCTCACTCTATACTCGGTTTTACTGACGTAGAATGAATAACAACTTTGACATTTAGCCACATATACGTTCATTTTGGAGTTGCAATTAACTTTTCTTCTGTTACTCAAATGTGTGTTGTTTATGTGCAGTGATGCACCTACATGAATGTATTTACAATAGGGGCAACTACCACATTGTTTCATCCCTATTGCATATGATTGGATCCTGCACTCACCTTCAGATATATTCTTGAGTGTTCTATCCTTCCTAGTAATGAATCTTGCTTCTGTACCCAATTTGTCCACTATTAGTTTGTCCTCTAACAGAATATTCCAATTTTTTATCAGTATGTTTTTATGTGACAATAATCAAGGTTAAAAGTTGTAATATAGCTCATTGTGAAATCAGTTTGGTTCGTACCCGTCCCAATAATTGTGTCCTGGACCTGATTTTCCATATCAACCGGACTATCATTCATAGAATAGTCATTCTTCCCAGTAGGGTGTTGTATACTCAGAATGGGTATGTACATACCATTAATTCTTTTCTCCACAACTTCTTCTACTAGTTTGTCAATCAAAGTGCTCAGGTATGCTCTTTTTGTGAATAATTTCTTCAAGAACTGGCACTCACTATGGAAGTCCTCATCTGTAGACACCATTCTGGCATCCCTTACTAATTGGCCCTTTACCACCGATCTTTTTTGGTGGTAAGGGTGTGCACTTGTATAGTGCAAGAATGTGCTTAAATATGATGGTTTCCTATAAATCTTTGCTTGGCATCTCTTTTCGACATAATTTTTGGTAAGTTGGATATCTAAGAATGCTATTTTGTTTGGGTCAAAATTATATGTAAACACTAAGAAGTCTGTAGTCTCATTAAAATAATCAATGAGATTTTTTGCCTCTTCATGTTTCCCTTTTATTAGTAAAAAGATGCCATCCAAATAGCGTGTAAAATAAATTATTTTTGAGGCTATTCCTTCCTTATTGAGTACAAATTGATGTTCCCAGTAACTCATAACCAAATTCGCACAGCTAGAGCCACAGGGGGAACCCATGGCTACTCCGCTTTTTTGCAGGTAATAGTTTCCTTTAAAATAAATGAAATTGTGGGATAGAACTATGTCTAGAAGTTCTTCCACTAGACTGATGTCATTCTGGGGAGCCCCTTTCTTCCTTAATAACTGACTAACCCACTCTATGTCCAATGCTTGTGGTACTGACGTATATAAGTCCTTTACGTCTACTGTAACAAAGTTGTACTGTTCATCATACTTCAATTCATTAATTTTTTGCAGGAATGACCATGAATCTTTACATATTACTTCTTCTGTTGTTACATATTTTTAAGTACATTGTCTATCACTTTGGCACATGCATTATGTGGCAGAATTCCAGCCATCGACTATAGGTCTAAGTGGAGGGTCAAATAAGCATTTATGGATTTTGGGGACCCCAAACATTGTGGGTGCCACTGGTGTTAACACTATCATGTAGTTGCACATGTCTATATCTATCTTTCCCCTCTATGAATAAATCATTAATGTAGATTTTGATACGTTCATTAGCTGTGTTGTATTCATTAAGGGATGCTTTCTGATAAGAACTAGAAGCTAACATTAATTCTATTTTAACTGGACAATACTTTAGCAAAGCATATAGAACAATATCCAGAACATGCATTTAAATTCTGGATACTTGATCAAGTGGACAGTAATCCAAGAAGGGGTCCAGTCACCTTATTATTAGAAAAACATTCCAGGACTGAACGACATGTGTTGAATCAGATGCTGTTTAAAAGTGAAAAGCTTAATGAGATGAAATACTGTAGTAACAACATTATATAAATTATGTTTTACTTATTAATTTTTTACTAGAAAATGTTTATAATGTAAGGTTAGATAAATGAGGATACTCTCTACATTTTTACACGATTTTCGTATATGATTTTCACCATATTGCTGCTGCGATAAATGTATTCATTTGCTTGTTAAAGAACAGGAAAATCCATACTATGTTCACAATGCTATTTTAACTACTGTTCCTTTAAATTTTAAGATGGAGAGACCTGCTGATTTTAATCATGGTTAAACAGGACTATTTAAACTTGATTTTTGTAAATGTTAGTATCTGATGAAGTTTAAAGAAGTATATGGATGAAAAGCGCTTCATTAAACTTTGTGGATTCAGTCTTCAGTGAAGTTGCCAGTTGTTTTTGTTTTAATTTCTCAGTTTTTTGTATCTTGGATTTTGGAGTTTGTTCAGAAGTGTTTGTTCAGGCAACATAGCAACCAATGCACTGGACTCATCCTTGGAATTGCTTATGGATTCTACAAAAGAAACTGAGGCCATGAGTCAACTTACAGCATTAGTACATGCCTTATCACAGCAAGTAGAACGCCTGTCACAAAAAGTGGATTCTATAAATGGCTCTACTAATGGTTTACTAACACAAGACAAGCAGCAGCAGCAGAACCAAATGAGAGTTGTTACAAATGGTAACACCACTCAGCAGTAGCAAATAACTGATCAAGGTAACAAGGAACCAAATGTAAATGTAGTTACTACACAAGCATTGCTAAATAATGTGAACCAGCATTCTACTTCATTTTCTGGTAATGCAAATCAGAACGGAGTTGTCAGCACTCAGGTTGGCAGCCAAATGCTACCAAACAGCAGTTTACCGAGACAGAGGTCTACTGACAACCATGTCCCAGGGCTTATTGGGGTCCCTACTTTAAAAAACTGGCTTACAAGTCCAGCTGGCCTTTCTCACAACAATGAATTTAATTCGGATGGGAACTCGGCTAGGGATATGCTGAACATAACAGACTTACTAAACAGCTTAGATCAGAACTTGCTTAAATACAAGAAACTCCGCTTGGAAGTGGAATACTTCCAAGAATGTGTAAGAGCTAATATTGTACCGAAGGGTTTGAGAATGTACCAGTACCCTACTGGTCTGGTACCCAATTCTTTATTCCACCAGGAGCTAATAAAATTATTTAATAAACAAGGACTGGATCTTCTAGATCTCTTGTGTAAACATTATAGCATTATGGCTGATGAATTAATGGATACAGCATCTGTCCTTGATATTCAAATAAAAACTAATGCTGATTTTGAACGGTATAAATACAAGTACTCTCGTATTTTCCAGTCAACTGATTTTCATTTGAACAAATCCAAAGCCACTAAGGTCAAAAAACTTGAGCGTGATCGCCAGCAATACCAGAACGGTACAGCATATCCACGCCCATCAGTTGCACAAGTGTGGAATGGGCGGGCTAGCGCAAATGCCAATCAACCACATAGTGTAACAGGAAGTCAGGTGTACATGCAGAGGGGCAGGCATTTACAAAATGCATTGGCGAACAACAGTTCTGAACACTCAGTTCAGCAGGATGTTACATAACTACAGGACAGCAGTTTTGAAGCTCCCAATAACCAGTATGAGGGTCCGAGAAGAAGCGAGCGTATACAAAACCGGAATGGTCAACAGAATCTTACCAACAATCAACAGAATAATAATTATCAGGGTTATTCGAGGGGAGGCCAGCGAAACAGACGGAACCAGAGGAAAAAGTACAACAAATGGAAGTAACGGAGAATTTGGATAACAACACTATAAACTAAAATTAGAAGTTATGTACCTACCATAACGTTCCATGTTAGTTGTCTTCTTCTCGCCTTCTTTCTTGCTGGATGGGTTCGGAGCCGATCCTCGGCTCCGACTCGGCCACTCTAAAAGCTCGAGAGCTAGTTCCACCGGCTCGAGGCTCCCCTATGTCCCACAATGCTAGGCGGTAACTCCTCTGATCTCGTTTGAAAGCTAAGCCCAGCAAGGAAATTCCATAAGAGAAACAAAAGAAAACTCCTCTAGGTCTGTCCAGGCTAGGGGGAAGGAGGGTGGGACGCAAGAAAGAAGGCGAGAAGAAGACAACTAACATGGAACGTTATGGTAGGTACATAACTTCTAAATGTTAAGTTGTCTATCTCGCCTTCATTCTTGCTGGATGGGACCGCGTCCCTAGCACCTTATCCCGGGTGGCCTATCGGAACAGACTCTTGAGTACAGTGGAACCAAAGTTGGCTCGGTCTCTAGAGGCCAAGTCCAACTTATAATGAGAAATGAAGGTATGGGGAGAAGCCCAAATAGCTGCAGAACAAATCGAATCAATAGGCAGCCTATCTTGGAAAGCTATAGAAGTGGCTAAAGCTCTAGTTGAATGAGCCCTGGGTTTGGATGGCAATTGTTGATGTCTGATCTCATACACAAGGGTAATCAACGAAGTAAGCCATCTAGAAAGAGATACTTTAGAAATTGGAAGGCCCATTCTACCTTCTGCATAAGAAACAAACAGTTGATCAGACTTCCTGAATTGTTTGGTCCTGTCCAAATAGTACCCAAGTTGGCGATGAACATCTAAACAGTGTAACTTTTGTTCTGACCTATTGGAATAATTAGGGAAGAACACAGGAAGTTCAATGGTTTGATTCAAATTTGCCAGTGAAGCTACCTTGGGCAAAAAGGACGGGTTAGTACGTAAGGACTCCCTATCCTTATGAAACGCAAGATAAGGGGGTCGACTACACAGAGCATGGAGTTCAGAGACTCTTCTAGCTGAAGTGATAGCTACTAAAAAGAGTGTTTTCCAAGATAGTAACTTTATTGAACATGAAGCCGCAGGTTCAAAGGGGGGAAGAATTAAGGACGCCAGAGCCAAGTTGAGATCCCATTGAGGAGGAGGATCCCTGATTGGTGGTTTGAGGAGAAAAACTCCCTTTAAAAAGGCTTTGCAGAGTTTGTGAGACATAATGGAGGACTCTGAGACTCCAACATGAAAGTTCGATACTGCTGCCAACTGAAATTTGATGGTAGACGGGGACGAACCTGAGTGGAAAAGTTCGGCTAGAAAGTCTAGAACTGATTGAATGGAAGCAGTGAAAGGATCTATATTCTTTGACTGCGCCCAATAGGAAAAACGTTTCCACTTGCTATGATAAATCTTCTGAGTGGAAGATTTACGAGAGGCTATCAAAATATCTCTAACTGAGCGAGATATCAGAGGAAGCCTGGCTAGAGTTGGAATTGGAGGAACCACGCTGTGAGGTTCAGAGAAGGGAGGGAGTGGTGCAACTGACCCGACTGATGGGTCAAGAGGTCTGGAACTGGGTCCAGATGCCAAGGTTGCTCCAACAGATAACGGTGGAGAAACGGGAACCAAACCTGTCGAGGCCAGGGGCAATAAGGATCATGGAAGCTTTCTGAGCGATGGCTTTCTGTATTAGCTGAGATATCAGTGGGAAGGGAGGAAAAGCATACAGAAGTCCTCGGGGCCAATCATGTACTAGAGCGTCTCTGCTGGGGTGGCCTGGTTGGGGAAAGAGGGTGAAGAAATTGTCGCACTTGCTGTTTTGGGGAGTAGCGAAAAGGTCGCAGCAAGGCCGGCCCCACTTTCAAAAAACTTTCTCCAACACTGAGTTCTTCAGAGACCACTCGTGAGGTATGAGAATAGCTCTGCTCAATTTGTCTGCAATCACATTGGACTTCCCGGGAATGTGCGTTGCTAACAGAAAACGCTGAGAAGAAATCGCCCATTGCCACAGTCTGAGTGCCTCTCGACATAGGGGGTAAGATCTGGTTCCGCCTTGTTTGTTGATATACCACACTACAGACATATTGTCTGTCTGAATTGCTATAGTTCCCATGGGAAGAGAGTCTTGTAAGGCTTGCAACGCTAGAAGCACTGCTCTCATCTCTAGGACATTTATGTGCAAGTGGCACTCGAAAAGTTGCCACATGCCTTGGACCGTCCTGCCCTGGAAATGCCCCCCCCCACCCGATCAGGGAGGCGTCCAGTCCATTGTCACTGTAGCAACCGGAGGGGAAGGGACGAAAGGTCTCCCTAGGTGGAGCTGGGGAGATGTGATCCACCAAGAGAGATGATTCTTGCACGATTGAGTTATCCGAATGGGATGGGACATTGGAAGTCATTGGAAAGACCATTGTGTGAAGAGCATCCATTGTAAAATTCTCATATGGAAGCGAGCTAATGGTAGAAGAGGGATGGCCGCTGCCATAATCCCTAAGACCTTCAGGATCAATCTGGCTTTGACTTTGTTGCTCTGCAAGACAAGAGAGACCTATCTGTGTATGTCTGCTATTCTCTGCTCTGTGAGTCTGGCTGACATGTTGACTGTGTCTAAATTTGCGCCTATAAAGGTAATAACACGACAAGGCGACAAGACAGACTTTTCGTAATTTATTGAAATGCCTAGTGTCTGACATGCGTAAAAGGTGCAGTCTCTGGCAAGAAGCAAAAGATGCTTGGTGGGGGCTGTAAGGAGCCAGTCGTCTAAATAAGGAAACACCTGGAATCCTTGTCGTCTCAGATGAGAGGCGACCACTGCCATGCATTTGGTAAACACTCGGGGGGGGGGGTTGTAGTGAGACCAAAGGGCAGGGCTCTGAATTGGAAATGACTGGTTCCCAGCCTGAAGCAGAGGAATCTCCTGGAGCGTCGACTCATTCTGATGTGATAGTACGCATCCTGGAGATCTATCGAGCACATCCAGTTGTCCCGCCCCAAAAGGGGTAGAATGGACTGCAGCGTGACCATCCGGAACTTTGTTTTCTTGACAAACTTGTTCAAGTTGCTGAGATCCAAAATGGGTCTCCAGTCCCCTGTTTTCTTTGGAACCAAAAAGAATTTGGAGTAGATTCCGGATCCTGTTTGGTCTGCTGGAGCTGGCTGAATGGCTCTTTTTGCGAGCAGCTTTGAAATTTCTAATGCTGCTTGCTCCCTTTGACTGGGTGGAATGTCTGGAAGGGATTTTTTGGATTGCTTCGGAATGAAAAGGAATGGGATTCTGTAGCCTTCGGAAATGATAGACTGTACCCACTTGTCTTGAGTTAGAGATAGCCAGGCTTCTGGGTACAGCGATAATCTTCCCCCAACTGCCTCCGAAGGTGGACAGTCGGGCAACACCTCAGGGATGCTGAAAGGGCTTGTCGGAAAAGGATTCTCGACTGCCCTGATTCTGGGCCCCTCTGCCTCTAGGATGGCGTCTACCATTATTGTTCCCCCCTCTGCCTCTAGAGGGGAATCGACTCTGTGCGTCAGGCAAATCTCCCTGAGATTGTTTGCGGAACCACATCTTTCCCCCCTTCTGGCCTTTGGGGTAAGGCCTAGAAGGAGTACAAAAACGGACTCCGATGGCAGAGAGAGTTTTACCATCAGTCTCGCACCTAGTCAGGGTTTCCTTCACTTGAGGACCAAAGAGGGATGATCCATCAAAGGGGAAATTAGTGAAGGACGCCTTGAAAGGGTCCGCAAAGTTACATAGCCGCATCCAGGCGTGCCGACACAAGGCTACACCTGTACCTGCCGCTCTACTTGCTCCATCCGCCGCATATGAAAGGAGGCGCATGGAGGTGTTAGTTATAGAATTAAGGGTCGCCAGCTGAGAGTTCATCCTATCCTGAAAACCCGCAGCTGTTTGGTCCTTTAACATTTCGCTCGCTTCCTTGAGCAAATCCCTCTGAAGACGAGTGAAATGACACAGGTAATACAGCGAGTGCATAGTAAAGGTCGCTGACGAGAACATCCGCTTCCCGTACCTGTCCATCGACCTAGACTCCTTGTTAGGAGGATGAACAGGCACCGAAGGATCAGCTAACTCCTTCTTGGTGGCCGCAGCCACCACCATAGCATCAACAGTGACGCCTTTGGTTAAAAATTCCTTGTCCTTGGGGGCAGTGATAAATTTTGATGGTCTCCTGGGGGTGGGTTCCACTGAATCAGGAGCCGCCCAGGCCTTCTTTGCCACCACTTGCATAAGGGGTCAAGGGAGGGGACACCCAGGAGGTGGAAGGGCGAGAGCCAAACGCCTCAAGATACACCGATTCATCCTCTGAAGGGTTGAGGGCTGGCCAATTCCCCCTCTGTTTTAAGATTTCGAGGATGTCTGCAAAGGAGACATCTTCAGAGGGGGAACGAGGGGAACCTTCAGAATCCTCTAGATCAGTGTCAGAGGTGACAGACTCAGGGGAGTCAATGTGCTTCCTCTTGCACTGCCTCTTCCTAAGGGGCTCTCCTACTGGGTCAGGAGAGGCCTCGGAAGAGGAGGAGATCCCCACTGGGGAAACTTGAGGAGCTGGCTCTCTACGGTCAGGGATGAGAGAGTGAGCAGAAATCACTGGAGGCACCATGGAGGGAGGGGCAGAAGGAGCCGACTGTGGAGTTGAACCTGGTTCTAACACGCTCCTCATGACCTCGAAGGCACCCCTGTCAGGCAGAGCCGGAGGTCTCCGCTCCGAAAAGCTGAAGACCTCCCCCGGCACTGACAGTGATGGCTCCGAGGCCGATGTCGGAGCCGAACTCACCAGCGCCGAAGCACCGAGAGGGAGAGCGGGGTCGGACAAGGGTCCGATGCCACTCGCCCCCTCGGAGCCGACGAGGGAAGTCCGGCGCCAAGATTCTTCCAAGGAAGACATCGGAGCAGACGACGGCACCGAAGACAAAGGTATCGGTTCCGACGCCACCACAGTCTCGGGTCCGAGCCGCCCTGGCTCCGAACTCAGAAGAGTCAGAGGAGGAACATTTTGAGTAATGGGAATCATTCTCGACTGTTGAGTCGGACTTTGAAGCATCTGGGCCAGTGCCTCGGACTTAAGAAGTCGACTCACTACTCTCTGAAGGTCATGATCCGATAGTCTGGAAGACCTAGAGGAGTGAGATCTATGGCTCCGTTCAGACAGCAAAGGTGATGCTGGAGCCGAATGAACGGAGCTGATAGATGGAGATCGGGACCTTTTTCTGGATGTCGGTTCCGACAATATGATCGGAGCCGACTCAGTTATGTGTTCCTCGGCTCCGGCCGGAGCCGAGGAAATAGTAGGGGCATGCGTTCGAGATTCATCGGCTCCGGCCGGAGCCAATGTTCGAACAGCCTTTGGACCCACAGAAGACAGCTCAGAGACCGGAGCCGAAGGTCTGGAAGGCTTAGAGAGTTTCCCCGAGGATTGAGTCGAGGGACCCTCAGGCTTCAATAAACCCCTTAAAATGAGTTTATTTTTGCGCTCCTGCAGGACTCTAGGGCTGAAGCCATGGCAAACAGCACATGAGTCCTGCAGGTGCAAAGGCCCCAGGCAGTATACACAAGAAGTGTGACCGTCTGTCAGAGACATCTTCTGACAGCACAAGTCACACTTCTTCAAGCCTGAGACCTTCGATTCTTTGGACATGTCCAAGAAAAAGACTAAGTGTAACCACAAACACACACACACACACACACTGATTACACTTGTAATATTTTAAAATTAAAATTAACTTAGAAATGAAATCCCTACAAAACACAGTCACTCCAACTATTAAGGTAGGGAGGGACTGGGCCTAAAGCCCAAGGGAATAAAATTAGCAAATTTAGGGAAAAAAACTGGGGAAAACTGACTATAAAGGGGAGTAAACTACTTAAGTTTTAAAACTATGAGGAAAGCTAACTTAAAAGGGGGGGTCTATTTGAGATACAACTCAATATTTCAACTAACCTGACAAGCCGGTTGAAAAAGCACCTCGATCGCTGTAGCGGCAAACGAGATCTGAGGAGTTACCGCCTAGCATTGTGGGACATAGGGGAGCCTCGAGCCGGTGGAACTAGCTCTCGAGCTTTTAGAGTGGCCGAGTGTGGCTCCGAACCCATCCAGCAAGAATGAAGGCGAGATAGACAACTTAACATCAATGAGTGAGAAGGTCACTGAAAAAACAATCAGTAAAAACAAAATGAAAACTCCAGCAAAGCTAGAACTTCGAATAAGTGACCTCCCAAACCTCTTATGTCAGAGGCACATGAGATATATGCAAAGGATCCTTATGAACAACAGGTGTTTCAGCTAACTGGCAATTCTGAATGCCCATGACTTGCTTTGTCATTTTAATGGACAATTTCAGGCCAATAAAGCCAAACCCCACTAGCTGTGGATATGCATATTTCGGCCTTGTTATGACCTCATCGGCACAGTACAAGCAGAGTGTTTGACTAAGCAATAGAAACACAGGGCTGTTATACCCAGCTGATGTCCATTATCATTAGGGTCACTGCACTGTTTTGTAGTGACTCTAATGATAATGGACATCAGCTGGGTATAACAGCCCTGTGTTTCTAATGCTTAGTCAAACATTCTGCTTGTGCTGTGCCGATGAGGTCATAACAAGGCCGAAATATGCATATCCACAGCTAGTGGGGTTTGGCTTTATTGGCCTGAAATTGTCCATTAAAATGATGACATAAGTCATGGGCATTCAGAACTGTCAATTAGCTGAAACACCTGATGTTCATAAGGATCATTTGCATATATCCCATGTGCCTCTGATACAAGAGGTTTGGGAGGTCACTAATTGGAAGTTCTAGCTTTGCTGGAGTTTTCATTTTGTTTTTACAGATAACAACACTACAGGAATGCCAGCTATAATTTTGAATATGGAAGGTGACTTTTTTTGTTTATAACTTCTCCACATTGGATATTTCTGTTGAGATGGCTAACACCTTAGCTAAAGGAATGACTTTTACAACAGCTAGGAGAATGGACATATCTAACAGCATTCTTGATTTGAAAATATATGTTAGGAAACGTAATTTAAAATTGTTATTGGGTAACACAGTTGTACAATCACAAGCGCAATACAGAATATCAAGTACATACAATCCCCCTTTGCACAATTTGTTACATACATTTGAAAAGATATGTGAATTGGACATAAGAACATACCAAAAAGAAAACAGATTCAGGGGTTATGAGTATAATTTAACTAAAGATGAGCAAGCATGGGTCAACTTGATAAGATCAGCTAAGGTACGCGTCATGAAGCCCGACAAAGGTGGGGGCCTTGCATTTATGGATTTGGATGACTATGAAACTAAAATAGAATCAATGTTAGCTTCTAGTTCAAATCAGAAAGCATCCCTTAATGAATACAACACAGCTAATGAATGTATCAACATCTACTTTAATGATTTATTCATAGAGGGAAAGATAGATATAGACAAGTACAACTACATGATAGTGTTACCACCAGTGGCACCCACAATGTTTGGGGTGCCCAAAATCCATAAATGTTTATTTGACCCTCCACTTAGACCTATAGTTGATGGCAGGAATTCTACCACATATGCATGTGCCAAAGTGATAGACAATATACTTAAAAATATGTAACAACAGAATAAGTAATATGTAAAGATTTGTGGTCATTCCTGCAAAAAATTAATGAACTGAAGTATGACGAACAGTACAACTTCCTTACAGTAGACGTAAAGGACTTATATACGTAAATACCACAAGCATTGGGCATAGAGTGAGGTTAGTCAATTATTAAGGAAGAAAGGGGCTCCCCAGAACATCAGTCTAGTGGAAGAACTTCTAGACATAGTTCTATCCCACAATTTCATTTATTTTAAAGGAAACTATTACCTGCAAAAAAGTGGGGTAGCCATGGGTTCCCCCTGTGGCTCTAGCTGTGCGAATTTGGTTATGAGTTACTGGGAACATCAATTTGTACTCAATAAGGAAGGAATAGCCTCAAAAATAATTTATTTTACATGCTATTTGGATGACATCTTTTTACTAATAAAAGGGAAACATGAAGAGGCAAAAAATCTCATTGATTATTTTAATGAGACTACAGACTTCTTAGTGTTTACATATAATTTTGACCCAAACGAAATAGCATTCTTAGATGTCCAACTTACCACAAATTATGTTGAAAAGAGATACCAAGCACAAATTTATATGAAACCATCATATTCAAACACATTATTGCACTATACAAGTGCACACCCTTACCACCAAAAAAGATAGGTGGTAAAGGGCCAATTAATAAGGGCTGCCAGAATGGTGTCTACAGATGAGGACTTCCATAGTGAGTGCCAGTTCTTGAAGAAATTATTCACAAAAAGAGCATACCCAAGCACTTTGATTGACAAACTAATAGAAGACGTTGTGGAGAAAAGAATTAATGGTATGTACATTCCCATTCTGAGTATACAACACCCTACTGGGTTGAATGACTATTCTATGAATGATAGTCAGGTTGATATGGAAAATCAGGTCCAGGACACAATTATTGGGACAGGTACAAACCAAACTGATTTCACAATGAGCTATATTACAACTTTTAACCTTGATTATCATCACATAAAAAAAACATACTGATAAAAAATTGGAATATGTTGTTAGAGGACAAACTAATGAGTGGACAAATTGGGTACAGAACAAAGATTCATTACTAGGAAGGGTAGAGCACTCAAGAATATATTTGAGGGTGAGTGCAGGATCCAATCATATGCAATAGGGATGAAACAATGTGGTAGTTGGCCCTATTGCAAATACATTCATGTAGGTGCATCACTGCACATAAACAACACACATTTGAGTAACAGAAGAAAAATTAACTGCAACTCCAAAATGAACGTATACGTGGCTAAATGTCAAAATTGTGATTCATTCTACGTCGGTAAAACCGAGCGTAGAATGAGAGACCGCATATACTAACATATATATTGTATTAAACACAAACTGGACAATGCTTTAGCAAAG
Organism: Protopterus annectens; assembly: GCF_019279795.1. Taxonomy (NCBI): domain Eukaryota; kingdom Metazoa; phylum Chordata; order Ceratodontiformes; family Protopteridae; genus Protopterus; species Protopterus annectens. The sequence goes on along the minus strand of NC_056733.1, from coordinate 1,825,257,648 downwards.
CATACAGAACAATATCCAGAACATGCATTTCAATTCTGGATACTTGATCAAGTGGACAGTAATCCAAGAGGGGGTCCATTCACCTTATTATTAGAAAAGTTGGAATTGCTATAGCAAATTCATCTCAATGCTTACAACTTTCCAAGATTGAATGATGTGTTTTATCACATGCTGTTTAAAACTGAAAAGCTTAATGAGATGAAATACTGTAGTAACAACATTATAGAAATTATGTTTTACTTATTAATTTTTTACTTGAAAATGTTTATAATGTAAGGTTAGATAAATGAGGAGACTCTCTACATTTTTACACAATTTTCGTATATGATTTTCACCATATTGCTGCTGCGATAAATTTATTCATTTGCTTGTTAAATAAGGCAGTTTTAAAGAACAGGAAAATGCATATTATGTTCACAATGCTATTTTAACTACTGTTCCTTTAAATTTTAAGATGGAGAAACCAGCTGATTTTAATCATGGTTAAACATGACTATTTAAACTTGATTTTTGTAAATGTTAGTATCTGATGAAGTTCAAAGAAGTATTTGAACGAAAAGCACTTCATTAAACATTGTGGATTCAGTCTTCAGTGAAGTTGCCAGTTGTTTTTGTTTTAATTTCTCAGTTTTTTGTATCTTGGATTTTGGAGTTTTTAAGGTATTTGTGTTAATAAGTCAAGGTATTTGTGTTAATAAAGTCAAGGAATCATTGTGCCTCTGTAGTACAAGGCAGTGTATGTTTCCCAGTCTATAGAGGGGTAGTTAAAGTCTCCCATAAATAGGGTATTTGGTTTAATGGTGAGTGCCTCCAGTAGGTCTAAGTATGAGATATGGAGTTCTCTGGACATACACCATGACCTATAGATTGCTAGAATATGGTAAGCAACTCTGTCTACAGTGATTTGCACATGGATACATCCCAGGGCATCATCCTGTTTAACCAATATAGTTATGCTTGTTGCTAATATTGACTGGGACTCCTCCACCTTTTGTTCTTTTATTGTGCAGCTGATGGTCTACATTTGTGGAAGGTAATGAAGGCTGGGGACTGGGTTATACAGAGATCACCCAAGAATATCTCTGTATACCCAGGATTACGAGTAACAATATAAAAAATGAATAAATGAGGTTCGAATTTCGAATGTGACAGCAGACCACAGTCCTGCCACGAGTGTGTAAGACACTACAAGAATGACTGAGGCCTTAGACTAGGATCAAAATACAAAAAGCTACCTTTTACATGTAATTCTACTGATAGAAATAGAATTGTAGTACAATGTATAAACAATGGTAAAATCTTGCAGTAATACATAATCTTCACACAACTGCAAATGAAGCACAAACCAAGGTCCAAAAAGCAAACTAAAAATTGCAAACCATTAACTTTTTTGGCGAAAACATTTACAAAAAGCAGAAAAGAAGAAAAAAGCATCACCATATATCACTATAAGTGCAACTTAAAATATTTAAGCAAAATTTAAGTAGAAGCTGTTTTTCTTCCTTTTTGAAGAAGCACTTGTGTCTCACACCTCTCAGGGTCTTGAACAAAAGAACATGGGTGGCTGCAGCTTTATGCTAAATATAGCAGACTTGCTAGAGAGGGATCCAATCAAATAACACTAATACTTGAGCTCAAGTCTTGTGGTTTGAATTTCAAAAATTTTTAGCTTAATGTATCAGTGGGGGATGGGGCAAACTCAAAGAACAGTGGAAAAAATGTTAGCAAGGTAAACAGAAAAGCACTGTCATGTAACTTTAAGCAGGTATATATAGCTAAGGAAAGTACTAAAGCACAATTCCTGGAGCAAAAGTCACTATACTGTCACTACTGCAATCCCATCACAGACTAAGGCACCAGACTGTTGGAGTGCAACTTTATACAGGTATATACAGCTATGTCCTGAAGCACAAATCCTGGAGTAGAATTCACAATACTGCCACTACTGCAATCCCACCACAGACTAAGGTATCAAATTATGTACAAATGTATCACTAACACTGTAATAAATGACTAAACAAGGCTCAAATCTGGCAGCAGATCACAGTCCTGCCACAGTTGTGTAAGATATTACACAACTGATTGAGGCTCCTAAGGTCAAAACACGAAAACCTACCTTTCACATTTAATTCTTCTTATGGAAACAGAAATGTATAAAGAATGCTAAAATCTTGCAGTAATACATAATTTTCACACAACTGCAAATGAAGCTACAAGATTAAGGTTCCAACACAAACTAAAAATATGCAAACAGATAAAGTTTTTGGCTAAAACATGAACAAAATGCAGAGAAGTGCAAAAATGTATTACCACACAAGTCACTACAAGTGCAACTTAAAATATTTAAGCAGAATTTTAAAAGTTTTTTTAATTCCCTTTTGAAGAAAAGGTTGAATCTCACACATCTCTGAGTCTTTAACAAAAGACCATACTAAATTTTCCTTTAAGTCAGCTAACCAAACATTAAAAATACAAGGCATACATATCTGCTGATGGCAGCCCACACTGTGTAATAATCTAACAGTGTCAGCCAGAAGAGGGTGTGAAATAGCCAATGGCCATCTCTTCAATCCTAATATGAGAATAAAGGACATGGCTGGCTGTGCAACCTAAAATGAACACCACTGATCAAGCAGGAAGATCAGCAAGATAATTACTGGGAGAGGTGGGAGTGATTCCTACATGCAATGTCAGATAATTACTGGACAGGGTGGCAGTGAGACCTACATGCAGTGTGCAGCTGATGGCACTTAGAGTTACACTTATACATTCATAGGTAAGTATTAGGCTAGCTGCCCTTTTAAGCCCAGCCAATTTCCTTTCTTTGTGCTCAAGTTAACCTATCCCATTTTGTTAGAGATTGTTCTTACCCAATTCCATGGAAGATAATTATATATTACCCCAATGACAATAACTGGGATCATACCATAAATAATTTGAGGGAGGGGACACATGTATGGGATAAAGCATTTAGGAGCTGCCTCTGTTCATTAGTAGCACATGGGGCAGTCCTCCCCATCCATAACTCCAAGTTGGGCTTGAATACAGAGAGGGATGAACTTTGTTTTATGTGGATGGGGAAGTCTGTCCCAGAGCAGCAGTATCCTCTGCAAGATATACCTATCCCTCCAAACTGTTCTGTTGATATTTTAGTGGAAATTTAGATCCCTAGACCAAGTATTACTGATGCCATGTGACTTGCTGATGCGCAGTAAATCCACCTGTATTTGGCCAGAGGATGCCTTCATTCCAGAAGCAGGTAACTTTTTAGCAGTTTGTAGAATACCACGTACAGTTACAGGGTTTTGAGTCAATGCATGTAGGACATGTTGTTTAGAACTTGTATCCTTTTAGTAAGGTATCTCTACAGATGTTGCAGTTGTTGCATGTGTCTGGACAGATACATGCCAAAGGGGACATTATATTCAATGACTGGCTTAACCAGGACTGAGTAACGTGGGTCGATGACATCCCTAGATCTAAACACAATCCATTTATTTAGAAGCTGTGCAATACAGAAGGACTTTTTTAGAATGATGGACACATGCTAGTCAACTACTCACATATGTTCCCAAATCCCAAACAACTAGACCCAACTGACTTACCAATAAAATTGTGAGTGACCACCTGTAAGGATGACAGCCTTGTGTCTCATTAGACCATTATCCAGGAAATTTTTCCTGTTTTGCACAAGAGGGCATAAAGAAGATTCCATTTCCAGAGCAGTGAGGAAGTCAGTTATTTAGAGGGTACCATCCTGGTAGGATGTTTGTAGGATAACAGTGCGTGGGAGTTCCCTGCACTATACAAGGAAGATGCTATAAAAAGTCTGGAACAGCCTGTTTAGGCTGGATGGGGAAAGGCAAGTAAAAAAAATAAGTTATGTTCTTACCATAACGTTCCATCTGTGTTGTCAATCTTCATTCATTCTTGACTGTTGGGGTTCAGTTCCAATCCTCGGAACTGACTCGGCCATTATATCAAGCTCGCGCCAGCCAGAAACTTTCAAGTCACAGCTACCCATACTGCCTCTCTTCCCTTCACCTCAGATCAAGTTTTGCCCATAATGCAGAAAATCATGGAAGCTTTATCTGAGCAATAACCCTACTAGAACCCCAGGACTAGTTCCAAACCTCCCAGAGTCTCTTGGAGGGGGGAAGGAGGGTGAGGTGTCAAGAATGAATGAAGATCGAGAACACAGATGGAACGTTACTGTAAGAGCATAACTTCCCTGTCTGATGATGTCAATCTTCATTCATACTTGCCTGTTGGAACAGAGTCCATAGCTACGTTAGACCCTGGGAGGCCCTAGAGAAGGATATTCCTGAGCACCATAGAGCCAAAGGATGTTCCTCCCCTGGAGACCATATCCAATTTGTAATGAGTAATCAAGGTATGGGGGGAGCCCAAATTGCGACTGCACATATGTCATCCACAGAAGCTCTGGAATGAAAGGCTACTGAAGTGGAAACAGATCTGGTAGAATGTGCCCTAATTTTTTGTTGATAAATCCATCTTATTCTGGCTATAAACAAAAGTAATCCAATCTCTCAACCATTTTGACAGAGTAACTTTTGAAACTGGTTTGCCTGGTCTAGTACCTGAAAAGGATAGAAACAGTTGGTCTGATTTTCTAAATGGTTTTGTTCTATCCAAATAAAAACATAATTGTCTGTGTACATCCAACAAATGTAAGCAATATTCTCCCTTGTTTGAGAAATGTGGGAAAAAGACTGGTAAATCTATGGTCTGATTAATACTGGAATCTGACACAACTTTAGATAGAAAGGAGGGATTAGTTCTGAGTGATACTCTCTCCTTGTGAAAAATGATATATGGATGTTTTACACACACAGCCTGCAATTCTGAAATTCTCCTAGCTGAAGTGATGGCTATTAGGAATAGTGTCTTCCAAGATAAAAACTTGATATCACAGGTGGTTACTAGCTACAAAGGCTGAAGGACCAAACATTGTAAGATGAACGTTAAATTCCAAGGCACAATGGGCTCTTTGAATGGTGGTCTCAAATGTAAAATGCCCTTAAGAAAGGTTTTGCAAAGATGGTGAGACATCAAGGAGTGATCATCGAATCCGTTATGGAAATTTGAAATGGCAGCTAAATGAACTCTAATGGTATAAGTAGAGGCTCCCAATTGAAATAAGGTGGTTAAGTATTCCAAGACCTTAGCGATCAAGGCTGAGGAAGGATCAATACCCTTTTCATTAGCCAAAAACACAAATTTCTTCAATTTACTAAGATAAAGTTTTCTGGTGGATGGCTTATGAGAAGTCAGAAGTACATTTTGTACCAGGGAAGATCAATTATTTTGCCTGGCTATTACTGGAAGTGGAGAAACCAAGCCGTCAGCTTGAGATTTTGTAGGCTGGGATGGACCAGGCCCTGCAGATGAGATAACAGGTCTGGAGTTGGATCTAGAATCCACGGACGGTGAACTAAGTGAGGCCAGAGAAAGGGAAACCAGATTTGATGGGGCCAATAAGGTGCAATGAGAATCACTTTGCTTCTCAAACATTGGGCTTTCTTCAGAAATTGGGGAATTACCAACATTGGAGGGAAGGCATAAATAAGTCCCGGGGGCCAACTGTGAAGAAGAGCATCTCTCAGGGACTATCCCCAAGGGGGAGCTAGGGCAAAGTAGCTGCTGAATTTGTGGTTTATGGGACAGGCGAACAGATCACACCAAGGCTGACTCCATCGACGAAAGATCTTCGTTGCTACATTGGGATTGAGAGACCACTCATGAGGCAGGAGAATGCATCTGCTCAGTTTGTCCACAATCACACTGGAGTTCCATGGAATGTGCATTGCTATCAAAAAGCGGTTGGAGGTGAATCCCCATTCTCAAACTCTTAGGGCTTCCCGACACAGAAGGTAGGATATGGTTCCCCCATTTGCTGATGTACCTGACCATTGTCATGTCTGACTGAATAGCAATTGTCCCTGAAATGAGGGCAGAGCACTGCTCTCAGTTCTAGGGCATTGATATGCAAACTGGTCTCTTGAGGGGACCAAGTGCCCTGGACTGTCTTTCCCTGAAAATGCCCTCCCCCCATCAGGGATGCATCCGTGGTCACTACGGCCTTGGGTTGAGAGGAGAAAAAGGGGCAGCTCCATAATTTGTCTTTTGGCTTCATCGAGCAAGATAAGTCCTGCCTGCATTGGTTGGTTATGTGGATTGGATGAGTTAACAGTTACCACTGTGATGCCAGGAGCCACTGAAGCAGCCTCATGTGGTACCTCACCAGGGGAACTACGGTGATTGCTGCTGCCATGGACCCAAGGAGCTGTAAGACTAGATGAGCCAGAACTTTGAGAGAGTATCACTTGAAGTTGTGGCCTCAACCTCAACACTCTGTGAAGTGGAAGCGCAGCCATGCACGATTTTGTGTTTAGTCTTGCTCCGATGAATTCTATGCCCTGTGTGGGGGATAGTTTTGACTTTTCCCTGTTTAATGAGATGCCTAAGAACTCTGCAAGCCTTAGAACGGAGTCCAAGGTGGAAAGCAGTTGCCTGGTGAGGGCGGTGAGGAGCCAGTCTAAATATGGAAACACACAGAATCCCTATAGCCTTAAGTGAGCAGCTACCACTGCCATGCATTTGGTGAACACCCTGGGGGCTGTGGTGAGACTAAAGGGTAGTGCTTGAATTGGTAATGACTGGCTCCTAGCCAGAAGCAGAGGTATCTTCTGGAGTGTTTGTACATCTTTGTGTGCTAATATGCATCCTGAAGATCTATTGAGCACATCCAATTGTCTTTCTCCAGGAAAGGAAGGATAGACTAAACTGTGACCATCCGAAATTTTGTCTGTTGTACAAATTTGTTCAGAACAATGAGGTCTAAGATTGGCCTCCAGTCTCCTGTCTTTTTTGGCACTAAAAAGAATCTTAAGTAAAAATCCAGATCCTATTTGTTTTGGTGGGACTGTGTGGATGACTCTTTTTTTGAAGCAGCTTTTTAATTTCTAGTGCTGCTATATCCCTCTGACTGGGTGGAGCATCTGAGATTTGCCTTTGTGGTTTAGGAACCCTGGTTACGTAGGCCCCCTCTGCCACAGGAGGGGCGTCTTCCCGAAGAGTTCGCCCCTCTGCCCTGGGAGGAATACTCACCACGTGTGTCCCAAAAAGGCCCTTGGGATTTTCTGAACCAAATCTTTCCACTCCTCTGATTCCTGGAGTAAGGTTGTTGAGGAGTGGAAAAATGCACACCCACAGCAGAAAGGGTCTTTCTGTCCTTCTCACACCTGGCTAATGTTTCTCTTACTTTTGGGCCAAATAACATAGTAGTAGCAACAGCAGCTTTGATAATGGAAGACTTGAAGGGGTCCACAAAGTTACATAAGTGATTCCAGGTGGGGCGCCTAATGACAATGCCTGTACCCACTGCCCTGAATGTCCCTTCGGCTGTATGTGCAGTAGGCCGCATGAATGAGCTGGAGATTGAATCTAGGGTAGAAAGCTGGGAAGCAACCTTATCCCAGGCCTTGTTAGCCACCACTCCCGTTAAGGTCTCTGAAAGCTCAGTTATCAGATCCCTTTGAAGTCGCATGAAGTGTGCCAGAAAATTCAAGGACCGTATGGCAAAGGACGATGAAGCAAAGACTCACTTCCCAAATCTGTCCACTGTCTGGGATTCTTGGTTTGGAGAATGGACAGCTGGACTCTCCTCGGCGAGTTCCTTTTTTGTGGCAGCTGCCAACACCATGGCATCCACTGTTAGACCCTTCAACCAGTGGGTCTGGTCCTCCGTCGCTGAAAGAATTTTGTCTGGTTTCTGGGGAATTGGCTCTATGGTATCAGGAGCCTTCCACACATGCTGCACAATGAGTATGATCAGTTCATCGGCAGGTGCACTCAATCAAGAAGTAGAAGGCTGGGCACAAAAAGCCTGCAAGAAAACAGATTCCTTGGAGGATGGGTTTGTGGGCTTCCAATCACCCCTCTGTTTCAGAATTTCCTGGATGTCTCCGAAGGAGACATCTTCAGGGGGTGACCGAGGGGACCACTCCCCTTAATCAAAATCTGTATCCTCAGTGATCTATTCTTCTGGACAATCCAGGTGCTTCCTCTTGCACCATCTCTTATGGGGTGCCTCCTCTGGAAAAAGGTCTGAGGAGGACTCCAAAGATGGGGGACCCTGCAATAGCTTATCTTGCTGCTCTTGTGCCCGCTCTCCCAAGGTAGCAGACTAAGACAGCTGCAAGCCAGAGGATACATAAATGTGACACTCCTTCAGAGTTGTTGCCAACTGTGAGACTGCTGAGGCAAGGGCTCTCTCCATAATCTGGAAGGCAGGGCCGCCTGAAAAAGGATGGGAGCCCCGAACCGAGAAAGACAACCTCGGAACCAGGGTCACACCCCACTCAGACAATCCCCCTTCCAGAGTAGGAGCTGCGAGAGCCAATTCATGGTGTCATGGGTGGATTGGCTCTGAGGAAGCCACAGACCACAGAGTTGGTTCTGGAACCAAGGTGAGATCCACCACTGGTACTGAAGTAGCTAGCACCAGGAACATCAAAGTAGTGGGCTCCAAGACCTGCGGAGAGGTTGAAGGAGGAAGACAATTGGGTGTCCTGGGAGAGTAACCCTCGGCTCTGGATGGGTAGAGGTCCTAGGGGGAACAGGAAGGCCTCTGGCTGCCAAGAGCTGATCCACCAATTTGACTACATCTAGCTCTGAAAGGCTCCTGGTGGAATGGAAGGACATCCCCGAGGGCGATTCTGGCCTTTCAGTAAATGGACTTAATTGTTGACCCAAGAAGGGGTCTACAGATGGGGAGTATTTAGTCCCAGGTTTACTCTCAACCTTTGGCACAGTGGTCTGCTGACCACTAATTTGCTTTATAGGGGAAAACGTTACCAGAATATTTGAAGAGACTATTGTTGGTGCCAAGAGTGTCATCATTACCAATGATAAGGTCGGTGCTGTAGGAGTTTTGGTAGCTTCAATAACAGTCAGCAACGTGGGAGATGTGATAGATTTTGGTGCTGGGGCAGGAGTTGGAGCAGATTTAGATATTTTTGGCCTCTGTTCTGAAGGATGAGTTGAAACCTGAGCTTTAGTAGTTTTAGCTTCTTGTACCTTAGGGGACGAAAGTACTGAATGGCACCTTTTCTTAGATTCTTTTCTGGGAGACTTAGATGTCTCCACCTCACTAAAAGGACATTTCAGCAGCCCCTTGAGAAAAAGTTTGTTTCTCCTCTCTGCAAAGATACGAGCACTGAAACCCTTGCAAAGTTCATATGGTGGTTGTATCTCCAAATGAGGGACACCTAAAAAATAAACACATGAAAGATGCCCATCATAGTTGGGCATGGGCATCTTTCTGCCACAGTCCTCACATTGCTTAAAACCTGTGGCTCCCTTCTGTTTTTCTGCCATCTTTCAAGAAACAGCAAGAGGGCACATGCACAGACGCACCCAAACAAACACAAATACTAACGGAAAAAACAGGGAGTACAGAATACAGCTTTTTTTTTTTTTTATGAATATACCAACAATGGTACCTAGAAAAATACTCCCAAGAGGGTCATAGAAGGAAGAAGGAACAATAAAGATACCAGCAATGGTATCGGAGATTTACCAGAGGAAGAGGGAAGGGAAGGGCCTATACCAACAATGGTAAGTGGAACTACCCAGAAAAGGTAAGAGAAAAAGATTATACAAACACGCACACCAATACACTCCACTAACAATAACTACAAAGGAGAAAGTACAGTTGTGTACACTTACCATAAATGTAGATGTTCGAGTGTATTCACTGTTGCAGTCATTACATTTGGGTAATCTGCTGGCAGGTTGCCCTCAGTTGACCTGAATTCCAAAGTTTTGGGTCCTGTGTCGGTTGCTGTCTCCTCTTCCATGACGTCAGGGGTATAAAACATGCAACCAATGCCATTTTCTTTAGTTTTTCTTACCCCCGATGTCAGGTGCCCCCAAAAAGGTAGCAAAAAAAAAATAAAAAAAAATATATATATATATATATATATATATATATATATATACATTTATCAATATAAACTTTACCTTCATCTACAAGAAAATACACCACATAGGTTGTAGAAGATAGTGAAGGAAAGATAAACTCCAGAATGACAGGAGGATGGCGGGAGGGTAACCTGGACTGCAACAGTGAATATACTCGAACATCTACATTTATGGTAAGTGTACACAACTGTACTATGTTCTTCGTGTTTCACTTTTGCAGTCATTACATTTGGGTAGAATCCCAAAGCTATGGTTTGGAGCCTGGAGCTAAACAGCATTAGGAGCGGCTACAAGGCCCTGCAGAACTGCAGTGGCAAAGCCTGCCCTGGATTTAGAGTAGAGAGGCAAATAATAATGCTTTGTAAAGGTGTGAACAGAACTCCAAGTAGCAGCCTCTAGAATGTCTTTGGTTGGTACTCCCCTTAGAAAGGCTGCCGAAGTAGCTGCAGCTCTGGTGGAATGAGACCTAATGCCCTTGGGCACAGGTTTACCATGGTGTAAGTAGCAGAAATGGATGCAGTGGCTTATCCACTTTGAAATTGTCTGCTTTGATATAGCCTTGCGTTCTGATCCTGCAGCATATGTCACTAGTAATTGCTCAGTTTTTCTTAGAGCTTTAGTCCTGCTTAAGTAGAATCTTAGCTGTCTGTGTACGTCCAAGGAATGCAGAATGTGGATCTGGAAAAAGGTTGGCAGAAGAATTGTTTGGTTACGAGCCACACTGGAAACCACCTTAGGCATAAAAGTAGGATTTATCCTCAGAGATACCCTGTCTGGGTAAAATATAATAAAAAGCTCTACAGCCATGAGGGCCTGTAGCTCTGAAACTCTTCTTGCTGAAGTAATTGCTAGTAGCAGAGCTGTTTTCCATGATAAGAACTTTATATCAGCAGTAGCAGGTGGTTCAAATGGAGGCAGGGTGAGCTTTTCCAACACATAATTGAGGCCCCATGCAGGCAGTGGTGATCTTCTAGGAGGCCTTACATTTTTGGCTCCTCTAAGATGCTGCTTTAGTAAAGGATGAGAAAAGATTGGTGGCTCTGTATTGTAATGAGCCAAAATGGCAGAGGCATGGATTTTAATTGATGAGAAAGATAGGCCTTTGTCAAGCATCTCAGTTAAGTATCGCAATATCTGAGGAATATTTGGTTCTGCTGTATCCGTTCCTTGTGCTTGATTCCAAGCACAGAATCTCTTCCATTTGTCAGCATAAGATTTTTCTAGTACTAGGCCTTCTGGCTTCCAAAATGACATCCATCACAGCTTTACTGAGAGGAGGAGTTTGTATGATTACATGATCAGCCATGCTGCCAGGTTCAGAGTCTGTAGTTGATTGTGCAGGATCTGATTGTTTTGCTGGGACAGTAGTTGTGGTCTTTGAGGCAAGGTCCAAGCTGGGTATTGAGACAATTTCCTTAGGACTGGGTACCAGTATTGGCAGGGCCAGTCCGGGGCCATTAGTATCATCTTTGGTTTTGCTTGTCTGACTTTTAGGAGGACCTTGGGGAGAAGAGGCAGAGGCGGAAAGGCGTAAACTGATAGATTTTTCCAACTGAAGGATAGGGCATCCACTTTCCATGATTGTCTGTGACAAGTCCTTGTGAAGAATTTTTTCAATTGATAATTTTGAGGAAAGGCAAATAGATCTATGTCTGGGCTCCCACATTTCTCTGTTATCATGCTGAAGACTTGTGGATTTAGTTTCCACTCGTCAGGATCCATAAGGTTTCTGTTAAATCGTCTGCCAGAGTGTTTTGTTTTCCTGGCAGGAATTGAGCTTAAAGATGTATTTGGTAGGTCAAAGCTGTGTCCCACAGTGCCATGGCTAATCTGCATAGGGGGTAGGAGTGTGTGCCCCCTTGTTTGTTTATATACGACATGACTGTGGTGTTGTCCGTCTTTATCAGTAGTTGTCCTGGATGAAGTAAGTCCTTGAAGGCTGTTAGGGCATTTTGAACAGTTAGCATCTCTTTCTGGTTGATATGTAGATGCATTTATTTTGGTGACCATATGCCCTGAATGCATCTTCCTGCCATGTGGCCCCCCCAGGTATAATCTGATGCGTCTGTTGTTATGGTTTGGCTGGCAGGGGGTAGAGTGAATGGCAATCCCGTGTTTTGGTGACATGCCTTTGCCCACCATAGAAACTCCTGTTACAGGCAGGGAATGAGAGGAATCATTGTTTCCAGACTGTGAGAATGTTGACTCCATAAACTTTTTAGATACCATTGAAGTTTCCTCATATGCAGTCTTGCATATGGAATCAGTAGGATGCAGAATGCCACGACGCCTAGAGCCTGCAGAATTTGTCTTGCAGAAGACTGGGTTTTTGTTGCCATCAGTTTGAAGTAAGCAGTCAGTTGCCTTTGGTCTGGCGTGAGGTAAGCCATCTGGGCAGTTGTATTCAAGCTTGCACCCAGGAATGTTATCTTTTGAGAGGGTACCAGTTGTGATTTCTTTTCATTTATTGTGTACCCTAGGCATGTTAGAAGCCTTTTCACAAATGCCAGGTGTCGAAGAAGAGTGTCCTTGTTCTATGCTTGAATGAGACAGTCATCCAAGTAAGGATATATTTGTATACTTTTTTGTCTGCAAAATGCAATTACTGGTGCCAGGCACTCTGTAAAGACCCTGGGCGCAGTAGATAAGCCAAAGGGCAGTGCAGAGAATTGGTAATGCATTAAGCCAGCCTTGAATCTGAGGCATCTTCTGCACGATTGTCTTATTGGGACATGCAGGTATGCCTCTTTTAGGGCTAAAGTCACCAGCCAAGCATTCTTGCCCAGCATGGGCAGAAACTGCTGCAAAGTCAGCATTCTGAATTTTGGAATGTCCAGGTATGTGTTCAAAATTGATAAATCTAGTATTGGACGCCAGGCCTTGTCCTTTCTGGGTACCAAGAACAGTCTTGAGTAAAAACCTTGTCCTTTTTCCTGTTCTGGTACTGTCTGAATGGCCCCCAAATCCACGAGGGACGTAACCTGTTTCTGTGCCTCTGCCCATTGATTTTTTGGCAGATCTGGCCAACCATTTACCATTGGCAGAGTGTGGAAATGGAATCTGTATCCCTGTGATACGATGTTTAGTACCCACTTGTCCTGGGTTATTAACTGCCAATTTTGAGCAAAAAGTGCTAATTTTCCCCCTATGGGTGCTGCCAAAAGGTAAGTGCTTGGTGCAGACAGAGGGAAGTCATTGAGATTGCTTTCTGTAGGTTTGCGCTTTATCTCCTCCAGATTTGGAGGTGGAAGCGCCCCATTGCTTTGACCTGTATGAATCTTGCGCCTGGGCTTCTGGATTTGCCACTTTGAGCTCTGTCTGACACAGGAAAGGACCAATTTTTTGTAGGCCAGTGTCTACTGAATCTTGGTGGCTACACTTGTAAGAAGTCTTTAACAGTTTGCATAGATTTAGCTTTGTCTTCCATTTTCTTTAAAACCTCTTCTGCCTTAATACCAAACAGAAAATCATGCTGTAAAGGTGCAGCTAGCAATTTAGCTTTAACATGATCAGGCAAATGTTGTTCCTTTAACCAGGCATGCCTCCTAATCACCGATCCAGTAACTGCGGCCCTGCAAGAGGCCTCTAAGGAATCAAAAGCACATTGCAAAGTACGCTTTCCAACTTGTTCAGCTGCATGCAATAATTCCTGCAATTATTTATTTTCTGCACATTCTGAAATCAACATAATTTTCTGTTTCAGCAATCCCATAACATGTTGTTGGTACTTAAGCATATGAAATTGACAGTTTAAGGTCCCGATTGCCAAGGATGCAGATGTACAAACCTTTTTTCCCCATCTGTCCAGTGCCCTTGAATCTCTGTCAGAGGGGGTAGGATTTTTTGTTGTTGAGGCCTTAACTCCCTTTGGACCCTGTGAAATAGTTTCAGAATCAGCAGCAGGGTTTGTAAATAAAAATTTATGTGAGTCAGGGACCCTGTAATATCTGTCAGGCTTACTGGGAGCCGGAGGTAAGGAATCAGGGGACAAAGTTGACTCCGAAAACACATCATTCACAATGTCTAAAACAGGGGGAATGGCTAAAGGCCTGTGCTGAGGGAGAAGAAGGAAATCCCTGAGCCTCATTTTTGATTCTGAGAAGTCTTGACTCTCCCAGTGAAAATGCTCCCTCAAAGTATGCAAGGTTTCTCCAAATGGACAATCCTCAGGAGGAGATGCAGATGGAATAGATTCCTCAGCATCAGAATACTCAGAGGGAGGCATAGATAATTCCTGATCACAAGAGTAATCAGAAGAAATAGAAACCTGATCTGAAGATTCATAATCAGTGTCTTGCCTAGGCCTCTTATCAGGAGGGGGATGGGTACCCCTGATCAAGGTAATAAGGTCTTCAAGCCATTTTGATCATCTGTTTTTTTAGGCATAGAAGCCTGTGCACGTGGCCCATGCGTTGGTTTTTTAGTTTTAGAAGTTGCTTTAGTCTTTGGTTTTGCAGCTTTCGTCGGTTTGATATACAAATGTTGAGGTCTGAATACACTCTCAGAAGCTGGTGCCTACTCAGCGGCTCCGGATCCATCCAAGGGAGAGACATCCGTCGGTCCAATACCTTGAGTATCTCGTGGCATGCCGGACTCCACATGGGTGTTGGTAGAGGCCTGCGACTCAAAGGTAGCAGGTATCAGGGACTGCAAAAGCGCCTGAGTACCGGCGAACCGGCAACTGGCTTAGGAGAAGCTTCTTCATCAGTTCTGGATCTCGACTGCCTTTCTCTGTCCTTTTCTTTGCGTTTTTTATGTACTCCGGTAGTCGGATTACTATCTGATTACATTTCTGGGTACTTAAATCTGTTTCCAAAATACTTTGATGCAAAAATATACCGACGCTTAATACTGCGTTGGTTAAATCTAGCACAAAACCGACAGCCAGGCACGTTGTGATCAGGGCCTAGGCAAGGAACACAGTATAAATGGAAATCCTTATGAGGTATTTGCTTTCCACAAGTAATACAATTATTAACTTTTTCTGACATCGGTAAAAAGCAAGAAAAAAGTTTCCCCAACGGGGTACTTAGCTTTAGTGAAGACTTCGGTTCCGAAACTCAAATTCGAATATTTCAGTAGTCGGCTGACTGGCACTTGCAAAATGCTTCTGCTTCGGGCACTGCGCGGCAAGAAAGACTAAAGAAAATGGCGTCAGCTGCATGTTTTATACCCCTGACAACCTGACGTCATGGAAGACGAGACAGCAACCGACGCAGGACCCAAGACTTTGGAATTCAGGCCGACTGAGGGCAACCTGCCAGCAGATTACCCAAATGTAATGACTGCAACCCCCTCCCCCCCAAAAGGAGAGATATCTATACCAGAGGATTGTAGCCCCCCAAACATCTCCAACGCCCAGGTGAGAACTGCTCTCTCCAAGGCAAAAAACACAGCATCCATGGGACCGGATGGTGTCCCCGGCTGTGTGCTCCACGAACTCAATGAGGAATTAAACCCACAATTAGGACAGCTGTTTAATCTTAGCATCACCTCAGGATACGTACCCAAGGAGTGGCGCACGGCGACTGTGGTCCCACTTCACAAGGGCGGTGCCTCCACCGACCTTGGAAATTACCGTCCCATTAGCTTGACAAGCCTTATCTGCAAAGCCATGGAGAGGATCATAATGGAACTCATAAATAAAGACATAGGGAACTTGCAGACTTTGGATCCAACCCAGTTTGGCTTTGTCAAAGGCAGATCATGCCTTTTAAACTTGGTTGACTTTTCGGAAACAGTCACCAAGGCCATTGATGAAGAAAGGCAGTCCATACAGCCTACCTCGACCTGGCAAAGGCCTTCGACACAATACCCCACTCAGGTATCATCGAAAAACTCATCAGCTTGAATGTAAACCCATACATCACAAGATGGGTTGCAAACTGGCTAAGTGACAGAACCCACAGGGTCAGAGTTGCTGGAGCCATGTCAGACTCGAAGCCTGTCACAAGTGGTGTCCCACAGGGCTCAGTCCTGGGTCCACTCTTGTTCGGCATCTACTTTTCTGAAGTACAAGCAAACACAGGAGGGTTATGGCTGACAAAGTTTGCAGATGACTGCAAACTGGGCGCCATAGTCGAAAACACTTCTGACACAGACATCCTTCAGAAGGGCCTCACAGAAACGGATAACTGGTGCCAGAGCCATGGCCTAAAATTAAACGCCAAGAAATGCATAGTCATACCCTTCGCGAAAAATAAGGTTACCCCTAGATACCATATAGGCGGCAATCCACTGAGCACAGAAGAAATCATCAGGGACCTGGGGACCCAGGTTGACACTAGCCTTTCGTTTGACACTCATGTTGCTAAAGTAGTCAGGAAAACCTTCTACATTGCCCACCTGATCATGAAGGGATTCACATCTAGATCAAGGGAAGTCATCGTCCCCCTGTACTCATCACTCATTAGACCTATGATTGAGTACAATGCCCCATTCAGAATGTATCTGACCCGACACCTGCAGCAGCTGGAAAGGCCCCAAAAGTTCCTCACCAAAAGGATAAAGGGTCTCAAAAATATGTCTTATGCTGCCCGACTGAAAGAACTCCAGCTCTATTCAGTCTCATACCGCTTGCTCAGAGGTGACCTGTGCCTGACATATAAGGCCATGTCAAACCCAGATTTGATGAATATGCTTCACCTCAAAAAATCTAGATCCCTCAGAACCACAAGGGCGGGAGACTTAAACCTTGACACGGTTATTAATAGAACGTGCTGGAGGGACAGATTCATCACCCAAAGACTCCCTATGCTGTGGAACAAAATCCCAGTACATGTGAGGCAGAGCACCTCTCTGGCCTTGTTCAAGAGGAATCTTGACCAATGGATGGGAGATCGCAGATATACCCCAGAGATTACTTCAGTGTCATTGCTTGACAGAGGCACAGCAAAATAATAGGCATAGTTTTATTCAAACTAAAGGGGTGGCGAAAGCCACATAACTATGGGCTAGGCTTATAAATGCCCTTGGGCAGATAGCCTAGTATGAACCTATGAACCTATGCAACAGTGAAACACGAAGAACATCGAGCAACAATTTAAAGCAAGTAGAGAAATATATATATATATATATATATATATATATATATATATATATATATATATATCTCATAGAAAAGTTAGCACTTAGCTGGGAGCACGGCTGACGCGTCTGATTTTCTACGCGGCAAACGAGATCTGAGATGAAGGGAATAGAGGCAGTATGGGTAGCCTTGACATGAGAGTTTCTGGCTGGCGCGAGCTTGATATAATGGCCAAGTCGTAACTGAACCCCAACAGTCAAATATGAATGAAGACTGACATCAGATCACATATTTTAAATGAAAAGGAAAAGCATTAAAACAGAGAAACAACATCCTACAACTAAAGTAGCTGAAATAACTATAAAACAAATACTTACTATCGTCCAGTAAAGTCACCCAGGAAAATTCATCATTGCATTTCCTTTTCGCTAGGGACTGAGATGAAGAACAAGCCAGAGAGTACCTGGAATAAAGACATAAAACTACAAATGTGATAAATATATACTATATCATGTTTTATTTATTTACTTGTGTATTCTAATCAGGAGCTTAACCAGAAGATGCCATTTTGTACACTCAGACTCCTACTGATGCTGTCTCAATGCACCTCACATCTAAACATTTATATATCTCACGAAATGTTGCCTGTACACCTGTAATTAGTGTATTTATAGTTTCCGGCTGTTGCCTTCACAAACTACAAAAATGTTGCTTTTAAATGTTCAAGCATGTCCTTATTTAACAATTTTTCATTCTCTTCCCCTGCTAAGACCAAACCTCTATCCACTTCTAACCCATTCATTCCTTCAGATTGTCAATATCCTAGAACACGGGGGGAGGGAAATAAGATTCTCCTACCAAACACCCCTGCTAGTCAGAAAGTACTGTTATACCCACTATGATGGATTTTGTGGAAGTTCATGCCTACACACACACTCGCGATTCCAGCGAAAGTGTATGCAGACTACTTGCTGGAGTGCACGGTCCTTCACACACTTCCAACCTGACTACTGATGAGTCAGTCCTGAGGAAGGAAAATCTTCAGGACTTTCTTGCTCATAAGTTAAGAATTATCATACTCATCCTGAACTATAAAAACAGATAAACAGTGTGATGAGATGATCTATATTAACAAATACTTTACATTATTTTTCCCAACAATAACTATATACAGTAACAGAAAGAATGGAAGGTGGGTGCAGCTACTGCAACGAAGAAATTTAACACCAACTGTTATGGGTAAGTGCACGTTACACAACTGTTCATCACTCCCACTGCTGAAGTAGCTTTTAGGCAATATAGGTTGATTATCAGTCTATCCAACCTGGGAGGAAAAAGGATACGGATCCAGAAGAATGGTCTTAATAAAGCCAGTCTAGAAAGATAATCCAGTTTGTAATGCCTTGTGAATATACATATGGGGGACTACGTAGGTGCCTCTAGAATGCATCTAGAGTCCACCCCCTTTTCAGTATGCCATCAAAGAAGACAAAGCTCTAGTACAATGAATCTTGACACTGCCTGGAACTGGTTTACTATGGTAGGCAAAACAAAAGATAGCCTAGAACGAACCATCTGGCAAAAGTCCGTTTTGACACAGGTTGTCCTTTCTTTGTCCAAAGACAAGAAATAAATAGCTGATCAGCTGCTGTAAAGGACCTGGTTTTGTCAAGATTGTACCTGAGCTGCCTATGCACATCCAGAGTTTATAGAATCCTTTCTTCCTTGTTCTGAGCATCTAGATAGAACACTGGGAGACTGATAGCTTGATTCAAAGTAAATTCTGAAACAACTTTAGGTATGAAAGAGGGATTTGTTCTTAATGACAGCCTATCCCTATCAAAAACATGGATAGGGCTCACCCACTATGAGCACTTACAACTCAAATACTCTTCTTGCAGATACCAGAGCAACAGGAAGAATAGTTTTCTGTGTAATACATCTTAAGTATGTTAGATGTGCTGGTTCAAATGGAGACATGGTCATATATCTTCACTCAAAAGCCTGTAGGAGACAGAATACAGGGATAGGGCCCTGAGGCAGTCTGCATAGAACGTGTTATTTACGCCCTGTATTGTTTTAGTGAGGAACCTCTGTGAACATTCCGTTGTTGGGTGTGCTTGGTTACGTACATATCAAAGGGGGCACTGTACTCAATGACAGACTGATGAATGCCGAATACAGTGGAACAGTAACCTCCTTGGACCTAGATGCCATACCTTTGTTTATAAGATGCACAACATAGAATGATTTCCTCACTACTGTAGACACGCGATGGTCAAAGGCTAGATAACTGTCTATGTGTGCCCCCAAGTCCCTGACTACTGGGTCAAATCTTAAAGGTGTGTTGCCAATATGACAGTTACCAGTGATGGATGACTTCCTGATGGATACCACTGTGCATTTCTTGGCATTTAGTTTTAGTCCATGTCTCTGACATAAGTTATTTGTCGGTGTCAGAACTTCCTGAAGAACATCTGTGATGATGGGGGATTCTATGACTGCTCCTAATTTGGGGGGTTCTATGACTGCTCCTAATTTGCAATCATCTGCAAATTTAGTCAGCCAGAGGCCCTTGACATTAGCCCTGACTTCAGAGGAGTAAGTGTCAAAAAGGAGCAGTCCCAGGACCAATCCATGAGGGACTTCGCTTGTGACTGGCATCTTTGTAGAGGTGGACTCCCCAGTTCTAACTTCCTAGGTCCTGTCTGTGAGCTAGATGGTTATCCACTAGGTGGCATAAGGGTTTATACCTACCCTCCTGAGTTTGTCAACAATGCCCTAGTGGGGTATTATGTCAAATGCCTTGGCCAGGTCACGGTAGGCAGTGTGAAATGTTTTGACTTCATCCACTGCTTTGGTGACCTTCACAAAAAAGTCCACTAGGCTGAGTACACATGACACGCCCTTGACAAAACTAAATTGGGTTAGATCTAGTGTCTGGAGGTTTCCTATATTATTATAGATAAATTCCATGATAATTATTTCCATAGCTTTGCATATGAGACTAGTGAGACTTGTGGGTCTACAGTTTCTAGGGTCTGTAGATGGCCTACCATTGTGCAGAGGGATGACTGTTGCTGTTCTGCACAAAGGCACAAAGCCTGTTTGACAGCTACACCTAAAAAGCAACTCCGAAGGGCATGATAGGTAATGTTTTATGCTAATTAGAAGACACCCTGGGATATTGTCTGGGCCCACTGATTCAGTGTTATTGGCCTTAGAGAGAGCATTGAGGAAGAGGGGATGGATGACTTCCCAAAAGATACTATTATGCATTTCTTGGCATTTATTTTTAGTCTAGGGGTGGAAGACTTAGTGATACTTCTACAATGTAGACTTCACAACATATAGTGGGACACCATGCCTACTTTCTTTTACCCAGTTATTACATCCATTTAATGACATACTGAGTAAGACCACTTTGAAGCAAACACTCCATAATCTAATTGGGAAACAGGATGTCCATTGCTTTAGAAAAATCTAGATAAACCGTTATGCAAGGCCTCTTTTGGTTTAACAAGGAAGGCAGGTTTTCTTAAAAGATAGGAGGGATGACAAGGTTGAATATCCCCTAATGAAGCTGTTTTATGCTTCATCTAGGTGAATACCATACCTTCCCCCCTAACATTTCTTGCACACGTCCTTCAAGATACTTACACACATTGGTAGCTAAACTTTTAGATCCATAACTGAATGATTCCTGTTTCCTTCTTTAAAAACAGGTATAACCTAAGCCTGTCCCCAATCTTTTGTAAACAAAGTCTTGAGTTTATTAAACATTTGCTCTAATAAACAATATTAGAAGAGAGAGTATTTAATAACTTCCCATAAATTTCTGGACCACTTGAACTTATACTTTTAATTTTACTTAGAGCACAGATTATAGCTTCATGTGTAATCACAGGACAGTTTACTGTTGTTTCATTGAGAAGAGGAGAATTCTGAACATTTATACCACTGCAGCTGATGTTGGCAAAATATGAGTAAAGTTTTTCTACAATATCAACTTGGGATGTCATCATTAAAGTGCCACTGAGAAAAACAGAATCAAGTCTAGTACTGTTCTTTGTAAAAGTATTCTCATATTTTAAAGAGAGTTCCTTAATTTAAAAATAGTTCCTTATTGTCATTAGTGTTAAAGTATGTCCATACATTTTCTTTTCAACCTTTAGCCCTTGCATCAACTGTCTCAAGACTGCATTAAGCATTTTTATAGTGACGTGTATAAAAAGAAGTTATGTACTTACCATAATGTTCTATCTGTGTTGTCCATTTTCATTCTTCCTCAAGTGATGGGTTTGGATCCAAGCCCTCAGATCCAACTCGACCAATATAAAAGCTCATGGCAACCTTGAACTCTCATTCATCTCCCTTACCCAGAATGCACCACCCCATTACCTCAGATCTTGTTTGCAGATTATAGCAAAAGGCTAAACACTTTACTCATACAGAAAAATTTTCAAGCAGAAATATAGCATATGACAGAAGAATAAAGCTATATCTGGACTCATAAAAGGCAAGGGAAAGACCCCAAGACTGGCTCTATCCACTCACTCTTCAGATAACACTGGTTGGGGGTTGGTGTGTGGGGAGTTGAGGAAGAATGAAAGTGAACAACACAGATGGAATGTTATGGTAAGTACATAACTTATTTATCTGATGTTGTCCATTTTTTATTTTGGGACAGAGTCCCCAGGTACTATAATCCCAGGGTGGCCTCAATGCCCTACTTCTACAAACTAAGTCCAGCTTGTAATCAAAGACGAATGTGCGAGGTGAAGCCCTAGTTGCTGCTGCAGAAATATCATCCATGGAGGCTCTGGAATGAAAGGCTGAGAAAGCTGCTATCGATCTTGTAGAATGAGCATGCAGTTACTTAGATAAAAGCAAATTCAAATTATTGTAAATGAAAAATGCAATAAAGTAGGGAAAATCTAGACACTGCCTTGCCTAATTTCTTTTCCACAAAGGAAATAACTGATCTGAATTTCATATGTCTTTTTTTCTATGTAAGTAGAAATGCAACTGCCTATGCACATCTACTGAATACAACAAACATTCACCTTTGTATAATTTGGGAAGAAAACAGGTGGGTTGACAGATTGGTTAATGTTGGATTCTGATGCAACTTTAGACAAAAAGGATGAATTAGTTCATAATGTAACTCTGTCTTTATGAAAAATTAGGTATGGAGGCTTCACCGATGAAGACTGCATTTCTGAAATTCGTCTGGCAGAAGTAATGGCCACCAAAAACAAGGTCTTCCAACATAAAAATTTTAGATCACAAGTATTTGCAGGTTGGAAGGGCGGAAGAACCAAAGCTTGCAGTACCAGACATAAGTCCCACTGTGGAGTAGGATCTTTAACTGGGGGTCTCAGCAGACATGCTCCACGTAAAAAGGTCTTACAGAGTTTATGTGAAGCAAGGGAAGAGCCATCAAGACCAACATGGAAACTGGAAATTGCTTCTAACTGAAACTTTACTGTGGAAGAACTGGCCACTTGATCAAAAGGCAATGACAAAAACTCCAGAAAAGTGTGAATCTGTGCAGATAAAGGATCCACAACATTTTGACGTGGCCAGTGCACAAATCTCTTCCATTTGCTATCATAAGTTTTCCTTGTAGCTGATTTGAGGGAAGAGAACAGAATTTGAGGAACAGAGGAAGACAGCATAGGTTGTCTGGCTATTACTGGAAAAGGAGAAACCAAGCTGTCCGCTTGAGCTTTGGAAGATCCAGATGAATCAGCTCTGTCAGGTGAGACAGCAGGTCTGGAACTGGATCCAGAATCCAAGGTTGATGGATCAAATGAGGCCACAGGAAGGGGAACCAAATTTGTTGAGGCCAAAAGGGGGCAATGAGAATGACCTTGCTCTTCAATCTGGCAGCTCTCTGAAGGAATTTTGATATCAGTGGGATTGGTGGATAAGCATACAATAAGGCAGAAGGCCAATTGTGGAGAAGATAAGAGCAAAGTAGCTGCTGCACTTGTTGTTTAGGGGAAATGCAAACATCACAGTAATGCTGGCCCAACTTGCGGAAAATCGTGTTTGCTATTTTCTGGTTGAGGGACCATTCGTGAGGTAACAGAATGCGCCGGTTGAGTTTGTCTGCTAGCACGTTGGTCTTCCCAGGAATGTGCGTTGCTAAGAGAAAGCGGTTAGAAGAAACTGCCCACTGCCACACCCTTAGTGCTTCTTGACATAGAGGGTATGACTGATTCATCCTTGTTTGTTGATGTACCAAACCACTGATGTACTGTCTGTTTGTATTGCAATTGTTCCCAATGGGAGAGCATGCTTGAAGGCTTGCAACACCAAAAGCACTGCTCTCTACTCCAGAATTTTGATATGCAAATTGGCCTCTATGGGGGAATACATGCCTTGGGCTGTCTTTCCCAGGTAATGACCCCCCCCCCAGCTGCGAAGCATCCATGGTCACTATGGCCTTGGGCTGAGATGGGACAAATAAACAGCCCTGTAAAAGTTCTTCCGATTGGGTCCACCACATCAGATCTTTTTTGCACAAGTTAAGTTGGCGATTCATATTGGAGCGGAAAGAGGAAGCTGAAGTATTGACCACTGAGACATCAACCTTCACTGAAGAATCCTCATGTGAAATCTGGCCAGCGGAACATGGGGTATCGCTGCCACCATCAATCCTAGTGCTTTGTAGGACTAGGCAAGCTGGGACTGTGTACTGCAAAGTATCTTTTTGACTTGCGATTTTAAAATCTGAAGTCTGGAAAGATGAAGAAAGGCCTTTGTTGGTCTTGTGTTGAGTAGCGTGCCTATAAATTCTAAGGTTTGAGATGACTGAAGATGTGAAAAAGTTCGGTACAACATAATCGCACATTAATTCTCACCAGGAAATGTGGATGTTGTAAACCAATGTGGTTTTATTAATACTGGAGTGGTTAGTTTACCAAGTATTGATTTGGGTATTTTTCCAAACCAGGGGAATTTTTATGGTGGTCTATCTTGTAACATGTGACACTTGTATGATGTATTATGTGGGTAAAACCAAGAATCCTTTGAACACGCAAATTTATCAGGACACGTATTGTATAAAGAAAGGAGATCTAACCAATGCCCTGGCAAAAATTTCAAAGGAGTGTGCTGGTTTTGTGAAATTTACCTTTTTGATTTTGAAACAGATACAAACTGATGTGTTTTCAGGGGAATGGCAAAATTATTTATTACAGAGGAAGATGTTTTGGCAGATTCAATTAAATGCAGCCAACCCCTGTGGTTTAAATAACATCTCCATTATCAGTGAATTAAAAAGAAGGGCAGCTTGCGTATAATGCCTTATTTTTGGTTTAACTTGGATTTTTTTTTATTTCTATATAAATAAATTAGAGTTTTATGGGGGATTGTTAGTGGCAAAGTAATTGCCGGTCACGCACTATTTTGATTGGTTGGTGTAATGGGTGTGACTTCAACACCTAATTCATTCAGGTTTAATTAGCTTTTTTTTTTTTTTTTTTTTTTTTTTTTTACTTTAGCGCTATGGTTCTGAAGCTGTCTCATTAAGAGATGAAAGCGCTTAACCTTGGTGCATTGTTTTCACTAAACGATGGGTTTGCCTGGAGTTGAGGCTATTTGGAATTACTGTTTTTGTTTTTTATTTCAGTTTTTAATTCTGGTTCGGGAGTTACTCGTATTTTGTACGTTTCTGGATGTCCAAGATGTACTTTGATAGAAGCATATGACAAACTAGCAGACACCCAAACAACCTGCACTTCCCATCACAAACCAGACAACACATAAAACACAAAATAAGTGTGCCACACAATCACAGCCCTTAAGGCGAAATAACATAACTAACACACTAGTAATAGGTGACTCTATAATCAGGCACACTGATGTCCCACTCACTAGGCTGGACAAGCAGGAGGTTACAGTTAGCTACCTGTTAGAAGCCAGAATCTTCCATATAACACAAGCACTCAGGTCACTCCAGAACAAGTACAAATATGACTCTGTCATTGTTCATGTTGGTGTGAATGACCTGAGACGTACCTCCCTGGACTGCATGAAAAGAGACATGGAAGAGCTCTCTGATTATGCAGCCCAGGCTGGTATGACCCTGACCCTGAGTAGCATCCTGCCCTCACCAAGAATGATACCTCAGTATAAAGAAAAACTGATCAATTTCAACAAAGTACAGTTTTGTACCTACCATAAATGTAGATGTTCGAAGATCCACATTGCTGCAGTCCTTACATATGGGGTAGTCCGCTGTCCTCGGTCGGCCCGAATACCAAAGTATTAGGCTGACGTCGGTCAAGGCGCTTAAAACTGACATCAGGACGTCAGGGTACAAAAGCGCATGACCGACGTCATTTCCTCAGTCTTTTCTTGCCCCAGATGTCAGAAGGCCCTAACAAGAAAGGCCAAAGCCAAAAACCAGCAAAAACTAACCAACCACCCGTGCACCAACCATATTTACAATATGTACAACACAAACCACCCCACCACCTACAACAACAGAGGGGAAGGAGGGAGGGTAAATTGGACTGCAGCAATGTGGATCTTCGAACATCTACATTTATGGTAGGTACAAAACTGTACTATGTTCTTCATCTCACATTGCTGCAGTCCTTACATATGGGTAGAATCCCAAAGCAGAGGTAAGGGAGGATGGCAAAACTATAAAGCATTAGGAGCTGCCAAAATGCCCTGTAAAATTGCAGTGGCAAATCCAGCCCTAGATTTAGAGTAAAGTGGAAGGTGGTAATGCTTAGAGAAAGTATGCACTGAACTCCAAGTAGCTGCTTCCAAAATATCTTTAGTCACCACCCCCCTTAAAAAAGCTGTAGAAGTGGCAGTAGCCCTAGTGGAATGAGGCCTAATCCCAGCTGGAATCTCCTTACCATGATGGGAATAACAGAAAGCAATACAAAAACCAATCCACTTAGAAATAGTTTGTTTTGAAACAGGTTTGCCCTGAGAACCCAAAGCAAAAGAAACAAACAACTGCTGAGACTGCCTGAACCCTTTAGTTCTGCTCAAATAATATCGCAACTGTCTGTGTATATCCAAAGTGTGCAAAATCCTTTCCCCTTTATTTTGGGGGTTTGCATAAAAAGTAGGCAAATGAATAGTTTGGTTTAAAGCCACACTAGAAACCACTTTAGGCATAAAAGAAGGGTTAGTACGCAAAGACACCCTATCCTTGTGGAAAATTAAGAAAGGCTCAACTGCCATAAGGGCCTGTAATTCAGAAACCCTTCTCGCAGAGGTAATGGCCAACAAAAAAGCAGTCTTCCATGATAAATATTTCAACTCTGCAGATGCTGCAGGCTCAAAAGGTTGTAGAGTGAGTTTCTCCAACACAAAATTGAGATCCCAAG
Source organism: Protopterus annectens (assembly GCF_019279795.1). Classification (NCBI taxonomy): domain Eukaryota; kingdom Metazoa; phylum Chordata; order Ceratodontiformes; family Protopteridae; genus Protopterus; species Protopterus annectens. The sequence continues at coordinate 1,825,231,248 of NC_056733.1, read as the reverse complement.
CAGGAGTAGGAGCTCTACGTGGGGTCTTATATTCTTTGCCCCTCTAAGGAATTGCTTAAACAAAGGCTGAGAAAATAATGGTGGGTCACAGTCATAGTGAGCAGAAATTGCTGCAGCATGAACCTTTATAGAGGAGAAGGACAAACCTTTGTCCAATAACTCAGTAAGGTATTGAAGCGCAACACTTAAATTAGGTTTAGAAACATCAAAGTCCTTTGCTGTACTCCAAAATAAAAATCTCCTCCATTTATCTGTGTAAACTTTCCTTGTACTAGGCCTTCTGGCCTCCAAAATAACATTCAAAACTTGTTGTGGAAGCTGAGACCCTCCAGGGTTTAAAACAGAATATGCCAGGCTGTCAGATGTAGAGAATGAAGTTTGACATTGAGTAAATGTCTGTTCTCCTGAGACAGCAGGTGAGGAATCGAAGGCAAAGGCCATGGAGGCTCCCGTACCAGACTTCTCAGTAATGGGTACCAGTGCTGTCGAGGCCAATCTGGAGCTATTAAAATCATGTTTGGCTTGTCCTGTCTGACCTTCAGGAGTACCTTTGGGAGGAGAGGCAGAGGTGGAAAGGCATACACGTGAAGATTGCTCCAATTGAATGAGAGAGCATCCACTTTCCAAGCTGTGGGATGAAACCATTTTGTGCAAAACTTTGGCAGCTGGTAATTTAGTGGAGAAGCGAACAGATCTATGTCTGGAGTTCCCCATAACACTGTCAATCTCTGAAATACATGAGGATCCAATTTCCACTCGTGGGGATCCATAATTTGTCTGCTCAACACATCTGCTAAGGAGTTCTGTGCTCCTGGCAGAAACCTTGCCTGAAGATTTAGCTGTAAACTGAGAGCAGTCTCCCACAAAATCATTGCTTGTCTGCATAGAGGATAAGAATGTTCCCCTTGCTTGTTGATGTACCACATGACAGTTGTGTTGTCTGTTTGAATCAACACCTGCCCTGGAAGAAGTAAATCCTTGAAAGCTATCAATGCAAATTGGACTGCTAACATCTCCTTCAAGTTGATATGTAGATGTTGAAGTCTGGCAGGCCACGTGTCTTGTACCCATTTTCCATTTAGATGAGCTCCCCAAGCTTTGTCTGAGGCATCTGTCGTTAAAATCTGACTCGCCTCTGGCCGGGTCACAGAGAGTCCCTTGTTTAGGTGACATTCCTGAGCCCACCACAAAAATTCCTTTTGAATGCAAGGTATTATCTGAATGACAGTGACCAGATCTTGGCAGTGCTGTGTCCATACATTCTTGAGATACCATTGTAGCTTCCTCATATGCAGTTTGGCATTGGGAAGTACCAGAATACAAGATGCCATGAACCCCAAGGCTTGAAGGACTGTCCTTGCAGTCAGCCTGGACTGACGAGACAATTGGTGGAAGTAAAGAGAAAGATTCTTTTGTTTGTCCGGGGTCAAAAAGGCCATCTGGGATGCTGTATTCAGTCTCACACCCAGAAAGCACATGTCCTGAGAGGGTACTAGACTGGACTTTATTTCGTTCACAGAATACCCCAGGCATCTTAACACTGCCATCACATACTGTAAATGATGAAGAAGTTCGTCCTTTTCTTGGGCCAGAATCAGGCAATCGTCCAAATAAGGATAGATTTGTATTCCTCTTAGCCTGAAGAAAGCTACCACTGGAGCCAGAACCTTCGTGAACACTCTGGGCACAGTAGATAAGCCAAAGGGCAATGCAGAGAACTGATCATGTGAAGTCCCAGCCCAAAAACACAGATACTTCCTGCAACTGGGCCTGATAGGAACATGAAGGTAAGCCTCCTTGAGATCCAGAGTCACCATCCAGTGATCTTTGCCCAGCAGAGGTAAAAGCTGTTGTAACGTCAACATTTTGAACTTGGGAATGTCCAGATATGTGTTGAGGATAGATAAATCCAAAATTGGTCTCCACGTGTTTCCTTTCTTTGGTACTAGAAACTGGCGAGAATAAAATCCTAGGCCCACTTCTGGCAGAGGGACTGGTTGTATGGCCCCTATTTGAAGTAGTAGAGAAATTTGTTTGTGAGCCTCTAGTCTTTGCTGAGGAGGAACGTCCGGCATGCCTTTGAAAGGAGGCAAGGTATGGAAATAAAACTTGTAACCTTGGTGTATGATATCCAATACCCATTTGTCTTGGGTAATCAACATCCAATTTTCCTTGAAGAGTGCTAACCTTCCTCCCAAAGGTGCTGCCAGGCAAGAAGGATCTGGCAGCTGAAAAAGTAGGTCATTGGGCCTGTTTACGAAAGGACTGGCCCCTGCCCTCACCGAAGATTGTGCAGGTGAACTCCCTGTTCTAGGTCTGAAAGAACTCTGAGCTCTGCCCCTACCACGTCTAGATCTACCCCTAGACTGAGAATCATAAGAAGGATACGTCCATCCCTTAGCAGGCCAATTCCTACTAAACTTCGGAGGCTGAACTTGCAAAAAATCTTTAACAGCCTGCATAGACTTAGCCTTGTCTTCCATTTTCTTCAAGACTGACTCCACAGGTGAACCAAACAACACATCAGACTGCAAAGGAGCATCCAAAATCCTTGTCTTAATATGGTCAGATAAATTCTGATCCTTCAGCCAGGCGTGCCTGCGAAGAACTGAGCCAGTGGCAGCCACCCTAGATGAGGCCTGCACAGCATCAAAACCACACTGTAATGAATGCTTACCCACCTGTTCAGAGACATGCACCAAATCTTGTAATTCTTTACACTCAATGCCTTCCGCCAGAGCATCCACCTTAGACTTCAATTGAGAAAGAAGAAAGTTTTGATATTTCAACATATGAAACTGGCAATTCAAAGCCCTCATAGCTAAGGTAGACGATGTATAGACCTTCTTTCCCCATCTATCCAAAGCTCTGGCTTCTTTATCTAGAGGAACCAGATTTTTTACAACAGAGGCCTTGACACCCTTAGGTCCCTGACTAATAGTTTCTGGGTCCGCCCTAGGACTCCTATAAAGATATTTATGAGCCTCAGGCACCCTGTAATACCTATCCGGTTTAACAGGAGCAGGAGGCAGAGAATCAGGATTAAGAGAAGCCTCTGCAAACACATCTTCCACAACATCCAGAACAGGGGGTATAGCCAAGGGCCTATGCTGGGGTAACAGCAAAATTCCCTAAGCCTTTTCCGAGAATCAGAGAAGTCCTGACCTTCCCACTTAAAATGTTCCCTCATAGAATGAAGTGTCTCTGAAAAAGAAAAATCCTCTGGAGGAGAAGCAGAAGGAGTGGAATCATCTGCATCAGAATCAGAATAAGGAGAGTACTCCTGCAAGTCTTCAGCTGAAGACCCTGAAACACTCGAAGCCTGCTCAAAACTTCCCAACTCTGGCTCCACCCTAGGCCTCTTATCAGGAGGGGGCAAAGAACCTCTAATCAGAGTAATCAAATCTTCTGCCATTTTAAGCATGTGCTACTTAGGCACAGACCCTGCTGAACTAGGAGTGACACCAACAGAAGCTAAAACTGGCCTGCCTCTGGGAGAAGCCTTGGAAACAGAAGGAGAAGGCCTAACCACCCTAGGAAGGGAGGGGAGTACAGTAACTTGAGAAGCCCCTTCAGCCTGACCTGCCTCCTGAGAGACCACCTCCTGCAAAATCAAAGTCTCCCCCTGAGACTCCAGAGAAGTCTCCGTCGGAACCACCGGTTCCACTGAAGCCTCTAAAGAACCGGCGTCCGGAACGGACGACTCATCTTGCCTGGGTTTAACTGTTTTGTCTTTGCGCTTTCGAGAAGCGGGCCGGAGAATACGACGGCATATTATAATTGCACCGCTTCCCAAAGACCAGCCTAGCACAATCTAACCTTCGCTTAATAGTGCATTTATTGAACCTAGCACAAAAGCGACACCCAACAACGTCGTGCTCAGGCCCCAAACAAGGAATACACAAAGAATGATAATCCCTATGCGGTATCTGTTTCCCACAAGAAATACAGTTATTCACTTTTTCTGACATCCGGTAAAACACTGAGGCAAGAAAAAAACCAAAATAATCCCAACGGGTACTTAGCCAACTTGGATTCGGTCTGAAACTCCGAATTCGAAAAATTTCAGAACACCGAACGGCACTTGCAACGCTGCTTCTGCATCGGACCATGCGGCAAAAAAGACTGAGGAAATGACGTCGGTCATGCGCTTTTGTACCCTGACGTCCTGATGTCAGTTTTAAGCGCCTTGACCGACGTCAGCCTAATACTTTGGTATTCGGGCCGACCGAGGACAGCGGACTACCCCATATGTAAGGACTGCAGCAATGTCAGATGAAGAACATCTGGCTAAGCTTTTGGTGTCATTCAAAGGGGATCCAGTGTCTGTCAGCCTGGGACAACATGCTTGACAATCCGCATTACTCCGCAAGAGATTGCTTGCACCTGTCACCCCTAGGCTTTCAAATAATGGCCAAGGCTCTTGCTGCCCCCATAGTGCCTTTTTTAGGCAGGGCTCAAAAGTCAAACCCACCTCCGTAAACATCACAATTAACAAAAAACTGAGAGTTATGCTACTCAAAGCCAGGAGTTTAAATCTCAAAATGCACGTGCTCGAAGCACTCCTCAGTATGGAGAACGTCGACATCTGTGCAGTAACTGAAACCTGGTTTAAGGCTTCAGAGAGCACCCCAGCACTACCAGGCTACAACTCATACCACACGTTTTGGACACAGAACATGGACCGAAACACAAAAGGAGGGGGTGTATCCATATTCATCAAGGATATCTACACCTCCAGGTTAGTGGCGCAGCATGATATACCTCTGAGATCATCCATGTGCAACTAACATCGGGCAAATCTGCAATGCAAATTGTGGCCTGCTACAGATCAACCTCCATGACCCAGGACCACCACTCCACCTTTCTGGAGACACTGGATAACATGAAGGTCCTACTGAACACCCTGATATTGGGCAATTTCAATTACCTTACCATTCACTGGGAAAACTACTCGAGTACAAATTCCCAGGCCCAGCGCTTCCTGGAATTCATCAACTCAAACACCCTGGTTCAGCTGGTAAACTCCCCTACCAGAGGTGAAAACATACTGGACCTGGTCATCACCAACATGGGCGACAGGTGTTCCACACCAGAGGTCAACCCGTCATTGGTTAGATCAGACCATAAACTAATCACTCTGGATGTCAACACCCCACCACCACCACCCCCAACTAAGGAAATCACAGTAAAAAACCTTTCTAAAGCAAACTTCATCTTACTTAAGAGAGAGGTGGTAAGTTTCACAGCCCCCACACTAAAGGATAATGCTGCCCAAGATGCAGAAACCTTTACAAATGCACTCTATGAGCACCTACAAGGATGCATGGATCGTGCCATCCCTAGCAAAACTAAGACTCACTCCTCTAAGAGAAGGACACCAGTTTGGTGGACCTCTGCAATAAACAGGCTATAAATAGGAGGAGGAAACTAGTTCAGAAAAAAGCAAATCCCAAGAAGGAAAGACATCCCTGATCAGTATCAGTAAGAAACTAAGGTCCCTCATGAAATTATCCAAGGCTAACTGCAAAAGAAAAATAGCCAAGGATTCAAAAGATAACCACAAAGCCTTCTTTAGCTATGTTAAGAATCTAAGTGGCAATTCGCAGATATGCACTGAACTAGTGCAAAATAGCACAAAATATACTGAATCTACTGATATTGCCAACATCCTGGCAGATAGATTCAGTGCAAACTTCACCCCCCTCTCACCTCCAAAAGGGCCCACAACAATACCGGAAAAGTGTAGTGTCCCAAAAATCACAGGCACACAGGTGACAACAGCCCTTTCAAAAGCCAAAAACACAGAGTCAGTGGGACCAGATGGTGTCCCAGGCTGCATCTTGCACGAACTAACCCCCCACCTAAACACGCTGTTCAACCTCAGCCTCTCCACAGGCTATGTGCCCATAGAACGGCGCACAGCAACAGTTATTCCTCTCCACAAAGGAGGGGCCACAAATGTCCCTGGTAACTATTGCCCCATAAGCATGACTAGCCTGGTCTGCAAGGCTATGGAACGCATCATCATGGAACTCATTAACAAAGACTTTGGGAACCTCCAAACACTTGACCTGACCCAGTTCGGCTTTGTTAAGAGTAGATCATGCCTACTAAACCTGGATGACTTCTTCGAGACAGTCACCAAGGCCATAGATGAGGGAAAGGTGGTTCACACAGCCTACCTTGACCTCGCCAAGGCTTTCGACACCATTCCCCACTCGGGTATTACAGAAAAACTCACCAGCCTGAACATAAACCCCTACGTCACGAGATGGGTTGCCAACTGTCTTACAAACAGAACTCACACAGGAAGAATAGTGGGCTCCAGGTCCGACTCTAAACCAGTCACAAGTGGTGTCCCGCAAGGCTCGGTCCTGGGACCCCTACTGTCAGGCATATACTTCTCAGAAGTACAGACAAACACAGGAGGACTATGGCTAACCAAGTTCACTGTTGACTGCAAACTGGGAGCCATAATTGACTCTCCGGCTGACACGGACATCCTCCAAAAGGGCCTTACTGAGACGGACAACTGGTGTCAAAGTCATGGCCTCAAGCTAAATGCCAAAAAATGCATAGTCATTCCATTTGGGAAAAACAAAACACCAACGAATTACCACATAGTTGGCAGCCCCCTTAATACAAAAGAGGTAATAAGAGATCTGGGGACCCAGGTACAGAGTAATCTCTCCTTTGACAATCATATTGCCAAAGTGGTTAGGAAATCCTTTTATGTGGCCCATCTAATTACTAAAGGGTTCGCATCTAGAAATATTTATTTATTATTTATTTTACATTTGTTAACCGGGCTGGTCTAACTGGATATATTTCCATTTTCAGTAGAGGCCCGGGGAGAAAAGCTCCACATAAAGACAAAGAGGTATAACAATAACAGATTACACTCAGATAGGACGTTGACAATGAAAATAATTACCACAGTAAAAGGACTTTAAATTCCTAGACATTGTAAATAGCAACATGTTAAGGCTTATTACATCTTTTAAAACCAAGAAGAGAAAGTGCAAGACAAGGAAGAGGAAACAATGATATATAGAGAGAGCAGATTTAAAAAATATAAAAGATATATAGTTTCTGGAGTAGAGTCATAGCCTTATAGAGGAAAGATATGGGGGAGAGGTCCATAAGTGGTAGAGGAAGAGAATTAAGGGAGAAAGCAGGAGGTATAAAAGAATAGGGAGAGAAAAAAGAGGGTTAAGTAAGGAAAATTAACTTTCAATCAGGATTAGAGCAGGGGCACATCCAGTGGCTTTTAAGGTAGGTTCTAAGTTTTTGTTTAAACAAGACAGTAGATGCAATGGAAGTAAGTTCGGTAGGAAGTTGATTCCAGTGTTTACCAATGGAATTTGAGAAGAGGGAATCACCAGCTAGGTTATTAGATTTGGTTAAGGTGACTAGCAGTTTATTAGATGATCGGAGTGAGTTCAGATTAGAATAAGGGGTTAAGAGGTTAGAAAGTACAGGTGTGTTATGAGGTTGGTAGAAAGCTCTTTGGACAAACGTGAGTTGGGAAAGTAACAGCATGTTAGTCAGTTCAAGCCAGTGGAGTTGCTGCAGATTTAGACAGTGGTGAGTTCTGAAAGGCTTACCAGTAACAAATCTAGCTATATTGTTGTAAGTGGTAGACAGTTTGGAGAGATTGTTTTTCTTGAGGTTAGTATAGATTGGTGAGGCATACAGAAGAGTGGAAATAAGGTGAGAGTGAGCAAGAGTAATTTTGGCTGGGGAGGTTAAGAAAGTTTTAATTCTATAGAGAGAGCCAAGTTTCCTGTTTACAGATTTAATGGTATTGTTGATATGACAGTCAAAGGAAAGATTATTGTCAATTGTGACTCCTAGTAGCTTAGTAGTAGAGTCATAATATATAAAATATAGTAAAATATAAAATATAGAGGTTATAGAGCCCCTCTACTCGTCACTCATTAGACCCATCATAGAGTACAATGCCCATTTGGGATGTACCTCACAAGACACTTCCAACAGCTGGAAAGACCACAAAAGTACCTCACCAAGAGGATTACTGGCCTCAAACATATGTCCTATGCAGCCCGAATGAAAAAACTCTGGCTGTACTCAGTGGCATATCGCTTACTCAGAGGTAATCTCTGCCGGACTTACAAAGCCATGTCCAACTCAGAATTGAGGGACATGCTCCACCTAAAGAAATCCAAGTCACTGCGAGCCATGCGCTCTAGTGAGCTAAACCACGCCACAACAATAAATAGAACATGTTGGAGGGATAGATTCCTGTCACAGAGACTCCCCATGCTTTGGAACAAAATTCCAAATTACATCAGGCAGAGCCCCTCACTAACAGTCTTCAAGAGAAACCTTGACAAGTGGATGGGTAACAGAAAATACACCCCTGGGATCACTTCATTGGTTCTGCTTGATAGAGGATCAGTTAATTACTTAATGGGGCGGAGAAAGCCGACACTCTGGCTAGGCTTATAAATGTCCTCGGGCAGATAGCCTAGTACCTACCTATGAACCTAAGTAGCTCACAAAAATACTTCAAAACCAGAGGGGTCAAAACCCTTTCCCAACCTCTGTTATTGGTAGGCACCATCTAGAAAATCTCTTAGACTTGAAAATGTAAGATTTTAGTTTAAAATCTCTTCCACTTGAAAATGTAAGATTTTATAGTTGCAGGTTTTCTTGCCTGCTTAAATACCAGTTGCACATCTTCATGGAACATGTGCCTAAAAGGTGTCAAAACACAATCATCCAGGATGTCAGCTGGAATTTCTCTAAGATGGGGTGTACCATTCGACCCTGGTGTTGTGTGAGCATACTCATACTGCGAAGAAGCTTCTGATAATTGCCCTTGGCAAATTTAGATAAAGGAAGAACCAACTTTGCCTGGACCAAAAGGGGGTTACCACAATGATCTTTGGTAATTCTTTCTGAATCTTTAGAAGTACCTCCGGAATCACTGGAAAGAGTGGAAATGCATACAGGAATATTCCCAACCATGGGAATGGCAGAACATCTGTCTTCCAGGCATGGCTGCAAAGATGTCTTAAACAGAATTCCTCCAGATGTTTGTTCTGAAAGGAGGCAAAGAGATCTACTTGAAATGTCCGCCATGTCCCAAGATGCTCACTCTGCATTCCTTGAGACATTGGAAAATATAAAGGTCCTACCCAACACCATAATCTTGGGTGATTTCAACTACCCTGGTATAGACTGGGCAAACTACCAATGTTCCAACTCCTATGCTCAGCGATTCATAGAATTTGTAAATTCAAATGCCCTTGAACAACTAGTATGTTCCCCCACTAGAGGGGACAACATATTGGATTTAATCATCACAAATATGGGCGACCACTGTACCACACCCGTTATCACTCCCTCCTTGGTCAGATCCGACCACAAACTGATAACCCTGGACATCCTCACCCCTCCACCTCCCCCAGTCAAAAAAAACATAGTCAAAAACCTTTCCAAAGCAAACTTCAAACTACTTGCATCCGAAGTGGAAAGCTTCACTATTCCCTTGCAGAAGGATAATGATATTCAGGATGCAGAATCCTACATCAAGGCACTCTATATGCATCTTCAGGATTGCATGGACCATGCTATCCCAAATAAAACCAAGACTCCTTCCTCAAGCAAGAAGAAATCAGTCTGGTGGACCCCGGCCATAAGCAAACTTTGCAATAAAAGGAGGAGACTTATACAAAAAAAGCCAAATCTCAAGTAGAAAAATCATCCCTGATCAGCATTAGTAAGAAATTGAGGGCCCTCATCAAGTCAACTAAAGCTAATTTTGAAAAGAAAGTTGCCAAGGATGCCAAGGATAACCATAAGGCCTTCTATGGCTACATCAAAAACCTAAATGGCAATGCTCAGGTCTGTTTTGAGCTAGTACAAAATGCAACGAAATACACTGACCCTTCTGACATTGCCAACATCTTGGCTGACAGGTTCAGTGCAAATTTCTCCACCCCCCTCACCACCTACAGGGCCTATTACCATTCAAGGGGATTGTGTAAGTCCAATTATTACTGATACGTTGGTTAACAAGGCTCTATCTAAAGCTAAAAACACTGCCTCCATGGGACCAGATGGTGTCCCAGGCTGTGTCATACACGAGCTCCAAAAGGAATTAACCCTGCATCTTAATACCCTGTTCACTCTCAGCCTCTCCACAGGATATGTGCCCAGAGAATGGCGCACGGCAACGGTGGTCCCGCTACACAAGGGTGGGGCCACAACTGACCCTGGGAACTACTGACCAATAAGCCTGACTAGTCTGATCTGTAAGGCTATGGAGCGAATCATTATGGAACTCATAAATGGAGAGATTGGGAACCTCCAGTCACTGGACCCCACACATTTCAGCTTCGTCAAGGGCAGATCATGCCTCCTGAACCTGGTGGATTTTTTTGAGACAGTTACTTAGGCTATAGATAAGGGAAAGGAGGTACACACGGCTTACGTTGTCCTTGCTAAAGCATTTGACACCATTCCCCATTCGGGTATTATTGATAAGCTCACCAGTCTGGGCATAAACCCTTACGTCACAAGATGGATCACAAACTGGCTCTCAGACAGATCCCATAAAGTAAGAGTAGCAGGACCGATGTCCGAATCCAGACCAGTAACGAGTGGTGTGCCTCAGGGCTCTGTCCTGGGGCACCACCTGTTTGGCATATACTTCTCAGAAGTACAGGCAAGCACGGAAGGGCTGTGGCTGACTAAGTTTGTGGACGACTGCAAACTGGGTGCTATAATAGAGTCTCCGACCAACATGGAGATCCTCCAGAAGGGCCTAAATGAGACTGATGCATGGTGTCAAAGCCATGGTTTCAAGCTAAATGCAAAAAAATGTGTAGTAATCCCCTTTGGAAAAAACAGAGTACCCGCAAACTACAACATAGGAGGTAATCCCCTGAAATCTGAAGAAGAAATAAGGGATCTAGGGACCCAAGTAGATAGCCAGCTTTCCTTTGATAACCATGTTGCCAAAGTGGTTAGAAAATCCTTCTATGTGACCCATCTGATCATGAAAGGGTTCGCATCAAGATCTAAGGATGTAATGGTGCCCCTCTACTCTTCCCTCATCAGACCCATTATTGAGTACAATGCACCAATTGGAATGTACCTGGCTAGACATCTCCAGCAGCTAGAGAGACCACAGAGGTACCTAACCAAGAGAATTACTGGCCTCAAACAGTTGCCCTATGCAGCACGATCGAAAAAGCTAAGACTGTTCTCTGTTGCATACCGCTTTCTCAGAGGCGATCGCTGTCTAACGTACAGAGCCATGTCCATCCCAGAATTGCTGAACATGCTCCATCTTAGCAAAACCAAGTCTACTCGAGCTACACGCTCTAGGGATATAAATCTCAACACAGCAATGAATAGAACATGCTGGAGGGGTAGATTCCCTTTGCAGAGACTTCCCTTACTATGGAACAGGGTCCCGATCTACATAAGACAGAGCCCCTCACTATCACTCTTCAAGAGGAACCTTGATGAGTGGATGGGTAACAGAAAGTTCACACCAGGGATCACACCAACAGCACTACTAGATAGGGGCCAAGGGTACTAGCTGCTAGTACAAGGGTCTAGGGAACTACTAAAGGGGCGGTGAATACAGCACAATGTGGCTGGGCTAATTTATGACTTCGGGCAGAAAGCTCAGTACCAACCTATGAACCTACGTTCCCCATATCTGCATCAAGTCTTGGAAGACCTTTACATGGAGCTTCCACTCGTGAGAGTATGTCCAGGATTTCCTTAATCTGTCTGCCACTGTGTTTTGACTATCAGAATGTACGAGTCTTGAAGAGTTAGTGAATGTTGTAAAACCAACTCCCTGACCATCACTCCCAACTGGTAAAAAAGGGTATGACCTTGAACCCACCTTTGCTTATTCGGGTACCGCATCACAGTAATGTTGCCTGTGACCACTAGATGAGGACCCAAGTTCATACGTGATGACAGCTTTTAAAGCATGAATCACTGCTAACATCTCTTTTATGTTTAAGTTCTTTGGTTTGTCCCGAGGACCCCACAAGCCTAGCACTTCAACTCTCATGGACACTGTTCCCCACACAAAATCTGAGGATTCTGTCTGGAAAGTCTGGACTGGGGTCTGAAGACAGAAAGGGAGTCCTGGATTCAGAGAAAGTTGATCCTTCCACTACTGCAGTTCCTATTTCATAAATCCCAGTACTGGTACTTGGAAATCAAAGGGCTGAAAGTGCTGGGTCCAACAATTCAAGTACCACTGATTTTTGTCATCTGTAGTCTAGCTAGTGATATCATGATGCTAAATTATGCTACGAGACCTAGAATGGTGAGGAACTTTTAGTTAAGTACTTACCATAACTTTAGATGTATGGGATCCATCTCGCCTACATTCTGTACTGATGGGTTCAGAGCCGATCCTCGGCTCCGACTCGGCACGCTATACTATAGAACGAAGTCTCTTATTGGCTGAGCTATCCCACATCCCAAGATGCACCACCACTGCTTCCCCAGATCTTGTTTGTCCGCACACATGCACACACACATAGACTGTTGATATAATATTGCCAGGTGTTTCAAGATGAAACAGCTAAACTCAAACCATCTTCTGATCTCCAAGGCAGGGGGAAGGAGGGTGGGTTATTAGGAATGTAGGCGAGATGGATCCCATACATCTAAAGTTATGGTAAGTACATAACTAAAAGATGTTAAGTGATCCTATCTCGCCTACATTCTGTACTGATGGGACAGCATCCCTAGCACCTGATTCCTGGGTGGCTCACTGGAAAACACTCCTGAGAACTGTGGAACCGAAGGAAGCTCGCCCCCGAGATGCCACATCCAATTTGTAATGAGAAATGAAGGTGTGAGGAGAAGACCATGTAGCCGCAGCACAAATGTCACTAATGGCTAGCTTAGAATGAAAGGCTGCCGAAGTAGCCATAGCCCTGGTAGAATGAGCTTTCACTGTAGTTGTAAGCTCTTTATTAGAAATTAAATAAGTATGACTGATACAGTCTCTGATCCACTTGGCAATAGTGACTTTCGTGATGGCTTTGCCCAATTTATTGTCCGAAAAGGACACAAACAACTGATCTGTTTTCCGTGTTTGGTGCGTCCTATCCAAATAGAAGCGCAATTGCCTGTGAACATCCAAGGTGTGAAAGATGTATTCTGCTCTATCTGAGTACTTTGGGAAGAAAACTGGAAGTTCCAATGACTGTTGCAGACAAAAACTAGAACAAACCTTAGGAACGAAGGATGGATTCGGTCTGAGGGATACTCTATCCTTGTGAAAAAACAGGTATGGTGGTTTGACACATAGGGCTTGAAGTTCCAAAACTCTTCTGGCTGATGTAATTGCAACTAAGAAAGCAGTCTTCCAAGATAGAAATTTCAAGTCACAAGTTGCTGCCGGTTCAAAGGGGGAAGAGGTCAAAGCATCTAACACAACATTAAGATCCCACGGTGGAGCGGGATGAGATATCGGGGGCCGAAGCAGCCCAGCACCTTTCATGAAGGCTTTACACAACTTGTGGCTCATCAAAGGTGGTTCTATGCTCTCATGAAAATTGGAAATAGCTGCCAATTGAACCTTGATGGTAGAAACCGAAGAACCTTGATTGAACAGAGAAGCTAAAAACTTCAGAACCTCTGACACCGGGACAGATATGGGATCTAATCCCCGGAGTTGGGCCCAAATAGCAAATCTCTTCCATTTGCTGTTATACATTTTCTTAGTAGAAGTCTTATGGGCCGAGGACAGAATATGTATGACTTCCGGGTCTAAAGCATGGTTCCTGACTATGGTCGGAAGAGGAGGAGCCACGCTGTTAACCTCAACGAGTGGAGGGACTGATGAAGCTGTCCCGACTGATGGGTCAAGAGATCCGGAACTTGGTCCAGGAACCATGGACCGTCCAGTGCATATTTCCGAAGAAAGGGAAACCAGACTTGACGAGGCCAGTATGGGGCAACTAAAATCATTTTGCTCTCCAAGCGAATCGCCTTCTGGATCACCTTGGGAAGAAGGGGAACCGGTGGAAAGGCGTATAGCAGGCCGGTGGGCCAAGCTTGGACTACGGCGTCCTTGGGAATCTCCCCCGGAACTGGGGTGAGAGAGAAGAACTGTTGGCACTTCGTGTTGAGGGGGGTTGCGAAAAGGTCGCAACAAGGAGTTCCCCATCTTCTGAAAATCTGAGTTGCCACTCTGTCATTCAGAGACCACTCGTGGGGGGAGAGAATAGTTCTGCTCATTCTGTCGGCTATCACATTGGATCTCCCAGGAATGTGATTTGCTACCAGAAAACATTTGGTTGCAATCGCCCAATCCCATACTTTCATGGCCTCTCTGCAAAGGGGGTAGGATCTGGTCCCTCCCTGCTTGTTCAGGTACCAGACTACTGACATGTTGTCGGACTGAATGGCAATCATGCCCGGGGGGAGGTAATCGTGTAGCGCTTGCAAAGATAGAAGCACCGCCCTCATTTCTAGTATGTTGATGTGGAGGAGACTCTCGTCGGAATGCTACTTGCCTTGGACTGACCTGCCCAGGTAATGTCCCCCCCACCCCATCTGGAAGGCGTCCGTTGTCAATGTGGCCACTGGAGGTGGTGGAACGAAGGGTCGCCCCTGATCCAGGTTGGAGGAAAGAAGCCACCAATGAAGGTCCTGCTTGCACGTCTCCATGATCAGAATGAGGTGACTGAGAGGGAGATCCCGATAAGACCACTGGACTGACAGGAGCCACTGGAGAATCCTCATATGTAATTTTGCCAAGGGGACTAGGAGAACGGTGGCCGACATGGAACCTAACAGTTGTAAGACCATCCTGGCTGGGGCTCAGCGTTTGAGAAGCAAGGCTCGAACTTGAGACTGTAATGTTTCTATCCTCTCTGTAGGAAGATAGACCCGCATTTGCTTTGAATCTATCTCTACTCCGATAAACCGTATGCGCTGAGATGGCAGCAACACAGACTTTGCCCAACTGAAGGTGATTCCTAGGGAGTTGCCTAGAGATATAGTGGCTGCTAGGTTTTGTAAGAGTAGACGCCTGGAGGTGGCAGTTAGGAGCCAGTCGTCTAGATATGGAAACACCTGGAATCCTAGACTCTTCAGGTGAGCAGTCACCACCGCCAAACATTTGGTGAACACCCTGGGGGCTGTGGTGAGACCAAAGGGCAGTGCACGGAACTGGAAATGACTGTCTCCCAGGCTGAAGCGCAAATGTCTCCTGGACGCCTGATCTATCAGGATGTGATAATAGGCGTCCTTGAGATCTATGGAGCACATCCAAACACCTTTCTCCAGCCACGGGAAAATGGATTGCAAGGTGACCATCCGGAACTTGGACTTCTTGACTGATCGATTTAGCTTGCTGAGATCCAAAATGGGCCTCAAGTCCCCGGTCTTTTTTGGCACCAAAAAGAATTTTGAGTAAGTCCCTAATCCGGTCTGGCCTACGGGGACCGGTTGGATGACTCCTTTTTGAAGCAGCTTTGAGATTTCGATGGCTGCAAGATCCCGTTGACTGGGTGGTGGGTCCGGGATTTTTCTGGATGGTGGTGGGGGGGCGGTTGTGAAAAGGGGATGACGTAACCTCCAGCGATGATTCGGAGCACCCATCGGTCCTGAGTGATATTCTCCCAGGCCTTTAGGTGCCTCGAAAAATGACCCCCGACTGGCTCCGGAGCTGCGCAGTCGGGCAATCCTTCAGGGATGCTGGAAGGTTGAGGAGCCACGAAAGGACTCGCGGTCTCCAGTGTTGCGGGGGCCTCTGCCGCCTCTGGGATGGCGTCTTCCTGAAAAATTTCCCCCTCCTCTGCCTCTAGAAGGGGAATCGTCCTGCTGTGAGGGGTAAGTCTTTTGAGATTTACGGAACCACATTTTCCCCCCTCTTCTAGCCTTGGGATAAGGCCGGAAGGGAGTGGAAAACCATGCCCCTACGGCAGTCAAAGTCTTACCCTCTTGTTCACAGCGGGTCAAGGTGTCCTTTACCTTGGGTCCAAACAAAGAGGACCCATCAAAGGGAGCGTCGGCAAAGGAAGACTTGAAGGCCTCCGCAAAATGACACAGGCGGAGCCAGGCTTGTCTCCGTAGAGCAAACCTGTACCCGCCGCTCTACTCGCCCCCTCGGCTGCATACGAAATGAGCCTCATGGACAAGTTCGATATCGATGATAGAGTAGCCAACTGAGAGCTAACCGTCTGGGCCAACTGCTCAGGTAGGTTACCAGAGAGGGTATCTGAAAGTTCCTTGACCAGATCCCTCTGAAGTCTGGTGAAGTGTGTCAGATAATTCAGAGACCTTAAAGTAAAGGCTGCTGAAGTAAGGGTGCGCTTCCCGTACCAATCCATGCTCCTGGACTCTCTATTAGGAGGCTGGACGGACGTCGAAGCCTCTGCCACATCTTGCTGGGTAGCAGATGCCACCACCAGGGCATCTACGGCCACACCATTGGAGAGGAAGTCCTTTTCAGGGGGGGGCTGAAAGAAATTTATTCGGGCGAGCTGGCACCGGTTCCACAGAATCCGGGTGCTCCCACGCCCTTCGAGAGATCAAATCCAGAAGCTCATCGAAGGGCGGAGACACCCAGGAGGCGGAGGGCTGAGCCCTGAAGGCTTTGAGGAATACCGACTCCTCAGAGGAAGGGGGTTTGGACTGCCAGTCGCCTCGTTGCTTCAGGATTTCCAAGATGTCCACAAAGGAGACATCATCCGAGAACGACTTGGGGGACCCCTCTGCATCATCCAGGTCGGTGTCCGAGGTGAGAGACTCATCAGGGGAGTCGACGTGCTTCCTCTTGCACTGTCTCTTCCTTGGAGGTTCCTCCAAAGACGCTTCGGAGGGACCTTCAGGAAGGGGGGAAACCCCAATGGAGGTGACCTCAGGCCCCAGGGCTCCGCTGTCTTGAGACAGGGGGACTACAAAGGAACCAGTCTCCGTGCCAAGGGAAGGTGACGGTGAAACGGTGGAGGTGGCCAAAGAAGATTTGGCCAAAGCACTCCTCATGGCCCTGAAGGCCGGACCCCCAGAGTCCTGGGAAGGTCCGATCCCCGAGGCCACAACAGTAGACGGCACTCCCGCAGCCGACGCACCGAGAGGGAGGCTCGGAACCGAAAACATCGGTCCCGGCGTCACCCCGGGCCGACCGAGGAGATCCGTGTACCGAACTCCGACCCGAAGGTCGGGGTTGGAGTAAGGGTCGGAGCCGACCCGAAAACCTCCATCGGCTCCACCAGCACCGACTCCAACGGTGCCGAGGCTGTTGGAGGAGGAACCAAGACCACAGGGTGGGCAATCGGCTCCGGAGCCGACTGGGCTGGAGCCGAAACTAACTTTTGGAAGACTGGAGACTGAAACAGCCTTTGAAGTACCCTGTCAATGTCCGAATCCGACATCCTCGAAGACCGAAAAGAGAACGAACGGGTTCGAGTCGACTTCTCCACCGGTTCTGAAGGACTGGGGGACCGGCTCCGAATCGTCTCGATAAATATCGGTGCCGAGGGAGACTCCACAACCATTGCAATTTCCCTCGGTGCCGAAGTGGACTTGCCGAAGGAAGAGTCTGAGCGGGCAACTCTCATCGGCACCGAAGACAGTGGAGCCGATGAAGGTGACCCGCCTCTCGAAGCTCTAGCCATCGGCTCCGAAGCCAGAGAAGTCGAGGCTGGAGGCATCGAGGCAGACCGTTCCGCCCTCGGCTCCGAAGTCCGTGGAGCCGATGGAGAAGCCTGCCGAGATTTCTTTGTGGCCGGTTCCGACGGGCTGGTCGGAGCCGACGATTTATTTTTCTTCGAGGGAGAAGAGGAAGAAGATAAAGCCTCCTCAAAAGTAGGTTTAATAAGCCCTTTTAAAATCAATTTGTTTTTCCTCTCTTGGAGGACCCGGGAGGAAAAAGCGTGACAAACGCTGCAAGACTCCTGAAGATGTTTAGGGCCTAAACAATACACACATAAAGAGTGATCGTCCGTTATGGACATTTTGTAGCTGCATTTAGAGCACTTCTTGAACCCAGATGGTCTGTGCTCTTTCGACATATTGACTCCCAAACACTACAACCAAAAAGGGAACTTTCTCCAAAAACTTGTCAAGAAAAAGCAAATAAGGGCAAGACCCCTCTAACTGAAAATGGGATACTTGACCAACTATAACACTACAGCAAGACTCACACTAAATATATAACTCACGCGCGAGGGGAAGGCCCCTCTAACTTAAACAGGATCCTTTCCCTCAAATAAAAGACAAATTTACCACAAAACTTAATCAAAAATCAGCCACACAACAACGATAGCTGTTAAAACAGCTTTTGGGGATTAATCAAAAATTTCTGACAGAAATTTGTGAAGAAATAGACACTTAGCTCAGCCAAGTCCGAGACCACGTCTTTGCTGTAAAGCGGCAAACGAGATCTGGGGAAGCAGTGGTGGTGCATCCTGGGATGTGGGATAGCTCAGCCAATAAGAGACTTCGTTCTATAGTATAGCGTGCCGAGTCGGAGCCGAGGATTGGCTCCGAACCCATCAGTACAGAATGTAGGCGAGATAGGATCACATAACATCTCTCTTGCTGAGGCCATGTCTAGAAGGGAGAAATCCACAAAAATGCCCTGATAAGTCAGAACTTTGTCTTCTGGTAGGAAGGCGATCCAACACCCCAGGTAACCACTTCATTGAGGTTTAAGGTTGGCATAATGGTTAAGGTGTTTGCCTCCCAGTCACAAGGTATGGGGGTTTGATTCTTATCATCTAGTTACTGCCTTTACATGTAGTGGACTGCAGACTGCTCACCCAGTATTTACCAAAAAGCACATACAGTTTTACCACAGAGAACAAAAACTATAACTGGAGTACAGGTCTTTTGTTTCACATTTAGAAAAAAATGTTTTTGTACACTACTTCTAAGATACATTATGAGGATTCTTTAGGGAGATGGTTTTAGCATAATAGCTAAGGTCTTTACTTCACATATACAGTACAGGATTTGATTATAACACTGGGTTATCTGTTAGACTTAAAATGACCCTTCAGGACAGTTAGCCTAGCACTCACCTATGAACCTATGAGATGGTGAGAGGAAGGGCTTTTGAAAGATCAGTTTGAAACCCAGGTGGGAAAGGAGAAATGCAATTGTCTAAGAACTCTAAGCACCAAGATGCAGAATCTGCACAAACCAGCAAGTCATCTAAAAAAAAAAAAAAAAGTGGATGCCTATGGTTCTACTGTAGGCAGACACTTTGTAAACACACTAGGTGTAGTAGGTAGCCGAAAGTGTAATGCAGAAAACTGATAATGCAAGTCAAAAACAGCAAATCTGAAAACATTTACTGAAATTGGGAGCAACAAAAATATGATGATAAGCATCCTTGAGCTCTTTTACAAAAGTGTTTAGAAAGGACAGATCTAAAATGGGTCTCCAGGTGTGTTGTTTTTTTGTTACCAAAAAGATTCTGGAGTAAAATCCTTTGCTGTTATGCATCACAGGCACAGGTTCTACAACTCCTGCTTCTTCCATGTGAAACAGCATTACAAGAAACAGCTGTCTGGTCTGGTGGGAGTGGGAGAATTCCCGTGAAAGGGAAGGATTTTATATCCACTGCCAAGTGCATCTTCTTTGAATTATTCTAAGAACCTATTTGTCTGACAGTATTTGCAGCCAGGCTGCAGGGTTGAGAGAGAGCCTGGAGGAAGGAGAAAAGAAGGAAGGTCATAAGGAGGATAGGGGTGCTCTGTGATTCAGCATAGTCATTCCTTTCAGAAAGTTTATCCTTTTATAGAAAGAAACTCCTCTTATTTGGTTTTCTGAAGAATTATCTTCCCGCCATTTCCTTCTGGATCCTTGACTTTTGTTTGGCTGGGATTTTTATTTGTTCTATCCCTTGAAGGAAGACACTTTGTTTGGGAAGAACATGGGTACATGAAAAACCCTAGATACCCCCACGCATTAATTTGCCTCTGTCATCCTACCTTTTGAAAATCTGTGTAACAGATGGCCCAAACCCCAATTCAGGACTTAGAGGAGGATTCAAAATGTTGGCTTTTAAATCCTAAGAGATGTTCTGATTACATACCCAAGCATACCATCTTAATATAACAAAAGAAGCACCATTTCTTGAAACTGTATGTACATTCAAGCAGATCTATCAAAGCATGTTTTGAAATCTGAGTCATATCAGAAATAATTCCATTCGTATAAGACTTTTGCTGTGCGGGTAGGGATTCAGTAAAATCATCCAATCTGTACGCATACTGTAAAATAAATTTCCATATATAGCCTTGATAAATTTACATTCTAAAGGTTAAATTACTAGAAAGAGCCATCCTTTCACTTTGAAGATTTAACTGCTCTCGCTCTCTTAAATCAGGGGCACTAGATTAGATGAAGCCAAGGACTTTTTATTTGAACAGGCAGCTGGAGAAACCACAGCTGATTCAGCAGTCAAATGAGAAAAGAAACCAGTCATATCCGATGAGACCTTATATTTTCCCTAAGCCTTTTTAGGGACTGCTGGAATGGATGCTAGTGTCCTGCAGGCAGCTTTATCATATCTTCCAAGGCTACTAAGAGAGGAGGGAAAGCCGCAGAATTGGGTATCTCATCCACTATAAGGTCATATACCCTGCCTAGCTCTGGGGTAGTTCCAAACTGCTCCCAAGCAAAAACATCACTAAATCATGCAATCATCTGAGAAAAAGTGAACGTGTTTGGAGTTAAACAGCTAGTTATGTGCTCACCATAACGATTGATGTATGTGATCCTATCTCGCCTACATTCCTTACTCACGGGTTCGGAGCCGAGAATTGGCTCCAACTCGGCCACATTTTTCTAGCACGAAGTCTCTAATTGGCTGGGCTAACCTGGTATCCCAAAATGCACCTTGCCCTAGCCCCAGATCTTGTTTGCAAGCATACCAATCATAACCCATACTCAATCAACACTGGAAGAAATTCCAACCACATAAAGGAACACAATCACTGAACTTGAAGGGTCCACAGAGCCAATATTCTTCCAAATCTTTAGGAAGGGGGCAGGTGGGAGGGTACGTAGGAATGTAGGCGAGATGGACCACATACATCGATCGTTATGGTGAGTACATAACTAACTGATGTTATGTGGTCCTATCTCACCTACATTCCTTACTCACAGGACAGCGTCCCCAGCACCTCTATCCTAGGAGGCTCATAGGGAGATACTCCTGAGAACCGTGGAACCAAAGGAAGCCCAGCCCCTAGAAGCCACGTCCAGCTTGTAATGAGTAATAAAGGTGTTGGGAGAGGCCCAAGTGGCCGCAGCACAATCATCATCCAAGGAAAGCCTAGCATGGATAGCTATTGATGTAGACATAGCCCTGGTAGAATGAGCCTTGACAGGAAAAGGTAAGGTTCTGCCTGCTGATGAATAGATGAATGAAATACAATCTTTTATCCATCCTGATCCTGTGCACTTGGAAATACGACAACCTGCTCTGTTCTCTGAAAAGGACACAAACAGTTGATCAGATTTCCTAACATGCTTAGTCCTGTGTAAATAAAATCTCAGTTGTCTGTGCACATCCAACGGATGAAACCTGAACTCTGCTTTATCGGAAAAGTTCGGAAAGAACACTGGTAGCTCAATAGATTGATGGAGATTGACAGTGGATGACACCTTCGGAAGAAAGGGCGAGTTAAGCCTTAGGGAAACTCTGTCCTTATGAAAGATCAAATACGGAGGTTTAATGGACAAAGCTTGAAGTTCTGATACCCTCCTGGCCAATGTAATGGCTATCAGAAACGCTGTCTTCCAAGATAAGAATTTTAAGTCACAAGTGGCAGCCGGTTCAAAGGGTGGTGACGTAATAGCTTGTAATACAAGGTTCAGGTCCCATGGCAGAACAGGTTCTGAAACAGGGGTACGAAGTAACCAGGCACCTTTTAGAAAGGCTTTACAGAGTTTGTGGCCCATAAGAGAGGGCTCGTAAGATGTGTGAAAATTGGAAATTGCAGCCAACTGTACTTTAATGGTAGCGGGCGCAGAGCCCTGACGAAACAACATGGCTAAGAAATCCAAGACCAATGGAATTGGGGCTGTGAACGGGTCCAAACCTTGGGCCTGAGCCCAAATAGAGAATCTCCTCCATTTGCTGGAATAAATCTTCCTGGTGGAAGACTTATGAGAAGAAGACAAGATCTGCACCACTTCAGGTGAAAGGGAGTGTCGCCTGACTAGCGACGGAAGTGGAGCAGCCAGGCTGTCAACCTGAGAGTTCACAGGGCTGGATGAAGTTGTCCTGTCATGTGAATCAGGAGGTCCGGCACTGGGTCCAGAGTCCACGGACCGTCCAGTGCGTACCTTTGAAGAAAGGGAAACCATACTTGTCGAGGCCAGTGTGGAGCAATAAAAACGGAGGGAAAGCGTAGACCAGACCGGGGGGCCAATCGTGAGCTAGAGCGTCCCTGGGTGACTCCCCCTGTGGGGGGATCAGAGTGAAGTATTTGCTGCATTTGGCATTGAGGGGGCTGGCGAAGAGATCGCAGCAAGGCTGACCCCACCTTTTGAAGATCTGAACCGCCACTCGGTTGTTCAGGGACCACTCGTGAGGCATCAGAATAGCTCTGCTTAGCCTGTCCGCTATCACATTGGACTTCCCCGGAATGTGCGTTGCCACCAGAAACCGTTGGGAAGACACTGCCCACTGCCACACTCGCATGGACTCTCTGCAGAGGGGGTAAGATTTGGTTCCCCCCTGCTTGTTCAGGTACCACACTACGGACATGTTGTCCAAGTGAATTGCAATCGTTCCCAGAGGTAGAGAGTCTTTGAGTGCTCGCAACACCAGAAACACCGCTCTCATCTCCAGAACATTGATGTGCAAGTGTACCTCGTGATCTTGCCAGGTGCCTTGGACCGTTCTGCCTAGATAATATCTCCCCACCCCATCTGGGAGGCATCCGTGGTCACCGTGGCCACTGGAGAGATAGGAATCAAGCTCCTTCCTCTTTCCAAATTGGAGGAGCGTAGCCACCAGAGGAGGTCCTGTTTGCATCACTCCATGAGAAGTATCAAGTGGGAAACAGGAAGCTTCTGATAGGACCACTGAACCGACAGGAGCCACTGTAGGATCCGCATGTGTAACCTGGCCAGAGGTACCAGCATGATGGTGGACGCCATGGATCCCAAGAGCTGAAGAACTAACCTGGCCTGAACTTTTCTGAGGGGCAACAGTGTGTGGATCTGAGACTGCAACACTCTTATCCTGTCTAGTGGCAGAAAGGCGCGCATTTGAATAGAGTCTATCTCTGCGCCTATAAAAACAACACACTGTGAGGGCTGCAAAGCAGACTTTTCCCAGTTCAGAGTAAATCCTAGATGTTGGCAAAGTGAGATGGTCGTCTCCCTGGCTTGAACGAGCAGATGCCTGGTGGGGGCGGCGAGAAGCCAGTCGTCCAGACATGGAAACACCTGGAATCCTAGACGTCTCAGGTGAGCTGTCACCACTGCCAAACACTTGGTAAACACCCTGGGGGCTGCGGTGAGACCAAAGGGTAGGGCACGAAACTGGAAGTGACTGGCTCCTAGCCGGAAGCGTAAATGACTCCTGGATGCCTTCTCCATTTTGATGTGGTAGTAGGCATCCTTGAGATCGATGGAGCACATCCATACTCCTTTTTCTAGCAGTGGAAAAATGGACTGAAGTGTGACCATTCGGAACTTGGACTTCAGGACGTAGTGATTCAGTCGACTGAGATCCAAAATGAGTCTCAGGTCCCCTGTTGTTTTCGGCACCATAAAGAGTCGTGAGTAAGTTCCTGAACCGACATGGTCTGAGGGGACTGGTTGGATGACTCCTTTTTCTAGCAGCTTTGCAACTCCTAGTGCTGCTTGATCCCGTTGACTGGGTGGGACGTCCGGGATCCTTCTGACTGAAGAGGGTGTCGATGCAAAAGAAACAGTGTAACCTCCGGTAACTATTGGAAGCACCCAACGATCCTGGGTGATGCTTTCCCAGGCTTCCGGATGCAACAAAATCCTGCCCCCGGCTGGCTCCAGAATAGCACAGTCAGGCAACGCCTCAGGAACGCTGAAAGGAAGAACTGCAAAAGGAATCACGGTCTCCCGAGTTGCGGGGGCCTTGTCTGCCTCTGAGACGGCGTCTTCTGGAATAACCCCCCCCCCCACCTCTGGAGGGGGACTCACCTTGAGCTGAGGGAAAGGATCTCTGAGACTTTTTGAACCACATTTTCCCTCCTCTCTGAGCCTTGGGGTAAAGCCTAAAAGGGAGAGAAAAACGGGCCCCTATGGCAGATAAGGTCTTTCCCTCCTGTTTGCATCTGGTGAGGGCGTGTTTCACTTTTGGTCCGAAGAGAGAACCCATCAAAGGGGGCGTCAGTGAAGGAAGACTTAAAGGCCTCCGCGAAACGACACAGGCGCATTCAGGCTTGCCTTCTGAGAGCTACGCCTGAGCTAGCTGCCCTACTCGCCCCTTCGGCTGCATAAGATATCAGCCTCATAGACGAGTTGACTATGGAACCTAGGGTAGACAACTGGGTGTTAACGGTCTGCGCTACTGCCTCAGGCATGTTACCCGCCAGAGTATCTCCTAGCTCCTTCAGGAGATCTCTTTGGAGCCGAGTGAAATGACAGAGGTAATTCAGCGACCGTAAGGTAAAGGTTGCCGAAGACAGGGTATGCTTCCCATACCGGTCCATACTCCTGGACTCCTTGTTAGGAGGGTGGACTGAAGAAGAAGCCTCTGCAACTTCCTGCCGAGTGGCAGCTGCCACCACCAAGGCATCTACTGAAACCCCTTTGGTAAGGAGCTCTTTGCCCGGGGGAGCAGACAGGAACTTGTTTGGATGTCTGGGCACCGGTTCCACGGAATCAGGGTTCTCCCACACCCTTCGACAAATCAAGTCCAGGAGTTCGTCGAAGAGTGGAGACACCCAGGAGGTGGAGGGTTGAGCTCCGAAGGCCTTGAGGAATACCGACTCCTCCTCAGAGGGGGTCTGGGAAGGTCAGTCATCACTCTGTCTCAAAATCTCCAGGATGCCGGAAAAAGAGACATCATCGGAGGACGACTTGGGGGAACCCCTCTGATTTCTCGAGGTCGGTATTGGAAGTGAGGGACTCATCCTGGAAGTCGATGTGCTTCCTCTTGCATGACTTCTTACTGGGAGGCTCCTCAGGCACAGACTCTGAGGGGCCCTCAGTAAGTCGGGGACCGCTCAAGGGGGTATCCCCAGACCTTCAGGCTCCGCCATCCACGGAGAGGGGGACATCAGAGGCTCTAGCTGGGGTGTAAGGGGACGAAGTGACTGATACCGGTAATGTACCTGACGACCTGGCCAGGACGCTCATCGCCTCGAAGGCCGGTCCCCCCCGAGTCCGAGGATCGACCAGTCTCCAAGACGACGACCGGAGTCGAGATTCCCCGAGCCGAAGCACCGAGAGGGAAGCTCGGAACCGACAGGAGTCCCGAGGTATCCCCCTTGGGTCCGACAGAGGAAACCCGAGTGCCGAAACCAGAGGACGGAGCCGACCTGGTTGGAGCCGAAGCCGGCTCCGATAGACTCACCTAGGGTATCAGAGCTGACACCAGAACATCACTCTGCACGGAGCACTCAGGCTCTGACGACGCATGGGTGTTCGGAGGAGGAATCATCGGTACAAGAATGGGAACCGGCTCCGGAGCCGACTGGGTCAGAGACGAAAACAGTTTTGCTAACACTGGCGACTGTAGGAGCCTCTGGACCACCCTATCCACATCCAAATCAGACAGCGTAGAGGATTTGGAAGAAATAGGAGATCTGGATCTCCCAACTGGAGACCCATGCCTGACACTGGGTGACCGGCTCCGAATAGGTTCCAATAGTATCGGAACCGAGGTCGACTCCAGTACAACAGCTGCCTCCTGCGGCCCCGAGGACAATGGAGCCGAGGAGGTGGTATCCATATCCGAGTCCTTCTCCTTCGGCCCCGAGGGCAGTGGAGCCGAGGAGGAAGTATCCAATCTACAAACCTCCGATGGCTCCGAAGCAGCAGACGGAGCCGAAGATCTTTTCTTGGCCTTAGGAGGCTTAGACTTGGTACTAGAAGACGACTCCAAGGCCTCCTCAAAGGAGGGCTTGATCAGACCCTTCAAAATCAGTTTGTCTTTACATTCCTGCAGTACCCTAGGGCTGAAAACATGACAGAAACTGCAGGGCTCTTGCAAGTGAATAGCACCAAGACAATACACACAGAGTGCCCATCTGTTATGGACATTTTATAGCCACATTCTGTACACTTTTTAAACCCGGAGGGCTTATGTTCCTTCAGTTCTTTCGACATGGTAAGCAAACCGTGCCACTCACACCGACAAAGATAACACAAGGAAGGCAGGAAGACCAACAACCACTTAAAGGACAAGGAAACTCTAATTTAAATGCTTCCTAAGAGGGGTTCAACCAACAACACGAACACAGCACCAAACTACAAGGGGACACACTGGAGAGGACTAGGTCCTCTAACTTAAACGGGCCTAGCCCGCGAAAACAGTAGGGATACCACAAACTCTAAACTCTCAAGGCTCACACAAATACTAGTTCGATACAAAGTTAGCTAACAAAAAAAAACTTTCATGAAAGGTAAACTTCAGAGGACTAGGTCTTCTAACTTAAACGGGCCTAGCCCGCAAAAACAGTAGGGATATCACAAAACACTACACTCCCAAAAACTCACACAAGCACTAGTCCGATACAAAGATAGCTATCAAAATAGCTTTTGTGAAAAAAAAAGACTGCTAAAATACTTAGAAGTATTTTAAAAAGGTACTTAGCCACAGCCAAGCGAGACCACGTCCTAACTCTACGAGCGACAAACGAGATCTGAGGCTAGGGCGAGGTGCATCTTGGGATACCAGGTTAGCCCAGCCAATTAGAGACTTCGTACTAGAAAAATTTGGCCGAGTCGAATCGGCTCCGAACCCGTGAGTAAGGAATGTAGGCGAAATAGGACCACATAACATCTCACGTTCACCTTCTGAAGAATCAGACAGATTAGACTCAATATGAACTAGGAAATTACCATTGACTTCATCAGATTCCTCATCATTCCATGAAACAACAAAAAATATCTAGCCATACTAGCACTAGAGATATGTATGGTAACACAGCCACCAGAATTAGTTGTCTGTAGAACATTATTATCCAAGAAGACCACTTAAGCCTTATAAACAGCTATAATCTGATTATCAGTAGTAGGATGAAGCTTCTGTTTCATCTTCTTGTGAACTTTACTACTAGATAAAAGTATTATGTCTGGCAAAGGGTCTCTTACCCTGGAGCACTCTTGCACCTGCCATACCTGTGCCAGATATTGAAATAGCCCTGGAGTGTATGTATAACCCTCATTCTACAGTGGCCAGTAAAGTTACACAAGTGGGAGATAGGGCAAAAGTTAAGTGGTATGCGGGCCGAGCAGTGGCCCAAACAGAATCACTAACTGTAGGCTGAGGCATATTTTTCTTTTTTTCTTTTTAGGTACAACCAGATTTGATGAGGGATTCCGGAGTTTGGGTCTGTCGAGTTGGGGGAGAGAACACTAGCCAGAATAATAAACTGACAGTACTGGATAATGTATCACAATAAGTACTTAAAAGTTTATTGTAATTAATACATCCACACTCAACTAAAATCTGTCAGACTGTGCTATTATCACAAAAGACACAACTTGAAATGTGTTCAGAATTATTTTTCAACTGACAGAAGTTAAAGAATTTCCATTATACAAAGTCCATCCAAACACTAAGGCAACCAATGTGCCAAACCAGTGCTAAAAAAATAACTCTGTATACTTTAAAATGTTAAACTGACAAAATAAAATTTAATAGCAATTTAACCTATATTTTGTGGTGAAATTGTGATCAGATGTTAAAAACATGCAGAGTAAAGTCATACATACATATATTAAATAGTTTCTGGTGTCATTCCAAGGGGATCCAGTATCTGTCTGCCTGGGATGACATGGTCGACAGGCCTCAATGTTTTGCCAGAGAATGTCTTCACCTGTCACTACCGGGTTTCTGGATCCTGGCCAAGGCTCTCGCCGCCAGCATTGTGCCTTTTTTTGGCAGTGTCCCAAAGACAAACCTTCCAACATAAAAGTTCTGTCAAAAAGCAAATTGAAGGTTATGGTGCTTAATGCTAGGAGCCTTAACCTGAAAATGGACTCATTGCAGGCTCTCCTTGCAAAGGAAGATGCCTATGCCTGTGTGGTCATGAGAACTTGGTTCAAGCTGCAGAGAGCACCCCTGGCTTACCAGGCTATACCTCTCATTCCACACTTTCTGACCCCAAAATGAAGTCACAAAGACTGAGTGGTGGAGTCTCTATCTTCATTAAGGAAAGGCACACCTCCAGACTGGTTTGTCAGCATGATGCACTGCAACTACTCCAGGTGCAACTGACATTTGGCAAGACACCCATCCACGTTATAGCTAGCTATAGACCCCCCTCCATCAGGACACCCACTCCTCTTACCTGGGTCTACTTGACTCCATCAAGGTAACCCCAACACCCTGATCCTTGCTGAATTCAACTACCCCACCATAAACTGGGTGAAGTATTCTTACACTAATACACTCTCTCAATGACACCTTGACTTCATTAATTCTAATGCACTAGACCAGCTCGTCTCATCCCCCACAAGGGGAGATAACATTCTGGACTTGGTTCTCAACAACACAGGCGACTGCTGCACCACTCCCATAGTATGTTTTTCCCTGGTGAGATCAGACCATCGGACTGTCTCATTCAAAGTTTCTATCCCACCCAGCCCCCCCCCCCCCCCCCAGCCATAATCTAGCTAAAAAAACTTCTCAAAAGCTGACTACAACCCACTAAGGAAGGGTATCTGTAGCTTCACACCAACTCCTCCCCTCACAGGATGCAGACATCTATGCTGAACAGTACGCCAATGTAGTATACAAGCACCTGTACAACTGCATGAACTCAGCCATACCCAATAGAACTAAAACCTGCTCCTCAAGGAAGCACAAACCTATTTGGTGGACATCCTCTACCAACAGGCTTTGCAACAAAAGGAAGAAACTGTTGTCCAAGAGTAAAATGGAACAAATTCCAAACTGGAAAAACTCCCTCCTTAGCCTCAACAAGCAAATTAGATCACCATTGAAAACCTCCAAGGCCAATTATGAATCGAAACTAGCCTCCAAAACAAAGGGGAAACCATAAAGTCTTCTTCAGTTATGTCAGGAACCACCATGGCAAAGCCCAGGTTTGTTCCGAATTAGTACTTAACAGTATCACTTACACTGATCCTGTTGACTTGGCCAACATGCTAGCACATAGGTTCAGAGCAAATTTCACCCCCCGTCCCCCCTCCATAGGCCCTTTTGACATCCCTGCTACTTTTCCTGCACCTCACATCTCCGTAGATCAAGTGATGCAGGCCCTATCCAAGGCAAAAAACACATCTTCCATGGCACCTGATAGTATCCCAAGATGTACTCTGCACCATCTCCAGCAAGAACATGCTCTGCCACTGAGCACCCTATTCAACCACAGCCTAAGTACAGGCTTCATTCCAGCAGAGTGAAGAACTGCTACGGTCATCCCCTTGCACAAAAGTAGTGCCACAACAGACCCTGGAAACTATCACCCCATTAGCTTGACAAGTCGGATCTGTAAAGCCATGGAGTGTATTATTATGGATCTCATAAACAAGGACATAGGCAATCTCCAAGCACTTGACCCCACCCAGTTTGGATTCATCAAGGGCAGATCTTGCCTGTTGAACCGGGTTGACTTCTTTGAGACTGTCACCAAGGCCCTGGATGAGGGAAAGTCAGTGCATACAGCTTACCTTGACTTGGCCAAGGCCTTTGACACAAACTGCCACTCAGGCATCATCAAAAAGTCAACACAACTTGGCATAAATCCCTATCTCTTCAGGTGGGTAGCCAACTGGCTCACCGACAGGACCCTCAAAGTCAAAATAGGCACCTCCACTTCCGACAGCAGAACTGTTACTAGTGGAGTTCCCCAAGGATCTGTCCTGGAACCCCTACTGTTTGGAATCAATTTCTCAGAGGTCCAGGCAAAGACAAAATACCTGTGGCTGACCAAGTTTGCAGACGGCTATAAGTTGGGTGCTGTCACTGACTCTCCAAATGATGTTAACATACTGCAAGAGGGTTTTACAGCAACTAATGACGGGTGCCAAAGTCATGGCTTCAAGCTAAATGCAAAAAACTGTATCATACCATTCGGCAAAAACATGACCCCTACCAATTACCACATCAACAGCAACCCCCTACGCATACAACCTGTGGTGAGAGACTTGGGCACTCAGGTTGATAACAACCTCACATTTGACCATCATGTAGCAGCAGTGGTCAGAACAGCCTTTTACTTGGTTCATCTTATAAGTAAAGGGATTGCATCCTGAAAAAAAGGAGGTTATTACCTCTCTATACTCCTCCCTCATTAGACCAATAATTGAGTATAACGCCCAGTTTGGGATGCACCTCTCCAAACATCTGCATCAAATGGAAAGGCTACTGAAATACCACACAAACAGAATCCATGGCCTCCAACACCTGTCCTATGCAGACAGACTCAAATTACTATCATTCTACTCGGTATCGTACAGATTGCTCAGGGGTGATCTGTGTCTCGACTACAAGGCAATCTTGGATCCTGCCCTACTAGAGATGCTCCATAACTGTAAGTCTAACTCCTCATGCACTACCCACTCAAAAGGCCTGACTCTAATATGCAACATTAACAAAACCTGCTGGAGAGACAGGTTTGTCTCCCAGAGGCTGCTCCATCTCTGGAAAAGACTTCCCATACACATTGAACAGAGCACCTCGCTGACCCTTTTCAAGCACAACCTTGATGAGTGGATGGGAAACCACAAAGTTGTCCCAGGGTTCCACCTATGTCCCTCATTGACAGGGGCGACAGGTGCTGACTGAGGTTTCTTTTTGGGGATAAATTCTTGGCTAGGTTTGTAAGGGCCCCAGGGCCATTAGCCTAGTAACTTCTTATGATCCTATGTAAAAATGCTGAAAAGTCCAAGTTCTGCAATATTTTCCTGTAAAAAGATGAAAACAAAGCACAGTAATTAACCATAGCAAAAACAGGCCTCTAGTGTCTAACAGAATGCATACACACTGCACTTCTGTGAGAAAAAGCAAGTTTCCTCAGAAACAGTAAAACAAGCATTTTTTCAAAGACAGAAGCCAAATAAACACCAATGCAAGCAGAAATTCCCACAGAAATTACTGTAAACACTGACAGAAGTAAAATATTAAAATAAATATTTTTAATAAACATAAATAGAAAGAAAATAATAAATCTAACAATAAAATGAGAGGGGGTCCCTAAATAAGGATTATCTGAGCACTAAGACAAAAAAATCAGCACTGGATCCTGTAAAGAGTAAGAGGACTTTTTTCTTTGGATGGCAGAAAAAGACTTGACCACTCACATCCTGTCACATTTGAAGGTTTCCCTCTCAGGATATGCTCCTAATCTTAGATAAGCAGAGAGAAGGACGGGCATCTGAGCTTCTGAAAGCTGATCAGTAATGGGTTACCTTGGCAGACAACCCAAAATGCCACTGAGGCAGTGGGAATGATTAACATGTGGAACCTGCAAATAAGAGCTAATATGCAGAGCAAAGGCATGTCAAAGATGCATAAGGGTCTATCAGGATTAGTAACATTTTAGGACCTTTCTGAAGAGTAGACACTTTTGCCAATGGAAGAGTCACCTTACAAGAAATAGATACTTTATACAAAACAAAAAATGTAATCACTCTTTGTAGCTGAAATGGAGAAGGCCTGATAAAGGAGCAGAAATAGAATACATGGTTTGCAGATGGCTCTGCAATGTCTGTTAAAGGGAAGCATACTTAGGCTGACACTGCTTCGTTATAAAACACGCCTTTTCCACCACGGCATACCATAATCCAGCCAACTTACAGAACTTTTTGGCTTTAAAATGGTCACTCAAATTGCACAGTCAGTGAATCTGCAAGCAAAGGAAAAAGTCTTCATCTTATTAACAGGTTTTACTACACGGTTCCCAAGTTAGAAATGAAAGAGCAGGGCAATTCATGAAAGGACTGTACAAAAATAAATCAAATTATGGGATGTAATGTATGTCAAAAGATATTAAGCCATAATATCACCTGGATGTGTGAATACCCACAAGGAAACCTGGGGTAAAACAAAAACTAGACCAGACTGCACATGTCAGATGCACTTAACCAGCATTACATGCCTTGATAAGGTGGGTCTTTCACAACTCAATGCATATGTCAAATTGAAAAGGCATTACACTGGGCAAGATATACAGCCATCCCCACACAATCTGACAATGTAAAGCCTGCTGTTCTTGACTATCCGATATGCACTGAAACCAGAGAGTGGCCCCTGGTATTTAAGCCAATTGTCAAGTGGAGAAGGTGCACTGTATGTGGCACAGTGTGGGAAGTCAATTTCACTGGACCTATCTAAAAAGTAGTATTTTTTAAAAGCCAGCCATAAACACACAGGATGACCAAAATGCAATATTAAAAAAAATAATTCAGCTGTTCCAAGCATAGGGAATGCCAGACAAAATCCAGAGTGGCCAAGGCTCCCACTCCACAGGGAAAACTGTAGAGCAATAGTTATAAGACAGTAGAATCCACTGAGTACTGGACCTTCTCCACCATCCACAAGTTTCAGGACTGAGTGAAAAGATGAAAGGATTACTGAGGGAACAAATCAAAAAAGTTAAGTGCCCACATTTTACAAATATGGGCAAAGGTGCTAGCTCAAGCAGTCTTTTATCTCAGCAACAGATTTCTAAGTGCAGTACACCTTTTTCAAACATATAAACCAACCAAGAGATAACAAAAGTAGTGTTCCTCAATGTTGGGAGGAAACATACAAATAATCCTTCTAAAAGACAGTGATATAGATGGAAGAGTATAAGCATGCATTATTCAGGGAAAAATATTTCTTTGGCACTTGGCAGTCCATGGAATACCTATTAAGGGTCAGGGGTTATACCTTTTCTCTGCCATCATCTTCCTTCCCTTGTTCATCATGTTGCTCTATCTATTCACTTAAAATGTGAGTATGCTAAAATATATCTGTAAAGTGTGTTTATAAAATTTTAATTTGCGACTCCACTTGATCTGTATTCCTTGCCAACTTCTAAACAGTCCTACTAAACCTTCTCCATTTCAGATACAAAGACTGATTAAATTAGTTGTTTTGTAAAAGGTATATTTTTATCTACCTAAAGTATTATTCAGGGATTCATTTTGGCAACTACAGGTATCAGGTTTTGTCCATCTAGTTGTGAAAGCAGAGCTGGTATGTAATTGAAAAAGGTGTAGATTTGAAGCCATTTTGATTTAGCAAAATATGACTAACTCTGTAACATCAGACAGTCAAAACTAATGTAGTACCAGGGACTTCCAAGATGTCTGCCAAATGACTTGACATGTTGATTAGAGCTTCTCAGTGTGAAAACTGAGAAACTGTTAAAAAAAACAAAACAATAAAATTTATCAATTTAAGCAATTTTTGGTTATTTACTAGTAATTATACCAAATGATTGTGAGAAAAGAAAGCATTTGGAAAACGTTGAGAGAAAAAAATAAAAAAATTAAAAAAAAAGAAGAAGAAGAGAACCCCCTGTCTGGGAAAAAAACTCATAGTTGCTCAGCAAAAAGCAGTTCAAATGTCACCTTTAGTATAGAAGATGATTTCCAGTCATTTAGAGGGAAAAATAAATCAAATATACTCAGACGTGTTTAAAATAAGTGAGACACTGGAGAAATATTTAAAGTCAAATGACAAAAGGCTGGAAAAATACCACACATTTTAAACAGCAATTCAGATGAAATGATAAAACTGCAGAAATGATTGACTGAAATGAAGGAATTGCTAGATGAACATGTACCTTTTCAAGGACGTGTTTCAAAAAATATTAGACTTGGAAGACAGAGTACACAGAGAAAACCTAAGATTTTTTGCTGTACTAGGAAAACTAAAAGGAACAGACTATCCATTTTATGAAACTATAAATAGGTAAAGGGACTGGTGATCCAAGCATGATTTATTAACGGGCAGGTACATAATGTTTATGATCCAAAGCTGGCCATCAGAAAACAGCAGAAACCTATATTAGTAAAGTGGCAGTCATAACAATAAAAAGAGCTGCTCCTGACAAAGCTATGGAAGAAGGGAAAGTATTAAACATGGGGATAACAGTGTGTTTGTGGAAAATGATTATTCAATGTACATCAGGTAAAAGAGAAGTAAGTTGGTACTGGCAATAAGAGGATGTCAAGAGGAAGGTGTGAGATTCAAGTTGTTATATCCAGCTGTCTTCAGAATATTTGTATTGGATGACCACAGATATTTCTGGATGCAGAATACACTAAGGGAGAAATAAAGTTTAACTGCAAAAAGTGAAGGGGACTCTTCTTTTCAATCCTGTAATAAAAAAGCTCACAAAGAGACATTGCCAATGAAACCTTTTTCATCTTTCAAAACGAAATAGCTTCAATGACAGAAAAAAGTCCAGTAGCTGATTCAAAGAATCAGGAGTACCTTGGATTTAAACCAGAGACAGAAATGACCCGGAAGAAGACAAGCAACAAATTGATATTAGTGATAATGGGAGAACTGCAAAGCATTAATCCTACCAGATGTAGTTTAGACACATTCACTGTGGTTTTGCAAAATTGGACTGGAATTCTGTTGCATGTATTAAACTGGTAAAAAAAACTGAGTTATAAACCCTACTTTGTATCATTAATGTTTAAAAAGAAAATAAGGAACTCACAAATCCAAGGATATAAACAATATGGTGATCAAGAAAACTTAGCCTTATTTGCAGATGATATTATTTTGTACTTGATAAATTCCAGAAACAGGCATTTCAGTGTTGTGGAACATTTTGAGACAGTTCTAAGTGTTTTCAGGATATAAAATTAGTGAAGATAAAAAAAGAAGTTATGTACTTACCGTAATGTTCCATCTGTTTTGTCAATTTTCATTCTTCCTCAACCACTGGGTTAGGATCCGAACCAAGGATCCTACTCAGCCATTACTACAGCTCATGGCCAACTGAAACTCTTGATCTCCTCCCTATCCATAATGCATCAACCCCTAATACTCCTAGATCTTGCTTGCTAGATGACATAAGTACTAATTATTAGAATAATGTTCCCAACAAAGGAAACCAATATCTGGAGCGCCATACAAGACACTGTGGTGTCTTAATATCATCTCATTCTTCCAGAAGTCCATGATGATTTTATGGCTTGATGGGGTAGGAGGTTGGCATAATGATTAAGGTGTTTACCTTACAAACACAAGGTGCAGGGTTTGATTCTCACATAGGGTAATTGGCTAGGCTTAAAATGGCCCACAAGGGCAGTTAGCCTAGTACTAATCTATGAACCTATGAACCTTACAGAAAGGATGGAGGTTGGTGGGTGGAAAGCTGAGGAAGAATAAAAATGGACAACATGAATGGAATGTTTTGTTAAGTACATAACTTCTTTATCTGATATCAATTTTCATTCATTCTTCAACCACTGGGACAGAGTCCCCAGCTATCTGTTATCCCAGTTGGACACTAAGGAAGGAAGGATGCTCCTGAGCACGGTTGAACCAAAGACTGGTCTTCCCCTCGAGACTAGATTCAATTTGTAATAAGTAATAAAAGTATGAGGATTAGCCCAAGTAGCAGCTGCACATATGTCATCTATAGAATGGTTGGATAAAAATACAGATGAGGTTGCCATAGCTCTAGTTGGGTGTGCCCTTACAGATTTTGGTAATGAAATGCCTGATTTACTATAGACAAATTCTAAGCAGTCCATAATTCACCTGGCCAATGTTACCTTTGTAACAGATTTGCCCAATTTATCTGCAAAGGATATAAATAACTGAGCAGATTTTTCTAATTTTTTGTTCTGTGTAAGTAGAAAAGCAACTGTTTATGAAGATCCAGCAAATGTAACATAAATTCACCTTTGTTTTCAAATTTCAGAAAGAAAACAGGCAAGTTAATAGCCTGATTGATACTGAATTCTGACACCACTTTAGGAAGGAAGGAAGGGTTGGTTCTTAATGACACCTTATCCTTATGGAAAATCAAGTAAGAAGATGCAGAAGATAATTCTTGGAGTTCTAAAATTCTCCTAGCAGAGATGATAGCCACTAAAACTATCATTGTCCAAGTCAGAAATTTAAGTTCACACTTTCCTGCTGGTTTGAAGGGAGAATGGATTAAAGCCTGCAACAGAAGATTCAAATCCCATGCAGGAGTAGGATCTTTATAAGGTGGTCTAAGTAAAATAGTACCTTTTAGGAAAAGCCTTACATATGTTAGTACAAGCTAGAGAAGAACTGTCAAGTCCTACTAGAAAGTTAGAGATTACTGCTAAATGAATTTTAACGGTAGAGAAGCTAGTTCCCTCATAGGTTCATAGATTAGTACTAAGCTAACTGCCCTTGCGAGCCATTTTTAAGCCTAGCCAATTATCCCTTGTGAGACTCAAACCCTGCACCTTGTGTTTGTAAGGCAAACACCTTAACCATTAGGCCACCCTACCAACCCCTAAAATATGCTGTGTGTCTTTGCAGCAGGATTCAGAAGAATGCTTAAATGTACAGATTTCTTGCACTGGCCGGGAATCGAACCCAGGTCAACTGCTTGGAAGGCAGCTATGCTCACCACTATATCATTAAATATCTCTGCCAAAAACTCTAGGACACTTTGTGTAGGGGCTGAAAATGGATCAGTATGTTTTTTCATGCACCCAACAAACAAACCTCTTTCACTTACTTTTGTAAATGTTCCTAGTGGAAGTTTTATGGGAAGACAAAAGTTTATGATGGACAGGGAATGACAGTATAGGTTGTCTGGTTATTAATGGAAGTGGAGAAACCACTCTGTTAGCTTGAGATTTGAGATGTCCAGATGAATCGTACCTGTTATGCGAGACAGTAGGTCTGGAATCGGATCCAGAATCCAAGATGGATAGATAAGATGAGGCCAAAGGAAGGGGAACCAAACCTGTCGAGGCCAGTAAGGTGCAATGAGGATGGCTTTGCTCTTCAACCTTGCAGCTTTCTGTAGGAATTTTGGAATCACAGGAGTTGCTGGAAAAGCACAGAGAAGACCGGAGGGCCAACTGTGGAGAAGAGCATTTGTCGGTGATCCCCCCTTTGGGGGGTTTAGGGCAAAAAGGCTGCTGCACTTGTTGCTTAGGTAGACACAAAAAGATTGCAGCAAGGCTGGCCCCACTGATAGAAAATCGCTTCCGTCACTTTTTTCTTGAGAGACCACTCGTGGGGTAGTACAATGGACCTGCTCAATTTGTCTGCTATTATGTTGGACTTCCCTGGAATGTGCACTGCTATCAGAAAGCAGCTGGATGAGATCACCCATTGCCATAGTCTGAGGGCTTCTCAACACAAGGGATAAGACCTGGTTCCTCCTTGTTTGTTAATGTACCAAACTACTGACACATTGTCCATTTGGATTGCAACTGTCCCCAGAGGTAGAGCATCCTGAAAAGCTTGCAACGCTAAAAGCACAGCTCTCGTCTCCAAGGCATTTATATGCAAACTGGCCTCTTCAAGAGACCAAGTGCCCTGGACTGTTTTCACCAGGAAGTGCCATCCCTTCCACCCAATCTGAGATGCATCCATGGTCACAATGGCCTTGGGTTGAGGGATAATGAACAGATGGCCTTGTAAGAGCTGGTCTGACTTTAGCCACCACCAAAGGTATTTCCTGCATGTCTGTGTGATCCTTATTTGAACTGACATCTGTTGATAAAGATTTGACCATCGGGACGCTAGCATCCACTGAAGAATTCTCATGTGATACCTTGCCAGGGGAACAAGAATTATGGTCGCCGACTCTCACCCCAAGGTTTGTAGAGTCAATCATGCTGAAATTTTGGTGCTGTAAATAAGTTTCGTGACTTGGAATCTTAATGTTTGTACTCTGTTTAGGGAAAGTGAAGCTGTTGCAGATACTGCACTGAAATCTGCCCCTATGAATTCCAGTGTTTGAGATGGTTGGAATTGAGATTTGTTGTAATTTATTGTAATCCCCAGAAAGGAGCACATTTGGAGTACTTGATCTCTCGCTACTATTAGCAGATGCCTGGTTGGAGTGGTAATGAGTCAAGTCGTCCAAATATGGAAACACCCGGATTCCCTGCAGTCTCAAGTGAGCTGCCACCACTGCCATGCATCTGTTGAACACCCTGTGTGCTGTGGTGTGATCAAAGGGCAGAGCTCGGAACTGATAATAACTGTCTCCCAGCCGGAAGCATAAGCACTTTCTGGACTGCCTGTTCATTTTTATGTGATAGTACACATCTTGAAGGTCTATCAAGCACATCCAATTGTCCTTGCCTAGAAACAGCAGAACGGATTGAACCGTGACCATCCAAAACTTTGAGTGTCAAACTGACTTGTTCAAGTTGCTGAGATCCAGAACTGGTCTCCAGTCCCCTGTTTTCTTTGGCACTAAAGAATCTTGAGTAAGTTCCAGATCCTTTCTGGTCTGGTGGGACTTCTTGGATGACTCTTTTTTTCTAGTAGCTTTTGTATTGCCAGTGCTGCTGTTTTCCTATGACTGGGTGGAACATTAGAAAACTTTTGTGAGAACGGAGGTGGAAGGGAAAAGGGAATTCTATAACCTCTGGAAATAATCCTCTGCACCCAAGTATCTTTTGTGATATCAAGTGAGGCTCTCTGGTGCAGGGATAAATGACCCCCCCCCAATTGCCTCCAGAGGGGGACAATCAGGCCTCCTTTCAGAAGCATTGGTAGAGCCTGTCAGAGAAAATATCTCTAGACCCCTGGTTTTGCAGACCACCCCTGCAGCGTGGGTGGCATCTTCCATTAGCATACTCCCCTCTGTCTTTGGGGGAACCATCTCAATGAGGATCTTGGAAAGGACCTTGAGATTTCTTGAACCACATTTTTCATCCCCCTCATTGTTTCCTAGAAAAGGTTCTTTGGGGGACTGAAAAAATGTACTTCTACAGCACACAGAGTCTTTCCATCTTTCTTGCACCTGCAGTGTGTGTCCTTCACTTTGGGGCCAAACAAGGAAGATCCATCAAAGGGAGCACTGCCAAAAGAAGACTTCAAGGGCTCCACAAAATTACACAGCCACATCCAGGCATGTCTCATTAATATGACTGTACCCGTCGCCCTTGAGATACCCTCAGCTGCATGAGAGATATGCCTGATGGACGAGTTTGAGATAGACTGAAGGGTTGCCAACTGTGAAGCTAATGAAGCTTTAATCTCTGCAGTAGTGGTCTCTGAAAAAGTATTTGACAATTCTTTAATCAAATTTCTTTGCAATCTCGTGAAATGTGCCAGTAGTTCAGTGACCTCTGAGCAAAGGTCACTGAAGCATAGATACGCTTCCCAAACCTGTTCAAAGCCCTGGACTCTCTATTAGGTGGATGGACAATGGCAATTTTTTCTGCAAATTCCTCCTTTGTGGCTACCACCACAACCATGGTATCTACTGGTACTCCCTTGCTCCGGTGTTCCCTTCCTGTCGGAGATGCCAGAATTCAGTCTGGTGTCTTGGGTATAGGTTCAAACATATGAGGTTCCTTCCACACCTGTTGAGAGATCATATCAATGAGCTCATCAGTGGGCAGAGTTACCCAGGACATAGATGGGCCAGATCCAAATGCTTCCAGAAATACCAATTCCTCCATGGAAGGATTTTGGGAGTACCAACCACTCCTTGCTTGAGGATCTCCAGAATGTCTCCAAATGAGACATCTTTGGGTGGTGAACAATGGGATCCTTCCTCTTCTTCAAAATCTGTGTCTTCCATGATGGCTGCCTCCTCCTGCACTTCCCTCACCCGGGGTACTTCCATGATGGGATGTGCTGCAGAAGTATCGGAAGAGAGAGTAATACACTGGTGGGTAGCCTGGAGGAGTTGGACTGGCTGTCCCTGTGGAGTCAAATGTTGTGGCTCTTGGTGTAGATGCACATGGGACATTGAAGGAAGAGTCGAGGGCGAAATGATCATCCATCCTGCTAAGCCATAGAAAACTCTTTCCACTACCTCAAAGGCAGACCATCCCAGGGAGAAGGAAGCCGATGGAGCCAAGAAGGTATACTTCTGTCCCATCAACTTCACTTGACCCCGAGGCAATCCACCCAAGGCAGAGGCCAGACCCGAGCTGGCACGGAGGGCTCCAAAAACTTCAGAGTTGGCTCCAACACTTCAGATCTGACCAGGGTACTTTGGCTCTGAAAGCCATTCAGCTCCAAGCTCGTTTGAGCTGAGGCATTCAGAGAAACCTTCAGATATGAGGACACCAGTACACTCAGATCTGCACCAGATGGTCTCGGCAAACTTTGGTCCACGGACTCCGAAACAAGGTGTCAGATCGGAGAAGGAGCTGGTACTGGAGGCGTACAGCTGGCTAAGACTTCCTGACCTGAGGCTGTTGGAGCCGGGAGGACCCCCCATTTGTATTCTGTGCCGAAAGAAACTGCCTCATCATTCTAGCCATGCTGGCTTCAGTGAGACTCCTGTAAGAACAAGATGAAGCAATAGTGGACTGCCATCTCTCAAGGAAAGGAGACGGGATCCTAGAAGGGCCAGAGTCTATATATGGGAAGTATAAAACCAGAGGAAGCACCTTCAGAGCCAAAGTACTCTGATTCGAAGACATTTCTGTAGATGCTGAAGAGATTTTGGAGTTGGAAGACTTCGGATCCAACTTGGATTTTTTGAGTGGAGGCTCCATACATGATGAAGTTGAAGAGCCTGACTTTTTCTGGGACTTTTTTCAAACGTCCTTGGAAGCTACTTTATGGGGAAGAGCCTCAGATACGGCTTCTGAAAAAAGTCAGCAG
This sequence comes from Protopterus annectens, assembly GCF_019279795.1. NCBI lineage: Eukaryota > Metazoa > Chordata > Ceratodontiformes > Protopteridae > Protopterus > Protopterus annectens. The sequence continues at coordinate 1,825,190,321 of NC_056733.1, read as the reverse complement.
TAGACCCTTTAAGATTAGTTTTTCCGGTCTATTACAGCTCACAGATTAAAACTTTAACAAATATCACAATGCACATTAAAGTGCTTTGGGCCTAAGCAGTAGATAAAGTCATGAGCATCAGAATAAGGCAGCTGGCCACATTTTTTGCACTTTTTAAGGCCTTTCTCCGACATCATTGAAAAATCCAAAATGGCAAGAAAAAGAGAGTTTTTTTTTTTTCTTTTAAGGGTAAGGAGGAAAAAAAAAACAAAACAGTAAACTAGTACAAAACAATGATAGTTAAGAATACACCAAGGTGTAAAATTAGAAGTTATGTACCTACCATAACGTTCCATGTTAGTTGTCTTCTCTCGCCTTCTTTCTTGCTGGATGGGTTCGGAGCCGATCCTCGGCTCCGACTCGGCACTTGCTAAGCTTGAGAACTCCTTTTACCAGCTCGAGGCAACCCTATATCCCATGATGCAAGGCGAGACTACCTCAGATCTCGTTTGGTAGCTATAATACCCTGCTAAATAATACTATTCCCAAAGGAAGAGCAAAGACTAGCCTAGAAGAACTAGGCAAAAGGTTCTTAAGATAGACTCTTTCTACTGAAGACTCAGGAGAGTGAAACCTGAGAAAGAGAAGCCCTTCAAGATCTGTCCAGGCCAGGGGGAAGGAGGGAGGGACGCAAGAAAGAAGGCGAGAGAAGACAACTAACATGGAACGTTATGGTAAGTACATAACTTCTAAGTTGTCAATCTCGCCTTCATTCTTGCTGGATGGGACCGCGTCCCTAGCACCTGTATCCTGGGTGGCTCAATGGAACAGACTCTTGAGAACTGTGGAACCAAACCTGGCTCTGTCCCTGCAGGCCAAATCTAATTTATAATGAGAGACAAAGGTATGAGGAGTGGCCCAAGTAGCTGCTGCACAAATGGTGTCAATGGGTAGCCTATCCTGAAAGGCTGTAGATGTGGACAGGCTCCTGGTTGAATGCGCTTTCGGTTTTGAGGGTAGTTGCTTGCCTCTGAGCGAATACACATAAGAAATGGTAGAAGACAACCATCTGGATAAGGTCACTTTCGAAACTGGGAGACCTTTCCTGTTTTCTGCATAGGAAACAAATAATTGATCAGATTTCCTGAATTGTTTAGTTCTATGCAAATAATATCTGAGTTGATGATGGACATCCAAAAAATGAAGTTTTTGTTCAGCTCTGTCCGAATAATTAGGGAAAAAAACTGGTAGATCAATGGATTGATTAATATTAGTCTGAGAAACAACTTTGGGCAGAAAAGATGGATTAGTTCTTAAGGATACCCTATCCTTGTGAAAAACTAAGTATGGGGAACGGATACAGAGGGCTTGTAGTTCAGATACCCTCCTTGCTGAAGTGACAGCCACCAAGAATATTGTTTTCCAGGTCAGCAACTTTAAAGAGCATGAAGCAGACGGTTGAAGGGGTAAAATCAAGGATGCTAACATCAAATTCAGATCCCACTGTGGAGGAGGATGTTTTACTGGAGGTTTTAGGAGAAAAACGCCTCTCAGAAAAGCTTTGCACAGTCTGTGCGACATTATGTTATGATCTTGCAAGCCAACATGATATTTAGAAATTGCTACCAGTTGGACTTTAACTGTCGATGAAGAAGATCCTGACTGAAAAACTTCAGCCAGAAAATCCAAAATTGAATGTACCGGCGCAGTAAAGGGATCAATGTGCCTGGAGTTTGCCCATAGGGAAAAATGTCGCCACTTGCTAGCATAAACCGTTCTGGTGGACGACTTTAAGGAAGCTATTATGATATCTCTAACAGAGTCAGAGATCATAGGAAGCCTGGCTAGGGAAGGAAGTGGAGCAACCAAGCAGTGAGGTTGAGAGAACGAATGGCCCGGTGCTGTTGACCCGTCTGGTGGATCAGAAGATCTGGAACTGGGTCCAGATGCCAAGGCTGCACCAGGAGATGACGATGTAGGGACGGAAACCAAATTTGTCGAGGCCAGTAAGGGGCAATGAGAATCAACTTGGCTCTCAAAACGGTAGCTTTCTGAATGACCTGTGGAATTAAAGGGAATGGGGGAAAAGCGTACAGAAGTCCCCGGGGCCAATCCTGGGTTAGAGAGTCTCTCAGGGGATGGCCTGGTAGGGGAAAGAGGGTGAAGAAGTCCGGGCATTTGCTGTTTTGGGGTGTAGCAAAAAGGTCGCAACAAGGGGTGCCCCACTTCTGAAAAATCTCGTCCACTACCGATTGTTTGAGAGACCACTCGTGAGGCATGAGAATAGCTCTGCTCAGTCTGTCCGCTAAGAGGTTGGACCTGCCGGGGATGTGCGTTGCTATCAGAAACCGATGAGAGGAGATTGCCCATTGCCAAAGTCAGAGAGCTCCTTGACATAAAGGATAGGACCTGGTCCCGCCCTGTTTGTTGATGTACCAGACTACAGACATGTTGTCCGTTTGAACTGCAATAGTCCCCGAGGGAAGAAAGTCGTTGAGGGCTTGCAACGTTAAAAGCACCGCTCTCATCTCCAGGACATTTATATGCAGATGGTATTCTGTGGGTTGCCAAGTCCCATGGACCATCCTGCCCTGATAATGCCCCCCCCCACCCGATCAGAGAGGCATCCGAAGTGACTGTGGCAACCGGAGTTGGGGGAACAAACGGTCAGCCCTGATGGAGCAGAGGAGAAGATATCCACCAGGTTAGATGAGTCTTGCACGATTGTGTAACCAGAATTTCGTGCCTCATGGGTAGGTTCTGGAACGACCACTGAGTGAATAACATCCACTGCAGAAGACGCATGTGGAAGCGAGCTAATGGTAGAAGTACAATGGCCGCAGCCATAAGACCTAGAACCTTCAGAACCAATCTGGCTCTGACCTTGTTGCTTAGTAATATGATCCGAACGTATTTTTGGATGTCCAGAATTCTCTGATTTGTTAGTCTGGCTAACATACTGACGGTGTTTAGCTCTGCGCCTATAAAGGTGATACATTGGCAAGGCAGCAGAGAAGATTTTTCGACATTCACTGAGATTCCCAACTGTTTGCAGATCTGCAGAGTGTAGTCTCTGCATTGAAGAAGCTGATGCTTGGTGGTGGCGGAGAGGAGCCAGTCATCTAAATAAGGAAACACCTGGAATCCTTGACGTCTCAGATGAGCCGTAACCACTGCCATGCATTTGGTAAACACTCTGGGGGCTGAAGTGAGGCCAAAGGGCAGGGCTCTGAATTGATAATGACTGGTGCCCAGCCGAAAGCGGAGAAACCTCCTGGAGCGTCTGTGTATCTTTATGTGATAGTACGCGTCCTGAAGGTCTATTGAGCACATCCAGTTGTCCTTGCCCAAAAAGGGCAGAATGGACTGAAGCGTGACCATCTGGAATCTTGCCTTTCTGACAAATCTGTTTAGATTGCTCAGGTCTAAAATTGGTCTCCAATCTCCTGTCCTTTTGGGGACCAAAAAGAATCCTGAGTAGATGCCGGATCCTACTTGGTCTGCTGGAACTATTTGGACGGCTCTTTTTTCTAGGAGCTTTGAGACCTCCTGTTTTGCCAAATCCCTTTGACCGGGTGAGATGTCTGGAAGGGATTGGTGAGGTACGGGATACCTTTCGAAAGGGATTTTGTAACCCTCGGATATGATCGACTGTACCCATATGTCTTGTGAGAGGGAAAGCCAGGCTAATGGGTACAGCGATATCCTTCCCCCGACTGCCTCCAAGGGTGGACAGTCGGGCAACACCTCAGGGATGCTGAAAGGGTTTGTCAGGAAGACGCTCCCTGCTACCCTGATTCTGGGGACCCCCCCTGCCTCTAGGGCGGCGTCTGTTATTGTTACCCCCTCTGCCTCTGGGGGTAAACTGACCACGTGTGTCCGGAGTAACTCCTTGGGCTTTACGGAACCACATTTTTCCTCCTTTCTGACCTTTGGGATAGGGTCTTGAAGAAGTGGAAAAATGGACTCCTATGGCAGAAAGGGTTTTGCCGTCTTGTTCACACCTGGTCAAGGTCTCCTTCACCTGCGGTCCGAACAAAGCTGAACCGTCAAAGGGGGTATTGGTGAAGGACGCCTTGAAGGGGTCCGCGAAATTACAAAGCCGCATCCAGGCCTGACGCCTAAGTGCCACTCCTGTGCCTGCGGCTCTACTCGCTCCATCGGCCGCATAGGATATGAGCCGCATGGAGGAGTTGGTTAAAGAATTTAGGATTGCTAGCCGTGAGGCAATCTTGTCCTGAGCCCCAGCAGCTGAAGGATCCTGAACTACCTCACCTAGTTCCTTGAGAATGTCTCTCTGAAGTCTGGTGAAGTGACAAAGGTAGTTCAGCGAACGCATAGCAAAGGTCGCTGAAGAAACCATCCGCTTGCCATACCTATCCATGGTCCTAGAGTCTTTGTTAGGAGGATGGACAGGCACGGAAGGATCCGCAAGTTCCTTCTTGGTGGCCGCCGCCACCACCATAGCATCCACAGAGACGCCCTTAGAAAGAAACTGCTTGTCTGAAGGGGCCGTAATAAATTTGGATGGCCTCCTGGGGACAGGTTCCACAGAATCCAGGGCTGCCCACGCCTTCCGAGCCACTACCTGCATGAGTGGGTCGAAAGGCGGAGACACCCAGGAGGTGGAGGGTCGAGATCCAAACGCCTCCAGGTATACCGACTCATCCTCGGAGGGATCAATGGAAGGCCAGTTCCCCCTCTGTTTGAGGAGTTCCAGGATGTCTGAAAAGGAGACATCCTCAGAGGGGGACCGGGGGGAACCCTCCGACTCATCTAAGTCGGTATCCGATGTGGTAGACTCAGGGGAGTCTGTGTGTTTCCTCTTACACGTCCTCTTGCGCGGGGGTTCCCTTGCAGGATCAGAAGAAACCTCGGAAGAGGAAGTCATTCCCAATGGGGAAACCTGGGGCGATGAATCCCTGGGCCTGGGAGCAAGAGACTGGCAAGAGACATCAACAGGCACCGAAGAGGGAGGAGCTAAAGGAATGGACCGTTGACCTGGCTCAGGTGCCAGGACACTCCTCATCACCTCAAAGGCTCCTCTCCCAGGGAGACCAGAAGACTCCTGCTCCGAAGAGACAGGAATTCCCGGCTCCACTGAAAAAGATGGCTCCGAGGCCGATGTCGGTGCCGAGCTCACCAAAGCCGAAGCTCTGAGAGGGAGAGCGGGGTCGGACAAGGGTCCGATGTCACTAGCCCCCTCGGAGCCGACAAGGGAAACTCGACGACCGGATCCCTCCAAGGAAGGTCTCATGGTGGAGATCGGAGCCGAAGACGACGGAGCCGAAAGGGGATGTATCGGCCCCGGTGCCGACACGGTCACTATCCCAAAAAGCTCCGGCTCCGAACTCTGGAGGAGAGTCAGAGGAGGAAGTTCAAGGGGAAGAGCAATAGCCGAAGTCTGTTGAGACGGGCTATGGAGCATTTGGGCTAGTGCCTGTGACTTCAACAGCCTGCTTACCACCCTCTCTAAATCGTGGTCTGACAGCCTGGAAGATCTCGAAGATCGGCTCCGATGACTCCGTTCCGATAAAAGAGGAGACCTCGGAGCCAAGCGAATCGACTCCAGAGAAGAGGACCGTGATCTCTTCCTGGACGGAGCCATCGGAGCCGACGACCTCTCGGTTCCAGATGGAGCCGAAGACTTATCGGCTCCGATGCTGGATAACACCTCGGCACCAGCCGGTGCCGACAAGGAAACTGGAGACTGTGTGTCGGAGCCGGAAGGAACCGACACTACAATATCAGTGGTAGAAAGATCGGCTCCAGCCGGAGCCGATCTCGACTCCGAAGGAGTGGGAGCCACCGAGGAAGGCTTAACTACCGGAGCCTGAACCTTAGGTGGCTTGGAAGGTTTACCCGACCCAGTCTTTGTCGGTGAACCTTCTGGCTTTAATAAGCCATGGAGGATCAACTTGTTCCTCCTCTCCTGCAGGACTCTCTGGCTAAAGGAGTGGCACATAGCACAGGAGTCCTGCAGGTGTAAAGGCCCCAGGCAGTAAACACAAGAAGTGTGACCGTCTGTCAGAGACATCTTCTGACAGCACGAGTCACACTTCTTGAAGCCTGAGACCTTTCCCTCTTTAGTCTAAGAAAAAGAAAATACACACTCAACAAAGTCACACAATTAACCCCAAAACACACACAAACTGACAGGGATTAATAAACTGGGAGGCTTAGGCCTAACAGAGAAAAAATAAACTTTTACCCAAAAGGAGGAATATAGGGTGGGAACTATAGTATTGCTAAACACACTAGTTTAGAAACTAAGCAAAGTAAGAAAAAGGGAGAATTACCCCTGAATAACTGCTGAAATTGAAAACTCACCTGAGCTGGCAAAAAAAGAGACCTCTTCGCGAAGCGGCAAACGAGATCTGAGGTAGTCTCGCCTTGCATCATGGGATATAGGGTTGCCTCGAGCTGGTAAAAGGAGTTCTCAAGCTTAGCAAGTGCCGAGTCGGAGCCGAGGATCGGCTCCGAACCCATCCAGCAAGAATGAAGGCGAGATTGACAACTTAACATTGGAAGTTTAGAAGTAAAAAAAATAGAAGTTATGTTCTTACCATAACGTTCCATGTTAGTTGTCTTCTTCTCGCCTTCTTCTTGCTGGATGGGTTCGGAGCCGACTCGCCGACTGCCACTCTAAAAGCTCGAGAGTTGGTTCCACCGGCTCGAGGCTCCCCTTATATCCCACAATGCTAGGCGAGAGTTACCTCAGATCTCGTTTGTAAGCTAACCCCAGCTTATAGTAGTAACAGAATAACTCTAAACAGAGTCCACCTCTAACAACAGGAAGAAAGAAGGGTGACCTACATCCTAAACCGGGAAATATGCACAACAGCATATGCCTAAGAAAGAGGTGGTAGAAAGAGAGGTCACAATCACAACTCCTCTAGGTCTGTCCAGGCCAGAGGGAAGGAGGGTGGGACGCAAGAAGAAGGCGAGAAGAAGACAACTAACATGGAACGTTAAGGTAAGAACATAACTTCTATATGTTAAGTTGTCTATCTCGCCTTCATTCTTGCTGGATGGGACCGCGTCCCTAGCACCTTGTCCCGGGTGGCCTAACGGAACAGACTCCTGAGAACAGTGGAACCAAAGTTAGCTCTATGCCTAGAAGCTAAGTCCAACTTATAATGAGAAATGAAAGTGTGAGGAGTAGCCCAAGTAGCCGCTGCACAAATGGTGTCAATAGGCAGTCTGTCTTGGAAGGCTAAAGAAGTAGCCAAAGCTCTGGTGGAATGGGCCTTAGGTTTATTAGGCAGTTTTTGGTGTCTAATTTCATATACAAGGGAAATCAAAGATGTTAGCCATCTGGATAATGATACCTTTGAAACTGAAAGTCCCTTTCTGCTTTCCGCATAGGAGACAAACAGCTGATCAGATTTTCTGAATTGTTTTGTTCTATCCAAGTAGTACCTCAATTGACGATGAACATCCAGGCAGTGTAGTTTTTGTTCAGACCTACTGGAATATTCTGGAAAAAAGACAGGGAGGTCAATGCTTTGATTTAGTTTTGACGTCGAGACCACCTTAGGCAAAAAGGACGGGTTAGTTCATAAGGATACTCTGTCCTTATGAAACAATAGATAAGGAGGTCGACAGCTGAGTGCTTGAAGCTCTGAAACTCTTCAAGCTGAAGTAATAGCTACCAGAAAAAGAGTTTTCCATGATAGCAATTTTAAAGAACAGGAGACTGCAGGTTCGAAAGGGGGAAGAATCAAAGAAGCAAGTACTAAATTTAGGTCCCAAGGAGAAGGAGGATTTCTTATAGGAGGTCTGAGAAGAAAAACTCCTTTCAAAAATGCTTTGCAAAGCTTGTGGGACATTAAGGCAGATTCAGAAATACCCACATGAAAGTTAGAAATAGCTGCCAATTGAACTTTAAGAGTAGAGGGAGATGAACCTGCATGGAAGAGTTCAGCCAGAAAATCAAGGACTATTTGGATGGAAGCAGTGAAAGGATCTATGTCCCTTCCTTGAGCCCAATATGTGAAGCGTTTCCACTTACTCAAATAAATCTTCCGAGTGGAAGATTTATGGGAAGCTATCAAAATATCTCGAACAGAGTGAGATAATTGAGGAAGCCTGGCTAAGGTTGGAACTGGAGGAACCAAGCAGTGAGGTTCAGAGAGGGGAGGGAGCGATGTAACTGACCCGACTGATGGATCAAAAGATCTGGAACTAGGTCCAGATGCCACGGTCGCTCCAATAGAAATTGATGTAGAAAGGGGAACCACACCTGTCGAGGCCAGTAAGGAGCAATGAGGATCAATGAGGCCTTCTGAGCGATAGCTTTCTGTATCACTTGAGAGATTAGTGGGAAGGGAGGAAATGCATACAGAAGTCCCCGGGGCCAAACTTGGAATAGAGCGTCTCTGCTGGGTTGGCCTGGTAAAGGGAATAGAGTGAAATATTCTCTGCACTTGCTGTTTTGGGGAGTAGCAAAAAGATCGCAGCAAGGCTGACCCCACTTGAGGAAAATTTCTCTCACTACCGAGTCTTTCAGAGACCACTCGTGAGGCATGAGGATAGCTCTGCTCAACTTGTCCGCAATTTGATTGGACTTCCCGGGGATGTGCGTTGCTATCATAAACCGCTGAGAAGAAAACGCCCATTGCCACAATCTGAGTGCTTCTCGACACAGGGGTATGACCTGGTTCCGCCTTGTTTGTTGATGTACCACACTACAGACATATTGTCTGTCTGGATTGCAATCGTTCCCAAGGGAAGAGAGTCTTGAAGGGCTTGCAACGCTAAAAGCACTGCTCTCATCTCCAGAATATTTATGTGCAAGTGGCATTCGTTTGGTTGCCATGTGCCCTGGACCGTCCTGCCCTGATAATGCCCCCCCCCACCCGATCAGGGAGGCATCCGTTGTCAGAGTAGCAACCGGAGGGGGTGGAACAAAGGGTCTTCCCAACAAGAGCTGAGGGGAAGACATCCACCACATGAGATGATTTCTGCACGCCTGCGTGATCATAATGGTGTGAGACATTGGAAGTTGCTGGTATGACCATTGTGTAAAGAGCATTCATTGAAGGATCCGCATGTGGAATCTGGCTAATGGAAGCAGAGGTATGGCCGCCATAATTCCCAACACTTTCAGAACTAACCTGGCTTTGATTCTGTTGTTGTTGAAAAGGAGTGAGACCAGTTTGTGAATGTCTGTTATTCTCTGATGTGTTAGTCTCGCAGACATGTCTACTGTGTCTAGATTTGCGCCTATGAAAGTAATAGCACGACAAGGCGACAAAACAGACTTTTCGCAATTTATCGAAATGCCTAACTTGTGACAAATGCGAAAAGTGTAATCCCTGGCCATCAGAAGGAGATGCTTGGTGGGAGCTGTGAGGAGCCAGTCGTCCAAATATGGAAACACCTGGAATCCTTGTCGTCTCAGGTGAGAAGCTACCACTGCCATACATTTGGTAAACACCCGGGGGGCAGTGGTGAGACCAAAGGGCAGGGCCCTGAACTGAAAATGACTGGTTCCCAGCCTGAAGCGGAGGAATCTTCTGGAGCGTCTGTTCATTTTTATGTGATAGTACGCATCCTGAAGGTCTATAGAGCACATCCAGTTTCCTTTGCCCAAAGGGGAAGGATGGATTGCAGCGTCACCATCCGAAATCTTGTTTTCTTGACTGATCTGTTCAAGATACTGAGATCCAAAATTGGTCTCCAGTCCCTGTTTTCTTTGGAACTAAAAAGAACCTTGAGTAGATTCCGGATCCTTGCTGGTCTGCTGGAACTGGCTGAATTGCTCTTTTGCAAGCAGTTTTGAAATCTCCAAAACCGCTAGATCCCTTTGAGCGGGTGGAACATCTGGAAGGGATTTTTTTGATTGGTTTGGAATGCGAAGAAAGGGGATAGAATAGCCTTGAAATGATGGACTGTACCCATTTGTCTTGAGTCAGGGATAGCCAGGCTTCTGGGTACAGTGACAATCTTCCCCCGACTGCCTCCGAAGATGGGCAGTCGGGCAACACCTCAGGGATGCTGAAAGGGCTTGTCAGAGAAGGCTTCCCGATTGCCCTGGTTCTGCGGACCCCCCCTGCCCCTAGGGCGTCGTCTACCATTGTTATTCCCGCCTCTGCCTCTGGCGGAAAGCGACTCTGTCGTCAGGCGAAGTCCCTTGAGATTGTTTACGGAACCACATCTTTCCACCTTTCTGGCCTTTGGGGTAAGGCCTAGAAGGAGTAGAAAAACGGACTCCGACGGCAGAAAGGGTCTTGCCATCAGTTTCGCACCTAGTCAAGGTTTCTTTCACTTGAGGACCAAAGAGAGATGATCCATCAAATGTGGAGTTAGTGAAAAACGTCTTGAAGGGTCCAAAATTGCATAGCCGCATCCAGGCATGCCTACGTAAGGCCACACCTGTCCCTGCGGCTCTACTCGCTCCATCAGCCGTAAGAAAGAAGGCGCATGGAGGAGTTGGTTATGGAGTTAAGGGTAGCCAGCTGCGTGTTCATCTTATCTTGAAAACCCGCAGCTGTAGGGTCCTTTAACATTTCACTCGCTTCCTTGATCAAGTCCCTTTGAAGACGAGTAAAATGGCATAGGTAGTTCAGCGACGCATGGTAAATGTCGCTGACGAGAACATCCGCTTCCGTACCTGTCCATGGACCTAGATTCCTTGTTAGGTGGATGGACAGGTACTGAAGGATCAGCTAGCTCCTTCTTAGTGGCAGCAGCTACCACCATAGCATCCACAGAAACTCCTTTTGTTAAGAACTGTTTGTCTGCTGGTGCCGTTATGAACTTAGAGGGTCTCCTGGGAGTGGGGTCCACTGAATCAGGAGCCGTCCATGCCTTCTTAGCAACCACCTGCATGAGGGGGTCAAAGGGGGGGGACACCCAGGAGGTGGAAGGGCGAGAGCCAAACGCCTCAAGATACACAGATTCATCCTCCGAAGGGTTGAGGGCTGGCCAATTTCCCTCTGCTTCAGGATCTCTAGAATGTCTGCAAATGAGACATCTTCAGAAGGGGAACGGGGGGAACCCTCAGAATCATCTAAATCTGTGTCAGACGTGATTGACTTAGGTGAGTCAATGTGTTTCCTCTTACACTTCCTCTTCCGAGGGGGCTCTTCTGCCAAATCAGGAGAGGCCTCGGAAGAGGATGAAATCCCCACAGGGGGTTCCTGAGGAGCTGGCTCTCTGCGGTCCGGGATGAGGGAGTGAGTCGACTTGACCTGAGGCACCGTAGAGGGAGGGGCGGACGGAGCCGACTGTGGAGTAGAGCCAGGCTCTAACACACTCCGCATGACCTCGAATGCACCCCTGTCAGGCAAAGCCAGAGGTCCCCGCTCCGAGAAGCTAAGAACCTCCCTCGGCACCGACAGTGATGGCTCCGAGGCCGATGTCGGAGCCGAACTCACCAGCGCCGAAGCACCGAGAGGGAGAGGGGGGTCGGACAAGGGTCCGATGCCACTCACCCCCTCAGAGCCGACGAGGGAAGTCCGGCGCCAAGATTCTTCCAAGGAAGAAATCGGAGCCGACGACGGAGCCGAAGACAATTGTATCGGCTCCGACGCTATCACAGTCTCGGTTCCGACGCGACCCGGCTCCGAGCTCAAGAGAGTCGAAGGAGGAATATATTGATGGACCGGGGCAGGCATCGACTAATGAGTCGGGCTCTGAAGCATTTGGGCCAGTGCCTCGGACTTAAGAAGTCGACTCACTACCCTCTGAAGGTCATGATCCGACAGCCTCGATGACCTAGAGGAGTGAGATCTCTGGCTCCGTTTAGACAGCAGGGGAGATCCTGGAGCCGAATGAACGGAGCCAAGAGATGGTGACCTTGACCTCTTCCTAGTTGTCGGCTCCGAAGGTCTGGTCGGAGCCGACACAGGAATTTCTAATACCTCGGCTCCAGCCGGAGCCGAGGGAACCACAGAAACTGTGGACTGAGACTCATCGGCTCCAGCCGGAGCCGATGTAGGCAGAGGTTTAGAAACCTTAGGTCTCGGCTCAGTTGTCGGAGCCGAAGACCTAGATGCCTTAGAGGGCTTCCCTGTAGATACAGAAAGGGAATCCTCTGGCTTGAGTAAGCCCCTTAAAATTAATTTATTTTTTCTTTCCTGCAGGACCCTGGGGCTGAAGCCATGGCACACAGCACAGGAGTCCTGCAGGTGCAAAGGTCCCAGACAGTAGACACAAGAAGTGTGAGCGTCTGTCAGAGACATTTTCTGACAGCACGCATCACACTTCTTGAATCCGGAGACCTTTGCTTCTTTAGACATAACTAAAGGTGTAATCACACACACAGTCACAAACACACTAATTACACCCTGTCTAGTTTAAATTATAATAAAACACTAACTAGGTTTTTTAAATAAGAAAGTAACACACACACTCCACTAGGGAAGAAAAAAGGCCTGTAGGCCCAAGGGAAGAACTTAAAGTTCTTGAGGGAAAAAAACAGGAATTTTTTAAGAAGGGAATAAGAATTCCTCTAAACTAAGGGAAATAAGTAAAAATATTAAAATTAAAGGGGTTTTAATAGACAAAATTCACAAGAAAAGTCACTTACCAAGAACCGGTAGAAAACCAACACCTCGATAGCTGTAGCGGCAAACGAGATCTGAGGTAACTCTCGCCTAGCATTGTGGGATATAAGGGGAGCCTCGAGCCGGTGGAACCAACTCTCGAGCTTTTAGAGTGGCCGAGTCGGAGCCGAGGTCGGCTCCGAACCCATCCAGCAAGAATGAAGGCGAGATAGACAACTTAACATAAAGCTTTTAAAGCATATGGAAAAAATACCAGCAACGGTGTAAGAGAATATACTAAATGTATGTAGAAAATCAAAAAATAATTACTGAAAATGCACTTATCTTTTAAACATGCTTGAGAGAAAAGCTGACCACATCTATACGTGAAAGCAGCAAATGAGATCTGAGGTATGTTGGGGTTGGTGCATTATAGGTAGGAAGCAATTCAAGAGTTTCAGTTGGCCACTACCTATAGTAACGGCTGAGTCATATCTGAGGTTCGGACCCAAAGCCAATGGTTGAGGAATGAATGAAATTGACAACATCATATGAAAGTACAGCAGTAAACTATACACCCGGACATGAAGTGGATCAGCAATACTCATATTTATGAGGACATGATAAGGTGAAGTATTTAAGTGTGTGGATTAAAAGGGATTTTGTTAGGGCAGGTAAGGATATGTGGGAAAATACTAAATGAAAGATAATTTAAACACAAAGACACTAGAAGCTCTCGATTACAGATATGGGTAGTAAAATACAAGCAGGGAAATGTTTTGGTACATTTAGTTTTATATCCAGGTCAGGAATAGTTGTATCAATCAGTGGAGAAGCTGTAGATAATAACTAGTAAAGACTTGAAGGAATTTTTCTTGGAGTTTGGGAGGATAAGCGGTCAAGAATTAATTGGGATTAGTTCATTCTTCCCTTAAAGCAAGGTGGTTTAGGATTACCTGATCTGAAGGGTACTTTAGAGCTACACAGTTAAAGCTCAAGGCTATGAATTTATTTATTTATTTTACATTTGTTGACCAGGATTGTCCGACTGAGCTGAAGAGCCCTTTTTCAGCAGAGGCCCAGGGAGAAAAGCTCCAACATTTTATACAACTTTCATTATAAATATTAGCAGTAAACAGCAATGTTACATGATTTATGACAAGGCATTAAGTAGCAATACAATGTTATACAGTGTCAATAATCAGGAGTATTGCATAACTATTTCAAGATGTATAAAAAGAAATAGGTCATTAAGATGAATACAGCTTTTGGGGTAAGTGGTTACAAAAACCCAGTTTTATCATAATGTAGTTGCATGAAGGCAAGACAATTTACAATAGAATGTTCCTCTGAGGCAATTTGCTTAATAGATTTTAGAAGACAGTAGAAAGAGTAGTCAAGGAAGATTAGTGAGAGCTAGTGAGAAGAGTGAGTTAAGGGCAGAAAGTATATTACGGTATGAGAAGTAGGGGATGTTTAAGGAGACAGAGTGCAGTGGCAGGACCAGTGACTTTTGAAGTGCTTTTTGGTGGCTGTCAAATTGTTTAGGATGTGTATCAATGTGGAAATGATGATGAAACATAGGAAATGTTTGTAAAAATAAGGAGAAAGTATCAAATTTGTATGCAGGTCTTTAAGGAGACTACAACAACCATATGGAATATAACATTCATAACATAGCAGAAAACACTCCAAGAACTAAGCCAACACAGTAATGGAGAAAGGTGATTTTGCCAACAGGTATGACTGTAAGGAGGGGCTGGAATTTAATAAAGAAAACTGTAATTGGAGTAAAGGTACTGACAGCAAGTAAGTAGGTAATAGCAGTGTGTTAAGGTAAAGCAGATGTTTGGACTGCAGGGTTGAGACTGTCTTCACTACCAGGGATAGATATCATAATGCAAGCAAACATAAAGAGATAGGTCAGTCCTAAGTAAATGGCCTACTTTGGTACAGCTTTAAGATGAATCTTGAAGAGAAGCTTCTGTTAAAAAAGGGTAATACCTGTAGTATATAAAATACTGCATAATAACTATAAGAATCAATCAAAGGAGGTTAGAAAAAATTGGGAAGTCAGACTGGAAAGGCAATTTATGAAGGAACAATGGGAGGGCATCTGTATGACTCCCACATAAGCAATAATGTCTGAAACATTTAGGATTTTTACTTGGAAGTCTTTGCATATCAACTTTTATGCCCCAAGCAGACTTCAAAAAATGTTTTCCTTAGGTAGATAATAACTGTTGTAAGTGTACCTACTGGTAATCCCATGGAAAGAGACATGAAACTGGGAACATGTTTTTGGGGTGTATAATGAGTTGGAAGATTTTAAAAAGTGATACAGAGCACGTTATCAGAAATGATGGGGAAGCAAATCATTGTAACTAACAAAATCATTCTTTTGCACTGGACACAGGATCTGGACTGACCAGATAATGTAAGGTTGCACTAAGTTTAATACTTTTGGCTTCCAAAAAAGCACTTACTAGAAAATGTAAATCAAAGTCTAAATAAACTATAATTGAAGTAGCAAATGCCATAAAATGATAAAAGAATTGGAGTTGGGATATTTGGAAAATGAAAGAAGCAAATTACATAGAAATAAATGGAATTTGTGGGAACAATACATGCAGAATAATGTGCACGAGGAAGAGTGAAGTTTAAGAGAGGGCAGGAATTGAGTATTTTTTGTAATGTTGGAGTGAATGATAAATGTTAAAAAACAGAACATATACATTCATCTTGAACTTCGGAATCTTGACAATACAATTTAGCAAATAAAGTTTCAGTACAGGCCTCCGGGATCATTCTAATCTTGGACTACAAAAATTAATGAACAAAAAACCTCGGAAAAAGCTCTGAAACAAGAAATCAGCAGCATCTTAAACACACTTTAAAATGTGCTTAGTCAAGGACTTCTGTTAAGTCATCAATATATATGCAGCTAGAACCGTTAGCTCTTAATTTCTCAAGTCCTATTTCGTTTGATGCCTCCCTGTCATAGTAATAACTTTAGCTTTTATTAGCTATAATTGTCTTTCTCAGTCATATATCACAATGCACAGTTCAGAAAAAAATAATCTTGTGCTTGCTGTTCATGACCACCCACATGAAGAACAAGCACCTTCTATTACCAGTAATATTTTTGCTGGAATGGCTGGGTCTCTGTTTACAGAAATGAACACTTTATTTTTTAACTTTATTAAATTATCACTTAAGACACAGGAAAAATGAAAGTTATGTACTTACCATACTACCAAATCCATGTTGTCTGATTTTCATCCAGTTCACATATGGGACGTTGTATCTGATCGGGTCTGACTCAGCACCAAATTTGAAGTTCATCAGTTCCAGGGCACTAACTCCTTCCCCCATCCACAATTTCCTGCACTGCACTCCAATACATTAGATCAAGTTTGCTCTACAGAAAATTGTGTGGACCCATTAAAGGGAAAAGATAGTCTCTAAACACAAAAAATGGAAATGGACTAAGTAAAGCAGTTAACGTAATGGGATAATACGGTCACAAACAGGGTATAGAGGGGCAGTCACCCAAACATCCTGAAGGTATCCATACAAATACTTTGGAAGAGGGATAGAGACAAAAATCAGACAACATGGCTCTATTGTTATTTAAGTACAGAACGTTTGTATCCAATGTTATCTATTTTTGTATGATTCAACATATGGGACAGACTCTCAGGATGACTTGCAGGGTGCTATCAAGGAAGGACACTCCTGAGGATGGTGGAGCTAACGAGATCTGTATTGTACTTCCAACTTATACTGAGTAACAAAAGGTATGCACTGTGGATGAGGTTGCTGCTGCACAAATATTTTCAGTAGTCTCTTAGAAAAGATTGTTTGTTGAGGCAGCCACTGCTGTGGTTGAATGTGCATTATGTTTGCACTTTAACTGCAAACCCAATGATGCACAGACAAAGGAAATGCAGTTTGAAAACCATTTCAACAGAACGGTTTTCTTAACATCTTTTCCAAGTCTAGCATTATAGCAGGTAATGAAAAGTTGATCAGACTTGCTAAGTTTTTGTTCAGTGCAGATAGAATCGGAGTTGGAGATGCACACCTAGCATGTTTAAAATGTATTCCCCTTAGTTCACAAACTTAGGGAAAAAAAAAAACAGGTAACTCTATGGATTGATTTAAGTTTGATATGGATGCCACCTTTGGTATGAGGGATGGACTAGTTTGGAGAGAAACCCGATCCTTTGGGAACACAAAGTATTGAAGCTTGCATGAGAGTGCCTGTAACTCCGATATTCACCTTGTATAGGTGGTAAAAACTAAGAAAATTGTTTTTCCAACTCAAAAATGTAATATCTGCAGTAGCCGCAAGTTCAAAGGGAGGTGGAGCATAATAGTAATATCCCATGGAGGTACTGGATCTCTGATGGAAGGACACAACAGAAAGTTTCCTCTAAGAAAAGCCTTTGAAATTTTTAAAGAAGCCACAGAGGTATCATTTTATTCAGTATGAAAGTTGGAAATTTATTTATTTATTTATTTACTGACATTTGTTGGGCAGGAATGTCCACTGGGTCAGAAATCTATTTTCAGTGGAGCCCTGGAGAGAAAATCTCCACAAAAAAATTATTCTACAGAGTAATTTTAAATATAAAATAGACAGTGAACATAGGCTTTGTAAAAATTACAATGGCTACTGCTATATAACATACAGTACTTTAAAAATAAAAAGCCTTAAACAAACATTGCAGTTTGCTTCAGGCAAAAAAAGAAGTTATGTCTTATCATAACGTTCCATCTGTGTTGTCGATATGCACTAATCCTTGACTGTGGGCTCAGTTCTGAGCCAGGCTCTACCCATAATGCTCCTCTCTAAATTACCTCAGATCGAATTTGCTTAAATTAGTGACAGACACATTACAATTAAGAAGAAGAGACCAGATCTGTGTTCCTAATATAAAGCCAGTCCTGGGAAAATATGATCCACTAAGAGTCGCAGGCTGGGGGAAGGAGGGAGGGGATGTCAAGGATTAGTAAAGATCAACAACACAGATGGAACATTATGGTAAGACATAATTTCTTTATCTGATGTTGTCAATCTTCACGTAATTCTCAACTGTGGGAGACGGTCCTCAGCTACCTGAAACTTGGGAGGTCTCATGGAAGAATATTCCTAAGCACCATTGAACCGAATGATGCCCGTCCCCTGGAGACCTGATCCAATTTGTAATGAGTGATGAAGGTATGAGGAAAAGATCATGTGGCTGCTGCACAAATGTCATCTAAAGAAGCTCTGACAAGAAAAACTGCAGAAGTTGCCACTGTTCTAGTAGAGTGGACTTTTACTGGATGTGAAAGGTGAAGCTCTTTTGACTGGCAGATAAATGTAATGCAATCCCTAAGCCATTTTGTCAAAGTAACCTTTGAAACTAGGTTACCTAAAGAAAGCGAGAAAAAGGCAACAAATAGTTGGTCAGATTTTCTGAAATCCTTTGTTCTGTGAAGATAAAATTGTAACGGTCTGTGGACATCCAATAAATGAAGGGAATACTCCCCTTTATTGGAGAAATTAGGGAAAAAAAATCAGTAGTTGTCGTGTCTGATTGATGTTAGATTCTGAGACTATCTTCAGCAAAAAGGTTGGATTAGTCCTAAGGGAGACGCTGTCTTTGTGAAATATTATGTAAGGTGGTTTGCAGGACAAAGCCTGAAGTTCAGATACTCTTCTGGCAGATGTAATCGCACTAAAAATCAAGTTTTCCAAGTTAGAAACTAAGTCAAATGCAGCTGATGGTTTAAAAGGAGAAAGAGTAAGGGAATGAAGAACTAGTGTAAGATCCCAAGGAGCAATGGGCTCCTTAAATGGAGTTCTTAACGTTAGTGCTCCCTTTAAAAAGGCTTTACAAAGTTTGTGTGACATAAGGGATGACCCATGAAAACCCATATTGTAGTTAGAAATTGCAACTAGATGGACTTTAATTGTAGAGGTAGAAGAACCAGTTTGATAAAGGTTAGCTAAAAAGTCCAAAACTTTTTGAACAAGGGTTGTATAAGGATCAAGTTCATTATTGAGGGCCTATCTTTCGAATTTTTCCCATTTACTTTGATATAATTTCCCAGATAAAGTTTTGTGATGGGCCACAATGATTTGGCAGACAGTAGAGGAAAGGTAAGAATGCGTGACAAACATGGGAATTGAAGAAGCCATGCAGTGAGCTTGAGATGATGGAGGTTCAGATGAACCATTCCCTCCAGTATCCAATGTTTCTGAAGTAGATGAGGCCGAAGGAAAACCAAACTTGTTGAAGCCAAAAAGGGGCAATGAGGATTATTGTGTTCTCCAACTTCTTGGCTTTCCTTAGAAACTGGAATTTTAGAGGGGTTGGGGAAAAGGCATAGAGAAGACCAGGGGGCCAATCGTGGAGAACAGCATCTCCGGGTGACTCCCCCAAAGGGGGGATTAGGGCAAAGTAAATGCTGCACTTGTTGTTTAGAGGGGCGCAAATAGACTGCAGCAAGGTTGGCCCCAGTGACGAAAAATCTCCTTCATCACCACAGGATTGAGAGACCACTCGTGAGGTATGAGAATGGTTCTGCTTAGTTTGTCTACTATTACGTTGGAGCTCCCCGGAATACGAGTTGCTGTGAGAAAGTGATTGGAAGAAATCACCCACTGCCAAACTCTGAGGGTTTCTCGACATAGTGGGTAAGATTTGGCTCCTCTTTGTTTGTTGAGGTACCAGACTACCAACATGTTGTCCATCTTCTTGGAGGAAGGGCATCCTGAAATGCTTGCAACAATAAAAGCACTGCCTTTACCTCTAGAATACTGATGTGCAAATTGGCCTCCAGTGGGGACCAAGTGCCTTGGACAAGCCTTCTCAGATAATGCCCCCCCCCCAACCCATATGGGAAGCATCTGTGGTCACTATGGCTTGGGGCTGTGGAAGAATGAATGGATGGCCCAAAAAAATCTCACTGGACTGGAGCCTCCACGAAAGTTCCTGTTTGCAGCGACTAGTACTCAAGATCTGGTGTGACATCAGGTGGTCTTTCAGAGACCACTAGGAGGCTAACAGCCATTGTAGGATTTGCATGTGATATCTGACTAAAGGAACTAGAGTGATTGATGCTGCCATCAAGCCTAATGGTTGCAGAACCAATCTGGCTGGAACACTTTTGTTCTGGATAATGTTGCTGACCTGAATTCTGATCTTTTGTAGTCTTTCCAAATGTAGTGAGGCAAGACCTGCAACTGTGTCCAACAGGGCTCCTATGAATTCTAGTTGTTGTGAGGGTTGTAAATTTGACTTTTCATAATTTATTGCAATGCCTAGAGATGCACAAAGATGCAGAGTCCAATTTGCCTGTTCTATCTGACGCCTGTTGGTAGCAGTAAGCAGGCAGCTGTCGAGGTATGGAAAAACTCAAAATCCTTGCAGTCTGAGATGAGTTGCTACCACTGACATGCATTTGGTGAACAGCCTGGGGGGTGAGGTGAGTCCAAAGGACAGTGCTCTGAGCTGGAAATGACTGGCTCCCAGCCAGATGCACAGGAATCTCCTTGAGCGTTTGTCCATTTTTATATGGTAATACGTGTCCTGGAGATCTATACAGCACATCCAATCATCGTTTTCCATGAATGGAAGCACAGACTGTACCGAGACCATCCAAAATTTGGTTTGCTGAACTGTCTTGTTGAACTGGCTGAGATCCAAAATGGGTCTCCATTCCCTTGTTTTCTGGGGCACTAAAAAGAATCTCGAGTAAAACACAGATCCTACTTGGTCTGGTGGGACTTTTTGGATGACTCTTTTGTCGAGCAGTTTTTGAATTTCTAATACTGCTGCTTCCCTGTGACTGGGTAGAAGATCCGGGAGTCATTTTTGACTTACAGAGAGTGGAATTTTGTAACCTCTGGAAATGATGTTATCAGTTGCCAGGCAGGTAGGTACAGGGATAGTCATCCCCCAACAGTCTCCAAAGGAAGCAATCGGGCCTCCGTTCAGGAGTGCTGGTAGGAGGTACCACAGAAAGAATCTCTTGGCCCCTGGTTCTGCGGGCCACTTCTGCCTCTAGGGCGGCGTCTTCCATTATTACTTCCTCCTCTGCCCCGGGGGAATTCTTTGCCACGTGAGTCCAGGAAAGGCCCTTGGGACTTCTTAAACCATAGTCTCCCACTTCTCTGGTTCCTGGAGTAGGGCCGATGATGAGTGGAGAAACATACGCCAACAGCAGAGTCTTTCTGTCCTTCTCGCATCCGTCCAGAGTATCTTTTATCTTAGGACCAAAAAGGGGTGATTTGTCAAAAGAAGCACTGACAAATGATGATTTAAATGGCACTGCAAAGTCACACAAGTGCATCCAGGCGTGTCTTCTAATAGCTATACCTGAACCCCCTTGCTCTTGGTGTCCCTTTGGCTGCATGGGCAATTAGCCTCATGGATGAGTTAGAAATTGCTTCGAGGGTGACGAGCTGAGAAGTAACTTTGACTTGTACCTCTGCAGCTACTACTCCTGAGAGGGTATCCGAGAGCTCTTTGATCAGATCCCTCTGTAACCTTGTAAAGTGCACCATGTAGGTGAAAGACCTGAGACCAAAGGTCGATGAAGCGTAAATGCGCTTCCAAATCCATCCATAGTCCTAGACTCCTTGTTCCTTCTTAGTAGCTACCGCTATCACCATGGCATTCACGGGTATGCCTTTGGCCTACTGCTGCTCTTCTTTAGGGGAGGAAAGGATCCTGTCAGGTCTCTCGGGGATCGGTTCAATGGAGTCAGGCATCTTCCATGCCTGCTGCTCTATCAGTTTAATGAGCTCGTCAGTGGATGGAGAGATCCAAGAGGTAGATGGCTGGCCATGGAAAGCCTCCAGGTATACAGATTCCTCAGTAAAAAGCTGGAGGAAAGACCAGCTACCTCTCTGTTTCAGGATCTCCGGGATGTCCCAGAAGGAAACATCATCAGGGGTGACCTGGGGTAACCTTCCCCTTCATCAAAGTCGGTATCTTCAGTGAAGGACTCCTCCAGGGAGTCTAAGTGCTTCCTCTTGCACTTCTTCGCAGGTACTTCCTCAGGGGGAAGTTTCGGGGAAGTGTCCGAAAAGGAAACCACCAAGGTGGGTCTTTCCTGGGACTTTTGTGCCATCTGTCTCAGAGAAGAGACTGATGGAAGCTGTAGTCAAGGAGACGTAGAGGTTTGGCCCAACAGGGATGGCAGAGAATGTGAATCCACAATGGACAAGGCCTTCTCCATGACTCGGAAGGCCTGACCCTCCCCCCCAGAGAGGTATGGGAGCCTGGAACCAAACTAGATGCCTATGGAACAGTGGTCCCACCCTGCACCGAGGAAGCGACCCCCGAGACCTAAGCCTGGGTCGATCCAATGAAAGCCGAAGCGCTGAGGGTCATGGAAGACTCTGAAATAAATTAAGCCGACCCACGTACCTCGGAACCGGACCTGGAGTCTCGACCCCGGAAGGCCTCTGGTTCCGAAAGTCCGGAGGAGCTAAAGGCAATCCTCCATTCTGGAGAAGAAGTTCTTAGCAGAACCAAGACAGTCAAAGCCGGGTATATCGGAGCCAAGGAGTAAGAGATGGTGTCGTAATAGGGCTGGCCCCAGTGCCAACTTGGCCAGGAATCGAAGATAATCTCCCTGCCATCAGGAGCTGATCCACCATTTTCATGATGTCCAATTCCAAGAGACTCTTAGTGGATCGAACAGAGGAGGTCAAAGGAGACCTAGGTGGTCTTGGCTCAACAAAGAGGCTCAGTGGATGATCTCTGAGTGGGTCAATTGAAGGAGAGTATCTGCATTGTAGTAATGGAGGCACATCTGAGTGCTCTGGTACCGATGCACTTTCTGGTGCAGAGGCAGTTGGTGCCGAATCCAATTTGGCAAGTGCCGAGTCCTTTTTGCCATTCGATGCTGAGCGAACTTTTGACACCGAAGGCTGCTTTAATACTTTTTTAGGCAGTTCTGAGGAGGTACTCGGAACCGAGTAAGATCTCATTTTGTGCTGAGAAGAGGAGGAGGATGAACTGGCTTCAGTCTTGGACCCAGAAATGGCCTCTTCAATGTCCCCTTTCAGTAAGCCTTTCAAAATAAGTTTGTTTCTCTGCTCAGAGAGAATTCTGGAGGAGAAGTTATGACATATAGAACAGTTCTCCTGTAAATGTATGGCTCCGAGACAGTACACACAAGAGACATGCCCGTCTGAATTGGGCATTTTCCTGTCGCACTTCTGGCATCTTTTAAATCTAGAAGTGCCCTTAGAAGGTTTCATAGGAGTGTCTGCCTTTTCAGCCATTAGACGGGATTTACAAGAACCACAGACACACACAAACTCTATTGCGAAAAATAAGAGACAGAAGAGGGTTTTGTGGGAGTAGAAAAAGAAGGAAAAATACCAACTATGGTATTTAAGAAATACCCAACAAGGTAAACAGAGTACCACTAATGGTAAAGTAGAAAGACTACCCACGGCAGAAAAAGAAAGATCTAACAGCGAGAGGAGGGGTAAAAGATAAAGAGACTGGAGAAAGTTTAAGATAATTTTAGGATAATTTAGAGATAAAAATCAGGAAAAAACTTACTTTAATAAAAGCCAAGGCTCGAGAGTGGATTGGATGCATCTGACACACAAAGTGGCAAATGAGATCTGAGGTAATTTAGAGATGAGGATTATGGGTAGAGCCTGGCTCGAGACTTTGGAAGGTGCGAGCTGAAGTAAACGGCCGAGTCAGTTCCGAGGCACGGAACTGAGCCTGCAGTTAAGGATTATCTGAAGACTGACAACATCAGATCAGTTGTTAAATACGTTGGTAGATCTAGACATTGCCTAGGAACAAAAAGAGAGTTAGAATATGTTAGTTAATATAGAGAAACTTCTTAGGAAGGCTGAAAGGAGTTAAATAGTAGGGGAAAGGAGAAGGAGTGGCTAATTAAATTTTATTCGTTTATGACAGCTTAGACTTCTGTGCACAGGAACAGATATAATTATTGAGGTTGTGGCATTTTAGTGCAGACTTGAAAGTTTTTAATGAGTCTAGATGAGTGACTGAGGGACTCGCTGCCACTCAAACTTTGATGGTAGAGTAGCTTGATCCTTGTTGAAAAAGTTCAGCTAAAATTCTCAAGATCAATGGAATAGGAGCAGAAAAACGGTCCAAGCCCTTGGCTGTCACTCAAAATGAAGACTTTTTCCATTTACTGTTGTAGACCTTCTCTGTAGTAGGTTTCTGGGAGGTTGCTATTATATCAACAATATTACTGGGAAGCCCGGCATCTCTGGCTATAGTCACAATTGGAGGAACCAAGCAGTTAGTTTCAATGTAGACTGATCCGGTGAAGGCATTCAGGATGGGTGAGAAAGAAGATCTGGATATTGATCCACAAAATTCATGTTGGATGTATTAACAGAGGTCACAGAATGGGAACCTTGTTTGTCAAGGCCTAAAGGGGAAAATGAGGATTACTTTGGCCTTGAACTGTCTGGCCTTCTGAATGAATCTGTTCATGACAGGTAAAGGGGAAAAAGCATACAGGAGGTCGGCGGGGGGTTGCAATTGAGGACTACAGCATCTCTTGGTGTTTGACCCTGTGGAGGGATCAGGGTAAACTAACTGTTGCAGTTGTTCAGGTAGGAAGCAAATAGACTGGCTCACTGGCTGAAGATTAGCGTTGCCACTGTTGGACCGAGGAACCACTTGTGAGGAGTTAGAATAGTCTTGCTCAACTTGTCTGCCACAACACTGAAACACTCTGGAATGTATGTAGCTATCAGAAAATGTTGTGAAGACATCGGCCACTACCAAACCCTCATGGCTTCTCGACACAGGGAAAAAAGAACAAGTTCATCCTTATTTGTTGATATGCCACGCTACAGCCATATTGTCTGATTGTACGGATATCATACCTTTGGGGAGGGCATCCTGAAAAGTCTGCAATGCGAGGAGGACCCACCCCCCCTCATCTCCAAGACATTTATATTCAGATTGGCCTCCAAATCTGAGAAAGTACCTTGGATCATTCTCCCTTTGAAATGCTCCCTCCCTCACCCTAGAAGGGAGATGGCTGTGGTCACTACTACTTTCGGCATGAGTGGATGAAAGCGTAGCCCTTGTGTTGATACTGAGGTAATCCACCGTGCAATGTGTGGTCTACAAATCCTTGTGAGATGAATCCTGGCATGCAAAGGATGAAACTTCTGAGACCACTGATCTGCAAGCATCCACTGAAGAATTTGCATGTGGTATCAAGCCATGGGAACCATTAATATGGCAAAAGCCATGAGGCCTCAGACGCAATATCAGTCATGCGGGGTAGGGGTGGGGTGGGGATGATGTAACACCTGAAAGGACATTTGACATAGGGAACCTACTCTGTGTTGTGGAAGACTGACAACTTGACCAGTGGCATCAAGGTGGCATTCTATCTGCTGTGTTGGAAGTAACAGACACTTGTGAAAATTCACAGATATGCCTATATCCAGTAAGCATTGGAGAAGAAGGTCCAGGTGATATACCAGAAGATGCCTACATGTAGCAGTTAGGAGCCAATAGTCTAGGTAAGTGAAAAAATGGATCCTGAGTGTAAGCAGGTGCACTGCCACAACTGCCATTACCTTGGTTAACACTTTGGGAGCTGTAGTGAGACGAATGTCAGGACTCTGAATTGGAAATGACTGGCTCCCAGCCAGAATCAAAGACATCGCCTGGACTGCTTCTATATATTCACATGATAGACACCCTGGAGATTTACTGAGTATATCCAATCATCCTTCCTCAGAAGAGGTAGCATGAACTGAATTATGACCATCCCGAATTTTGTCTGTTTTACAAAGTGGCTGAGATGAATGAAAATCAAAATTGGTCTTAGGTCTCCCGTTTTCTTTGGAACTAAAAAAGAACCTTGAGTAGAATCCAGATCCTAGTTGGTCTATAGGGACTGGTTGCATGAGTCTCTCTTCTAGCAGCTTAGAAATTTCTAGTGCTGCTGTTTCCCACTGACTGGGTGGATTAATCAGGAATCACCTTTTTTTCTTTATAGGAGGACAAGAAAAGTGAATGAAATAGCCTCTGGAAATTGTTTTTCACCCACTTATCTCTTGTTAATTTTGGTCAGGCTTGGGGGTGCAGAGATAATCATCCCCCAACTGCCTCCAGAGTGCAGCAGCCAGGCAAACCTTCAGGGATGCTGATAGGACCTCTCAGTAAAGGGACCACGGAAGTACCAGGAGAATCCTGGTAAGAGCTCAGTGACTTGTGAAACCGGTTATTTTTTTCTGTCCTCTGGTTTCCGGAATAGGACTTTTGAGGGGCAGAAAAACAAATGCCCGCTGCAGAGTGTGTCTTACCATCCTGTTGACTTCTGGTCAAGCTATCTTTAACTTTGGGCCCAAAAGGTGTGGAGCCATCATAAGGGGCATTGATGAAGGACATCTTAAAGCCTTCTGCAAAAGCACAAAGACCCATCCAGCATGTCCTCTGACTGTTAAGACCTGTGTCTGCTGCTTTGGCTGAGCCATCAGCTGCATTAGATAGGAGATAGAATAGTTGTGTAAAATCTTACCATAACCATAGATATTCTTCTCTTCCATGTTGCAGTATTCATACTGTGGAATTTCCAGCCCTCAGGTGATCTGACATCGGGTCCTATACAAAAGCTTAAGCCTGGCTGCTGTAGGTGCGTAAGACGTCACACGTAGGGCCATAAACCAGGGGCCATAAATGTGATGTCTGCATGCACAGACCTCAGAACTTGAAACCCATATAAGTGTGAATGAGCACAAGGAGAAGCAGAAGAGCAAATGTCCCTGCAGGGTTGAACAGAATAGCCTGTAGGGAGAGGATACATATGTGAAGACCAAGCATCCATAAAAGAAGAAGGGCGTACAGAGCAAGGGAAGGAATACTGCAACATGGAAGAGAATGACATCAATGCTTATGGTAAGATTTTACACAAATATTCTATGTCCTTCTATACCTATGTTGCAGTATTCATACTGTGGGAGATTACCACAGCTTTAGGAAGAGTGATGGGCAGGGGGAGAGGTAGAGGATTCTAAGAATCTCTGCAGGATTAACCTGGCAAATCTTGCTCTGGCCCTGGACACAAGGTCTAGCTTGTAGTGCTTAGTGAAAGTGTGAAATGTAGACCAGGTAGCAGCTTCCATGATGGAGGCTGTGTCCAGCCCTTTGAGAAAGGCTTTAGAGGTAGCCATTCCTCTAGTGGAATGAGATCTAACCCATATGGGCAATGATTTGTCATGGTGAGAGTAGCAGAAGAGAATGGATTTCTTAATCCAGGAGGAAATGGTTTATTTGGAGACTGCCTTACCCAGAGCCCTGGTGTGTAAGGAGATGAAAGAGTTGATCAGACTTTCTGAAAGGTTTAGTTTTGTCCAAGTAGAATCTTAGTTGTCTGTGCACATCCAGAGAATGAAGGATCCTCTCTGCGTTATTAGATGGAGAGGGAAAGAAAGTTGGTAGATGAATAGACTGGTGAAAAGACAGTTCATTCACCACTTTGGGCATGAAGAAAGGGTTAGTGCACAACGTCACCCTGCCTTGTGGAAGGTGGTGTAAGGGGGACAGGCCATGAGGGCCTGCAGTTCAGATGCTCTTCTCATGGAGGCAATGGTCACTAAGAGAATGGCTTTCCATGTGCATATTTGCAGGGATGCTGAACTTGCTGGCTCAAAAAGAGGTAGGGTTAGTATTTCCAGAATGAAGCTGAGGTCCCATGAAGGAGGGATGAGTTTCCTTGGTAGGCTGATATGTAAGACCCCTCTCAGGAAAAGTTAAACATCCAGTCTGGAGAGCAGATGTGGCTGTAAAGGCAAGCAGGCAGAAATGGTAAACAGGTGGACTTTCAGAGAGGAATATGCTAGTCCTTCCTTAAGGAGCTCACATACATAACTAAGGACCAAAGATGGATCTGCTTGAAAAGTGTCCCTGTCCTTAAGTGCACACCAATTTGTGAATCTATGCCCTTTGGGCAAATAGTTTTTTTCTGGTAAATGGTTTCATGGCCTCCCTCAGGACTGCGAGCATGTCTTCTGAGTATAGTTGTCTGAAAGGGATCAGAAGTTGATCATCCAAAGGGTCAGGTGCAGTAAAGGCAGCTGAGGGTGAATGAGAGATCTCTTTTGTTGGATGAGTAGGTCCATCTTGTGGGGTAACTTGTGGTGGACTGCCCTTGGCTAGGACGTGAAGAAGGGGGGACCAGTGTTGCCTTGGTCAATAGGTAGTCACCAGCAAGATTTTTGGTTGGTATTTGTTGATCTTCAGCAGGTCCTGGTGCATTAGAGAGGGGGGAGCATACATGAACATTCCCTTCCATGGAAACCTGAAGGCATTCACTCTCCATGCTATTGGGGTGTGATCCCTGGAGCAAAATTTGTTTGCCTGCTCTGGGGGGGGGAGGCAAACAGATCCACTTGAGGAGTGCTCCACTGGTGGACGATGTCTAAAAAGGTTTCCCTGTGCAACATCCATTCGTGCTGAGGGGAGGATGTTCTGCTGAGAAAGTCTGCTTGTTTTTTTTTCCTGAAAGGGGATATAAGAGGCCTGCAGTAAGAGGTTGTGCCTGGTTGCTATTTCCCAGATTTGAAGAGTTATTTGGCATAACTGGTATGACTTTGTCTCTCCTTACTTGTTGAGGTACCACAAGACAGTCATGCTGTCCTGCGGCCCTGGTTGCAAGACTGGAAGGAAAGCTTTGAGAGCCAGTAATACTGCTGTAATTTCCCTGACACTGATGTGTTGCTTTTGAAGAGCAGGGTTCCAAAGCTGTTGCACCCTGAAGCCCTTGAACTCTGCTCCTCACCCTAGATCTGATGCATCTGTGTGCATGGTCTGAGTAATGGGGGGATGTTGGAGTGGGATGCCCTGGTTCTGGGAAACCTGGGTAATCCACCACCTTAGTTCTGTCTTTAGGCAGGGCAGGAGAGGAATAAGTTTGTCTACTGAATGTTGGCTTTGAGACCATACATCTTTTAAATACCATTGGAATTTTCTCATATGCATCCTGGCTAATGGGAGCATGGGAATGGTTGCTGCCATAAGACATAGGACCTGCAGAAATTGTCTTGCTGAGAGATGGGATTTCGTAAGTAGGCCCTGAAAATGGCTGGAGAAAGAGTGCACTTTATCCAGTGGGGAAAAAGGATCTCATCAAGTCTGTTCTTATCCTGCGGCTTAGAAAAACTTTGTCCTGCTGAGGAAGAAGTGAGGATTTCTGGAAGATGATAGTGAAGCCCAAGCTGTGGAGGACAGTCATTGTGAAATCTGAGGTGGTTTTGCAGGGTGGACTCTGATTCTGCCAGAATAATAATGTTGTCTAGGTAAGGGTCAATTTGTAGTCCCTTGGTTCTGCAATAGGCAATGGCTGGGGACAGTAAATACTCTGGGAGCAGTAGACAAACCAAAGGGCAAGGCTGTAAACTGAAAGTGTGAAGAATGCCCAGTGAAGCACAGAAACCTCCTGTGGGAGTGTCTAATTGGGATGTGCAAGTAGGCATCCTTTACATCCAGGGTGACCATGAACGCTTTGGGTGGAATGAGGGGTAGCAAAGTTTGTAGGGAGAGCATCCTGAAGGATGGTACTTTTAGGAACAGGTTTAGATAAGTCCAGGATTGGCCTCCAAGGACCATCCTTTTTGGGGACTAGGAAAAGGTGGGAATAGAAGCATTTTCCTTCCTGTTATGAGGAGACTGGCTCTATAGTTCCTAGAGTCAGGAGTTCTTTCAATATGAGAGGGAATAGATGTAGCTGGTCTCTTGGAGGAAAGGGAATTCTTTCTGGCTATGGCTTTTCTTTCTACGATAGGAAATATCCTTTTTGGATGATGGAAAGTACCCAAGAATCCAAGGTAATTGTTTTCCAGAAGGGGAGGCACTGGGTAAGGCGGGCGGACAGAGGGAGCTGATCCAGGCAGTCAAACTGAAGTGGAACCTCCACGGTCAGGAAAAGGCTGCTTGGCAGGTCCCTGGGAATTAGGAGGTCTGGAGTAAGTCAATCTCCTGGACCCTTTATGAGTTCTAGAGGGGGAAGGGCGAGAAGTAGATTGAGTTCTTCTTACAAACGAAGTCTTAGCAGGGTAGTTTCTGTAGTATCTGGAGAAGGGGGACACCAGAAAGTGCTTGATGTCTTGAAGTTCTTTATTTTTCTCTTGTAAATTTTTGAAACGTTCTACTGAACTCTTACCAAGTAAGAGGTTGTGGTCTAGAGGAGCATCCATAATCTTGGATTTAAAGTCCTCTGGTAGAGGTTGGAGACATAGCCAGGAATATCTACGTAAGACAGATGAGGATGCAGCATCATAACTGCACTTAATCGAGTGAGTAGCTAAAGACACTTTAGATGCAATGTCATTCTTTGTGGGACAGTTAGGGGTAGAGACTAGCAAAGTGGAGGCCTGTGAAACAAGGTCTAAGGCATATTTTACCATGTGTGTTTGGTAATTTATAGCCCTAAAGGCTAAAGTGGAGGAGGTATATACTTTTTGTACCCATTCTGTCCATGGTTTTGCTATCCTTGTCTGTGGGCAAAAGGGAAGCAGATGGTAATTGCCTAGATTGTCTGTCAGGAGACACAGCAATGACTGGAGGGTCAGCCATGGCAGGTTTCACTAGAAACTTCTGTTGATCTGAAACTTTATAAAATCTATCTGGCCTTTTGGGTGCAGGTAGTCGAGATTCTGGATTCTTGGAGGCAGAATTAAAGGCTTCCAGAAAGGCTGGTAGAACTGGTGGAATAGCTGAGGGGGAGGGAAGAGTCTAACTGCAGAAGCTCAGAATATCTTTTCTGGGTGTCTGTCATCAAGGCAGTATCCCACTTGAAGTGCTCTTTCATTTTTGTGATGGTTTCCCCAAAAGAAATATCCTCTGGAGGGGAAACACCCTCAAGAGTGTCTTTGGGGAGTAATAGTCCACAGGAGAAGCAATTTGAGACACATAAGAAACAGATTTCTCAGAAGAGGAATCACATTGTTCAGGTTCTTCTTCTCCCTGATGAGTAGTGATTAAAGGGAGGACAGAAGCAGAGGCTGGCCTACGGCCCAACTCTGGAATGTCTATAGGTGTAGGGCCTGTAGGCCTAAGGGCCATAAAGGCCCGCAGTAAGGAACTGGTGAATATCTGCCAGTCTGGAGTAGCTTGAGGCATGGGGCTCAAGTGTTTGTTTTTTTTGTTTTTTCTTAGTTGGCGTTGGCTTAGGATTGTGCCTAGGAACCGAGGTCTGGGCTGGAGCAGAAGGAGTCTCGGTCGGCCGACCAAGTACTGGCTCCCCCTCAACGTCGGTAGAGGCCGTTGTCTGGGTAGGCTCCGCTGACATGCTCTTCTCTGTAGCTTCAGTAATGGCCTCTTCCAGAGGATCAGTCAAAGCTGACGGAGGAATCGGCTGCCCCTTGGCCCATAAATCGGTAGTTAGCGGGACGTCCGATGACAGACCAGCGACAGGAGTAGGCCTGGAAACCTTGGCCTTCTTCCTTGGTTGTTCGGATTGGGTGGTCGACTTGTGATCCATCCTGTGAGCAAGGCGTTTTAATCTTTGATTCTCAAGATACAAATTTAAAGCTGCCAGATGGCTGTGAAGGGTTTTTGGTATGAATGAGTGACAAATGGAGCAGGCCTTATGGTCGTGCTCCTCACTTAAGCAAAACACGCACTTGTATGAATCCGTATGCGGTATCTGACGCCCGCAATTACATTTGCTCTTTTTCTCAGACATTGGCTAAATAGCAGAAACAAAACCTACAGCAACCAAGCTCAAGTATTAAGAAAAACGAAAAACCCAACGGGGTACTTATGTTTTTTGAAGTCTTCGGACTAAGGAGTGGAACGAAGTGTATGTCGTCTGCGGCTACAAAGTTCTGAGGTTAGTGCATGAAGATGTCACATTTATGGCCCCGGTTTATGGCCCTACGTGTGACGTCCCACGCACCTACAGCAGCCAGGCTTAAGTTTTTGTATAGGAGCCGACGTCAGATCGCCTGAGGTCTGGAAATCCCACAGTATGAATACTGCAACATAGGAATAGAAGGACGTGCATAGTTATGTTAGAAGTTGACTGTAGAGTTGAAACCTGAAAGTTCAGAGTCTTTTGAACGTCCACAAAACTCCAGAAATAGATTTGGAAATTTCTTTAGTCAAGTCCCTCTGAAATCTGATAACATCAGCAAGAAAGTTCAGTGACCTGACTGCAAAGGTCGTTGATGAGTATGTTCATTTCCCAAATCTGTCCAACATCCTAGACTCCCTGTTAGGGGGATGGACTCCTCCTTTGTGGCTGCTGTTACAACCATGGTATCCACCAGGGGACCTTTACTCCGATGCTTTCTGTCCTTGGCAGCTTGGAAAAATTCTGTCCATTTTTTTGGGGAATGGGCTCCACCATTTCAGGGTCCTTCCAAGCCCATTGCGCTATAAGATCAACCAGTGGATCAACAGGTGGTACCACCCAATATGAAGTTGAACCAGAACCAAAAGCTTCTAGAAATACGGATTTGTCAGAGTGGGATCTTCAGTGGATCAACCCCCCTCCATTTCATAAATTCAAGAATTTCCCGAAAGGTGACATCTTCCAAGGGAGACCTGGGTGAACACTCACTTTCATCCAAATTTGTATCTTCCATGACAGACTCTGGGGAAGAGTCTATGTGCTTTCACTTGCAGGTCTGATTCTTGTGAACTGATTCTGTTTGGGAGACAGAAGGCTGAAAATCAGACTGGGAAATGACATATCAAGTACTTCCAGAAACCTGTGGTGCCAACTGTCCCTGTCTGGCAGGATGAGTGGAAAATGTAGTCTCAGGATCCAGTTGGGGTTTTGGTAGAACAGACCTCCGAGGAAGTGTCTTCTGTTTGGGTAAATCCAAACCCTTTCAACTACCTCAAAGGTCGAAGCTGCCACTAGAGCCAAGGATCTCTCCATATCTGAGGAAGAGAGAGACAGAGTGACTCCTGGTATTCCCGGCCCCAAAGTAGACCCTGGACCTGAGATATCTAGTGTCAAGTCCTCTAAGGGAAGAGGCAGCTCTGAAAATCTCAGGGTCGAATTCTCCTCCAGAGGTTGGCACTAAGACAGCTGATCTGAGTCCCTTCTAGATCAGAGGGCATCGGAGTTGAGAGGGATAAGGAAGCTGTTGGTGTCAAAGTCGAAGATACTGCCAGTGCCAAAGAAAGCACTTCAGAATGGGTCCAATCCAGAACTGCTGGAGCTAGAGGATGGACATCAACAGGTGAAAAAAGTAAAAGGGTATGATGGTCAACGGTCAGTACATTTCCTGGAGATAGTACAGACAAATCTCCAAGCTGAATCTGTGTCCTCAAAAACTTTCTCATCATCCCGTCGACATCTTACTCTGTCAAGCTCCGAGATGATCAGGTACACAAAGCCACTGAAGATAACCTGGAATATCTTTTCTTCTGTGAGATTGGAGAGTGCAACCTGGGACTCACCCGTTCCAGAGAAAACTGGTGCCAAGGGGAGGAAAGTTGGGAATGAGAAGCTAAGCTACGATCTCCTAGATGATGACTCTAGTGCGGGTCCAACTGGAACTGACAGATCCAAGAATTGTTTAAAGACAGGAGGAGACTTGTCTTTTTTTCTTTTCTTTAAGTTTACCCTTTTCTTTCTCCTTCTCTGGTGCCATGTATGAAGACCAAG
Organism: Protopterus annectens; assembly: GCF_019279795.1. Lineage (NCBI taxonomy): Eukaryota > Metazoa > Chordata > Ceratodontiformes > Protopteridae > Protopterus > Protopterus annectens. The sequence goes on along the minus strand of NC_056733.1, from coordinate 1,825,157,190 downwards.
CCCCGTCTTGTTTCTTAGCAGGGAAGGTAGAAGAGGAAGGTCAAGTAATAGTAGTCCCTTCCTGTAGAGGGAGAAGTCCCTTCCCCACCAACTTGTAACAGAGAGATTTTGTAAGGCTGTAGCACTGAAGGAGGCACACAAAGTGTATTGTGTGTCCAAACAGGCAGAACCCAGGCAACAAACACAAAGTGTGAGGATACTGAGAGGGCAATTTATGCCCACATTCTGAACATTTCTTCAAGGCTTGAGATTCAGCCACGATAAAACCTGCAGGTTAGATAGAAAAACATCAGACAAAAAATACTACAATATGTTATCAAAAAATATAGTCTGATAAAATTTAAGCTCTATAAACAGTAATAATTGTAGGAAGCAGTAGCAAGCACTATTCAAAGTGAACATACTAAACTAAAGACAACTCTAAACTATTATTAACACATCACTAAGCTATAACTATAAAGATAACAGTAAAGCTGGAGGAAGATGAGACTCCTGGTACAGGAGGAGTAAGGAATAGAGGTATTTAAAACTATTTAACTGTATGACCATTTAACTGTTTTGAAAATTCAAAATGATTTCAAAATGTAAAGGATTAAAAGCCCTCAAGAACATATCTGGAGACTTCAGGTGGCAAACAAGACCTGAAGTATTAGAATGCCGTGTAGGAAATTACGGGTAGGGAAGGAGTCAGAACCCTGAAAATGAGGAAGCTTCAGATTCAGTGTCAAGGTAAGATCCAATCAGATCTGATGTCCAGTATGTTGAATTGGGAGAAAACAGACAACACTGGGTCATATATTAACAAAAAACATAACATTAATATTTTTTCCTTTTACATACATTCTGCATCACATACATTTTCTTTCTTTATATCCATCAGCAGTCCAACAGTACACAATTTGTGTAATTCCTGCCGTCCTTTAAAACTGACTCCTCCTCCTGAATATTATTATACATGTACTATTCCCCAGTCTTCAGTTATTTCTATGTAATATGGCCCTTTGTTTTTCTAAAGATCCCTCCTTCCAGTCCTTTTATCAGTTTTATAATATTCAGTACTTTAAATTTAGTTGATTCAGAATTTAATTTTCATCTTCTAGAATTTTTTTTTGGCAGCCAACAGAATTAAACTTCGCAAGGTCTGAGTTTGTCTAGGCAATTCAGATCCTGTGCCCCAACTCAAAAGAATATTCCTTAGTTACAGCAATTTGCTACTAATATGTCTGACAGACTATTCTGTAGGGATTGTTTTTAAAATCTGCCAACTCATTACACTCTCAAAACAAATGTTCCCAGTGACCTCTTTCTTCCCCATCACACCTCCAGCTTTTGCTATCTACCTGAGGAAAAATTCTCTGAAGTATGCTTGGGGTAGAAAAATACCTATGCACACACTTCCAAACTAAGATCCCAAACCTTCTGGATTTTGTTGCATACTTGGGAACCATACATATGTTTTCCCATCTTTCCTTGTAAATTGCTTTTCTGGCCTATCTTCCTAATCTTTTCTAACCTCCTGTGATTAATTCTTATAGTTATTGTGCAATATTTTATATGCCCTACCTACTAATTATCTCCTTTGTAACAGCAGCTTTTATTCTAAATTCAAACAAAAACTCTACCAGAGCAGGTTAATCACTTAGGATTCCCCATCCCTTTCTCTTTGCCTTTATTTGGACATGCCTTTATTTGGACATCAGTCCCTGATAGGTAAGGCAGTCTCTAGCCTGCAGTCCAAACGTTGAATTTGCCTATTCCTGTTCTATTACCTTTCCCTCTCATTTGCTCCCAGTAACTTGGTTCATTCAACAGTTTTCTCCAGTTAATTCCAACCCCCTGTTGTCCATTTTCTGTACTCCTAAGTATAGTCTCCTTTTTCCATTCATGTGTTGGCTCAGTTCAAAGAATAATTTCTACTACTTTATGAATATAATATTCTGGATGGTTGTTGTTATTCTACTCCAGGATCTGCATCCAAAATCCTACTCTCTCCTTATCTTATGAACTTTCCCACCTGCTTCATCATCATCCATTTCCACTCTGGACTATAACTTTCCGCTCGCATATCTATCTATATATATATATATATATATATATATATATATATATGTGGGTCCACTTTGTAATTTTGAAATACTGAAATCCCGAAATTCGGTATTTAGAAATTAAAGCTGAAAACTCAAAGTTCCGAAACCGGCAGAAGCACGAAAGTCAAAATCCCGAAGCATGGAGATGTTAAATTTCCACTTCCGCTGGTGCAGTCTGTGGATGTATGTGTTGAATTTAGGTAAGTTTGTGTGTGAAAATGTGTTGGTTAGGGGCTTTAGTGTGTGTGAAGGACTAAGACGTGTGTGTGTGAGTTTCGTTTGAGTTTCTGTTTGTGCGACCTCGGAGTTGGAACATACAAGTAGTGGGGTGTGGGGGGCTGCGTTTATTTATAAATATTTATTTGATTGTGGGGGGAGTTTTGTGTGTGTTTATGTGTGTACTGTATGTGTAGCATAGTTTCAGCATTTTGAATTTTGCGGTTGTGTGTTTTCGGAATTGTGAGTTGTGCTTGGGTTTTCAACTTTGTAATTTCGAAATACTGAATTTCGGGATTTCAGTATTTCGAAATTACAAATGGGGACCCATACATACATACATACATATATATATATATATATATATATATATATATATATATGCACACACAGATGAGCCTTAACTGTGTAGCTCTAAAACCCCTTCAAATCAAGTAATCCTAAATCATCTTGTTCTAGTGAAGGATCACATTAATTCTTGCTTTCTTCTCCTCGCAGAAAAAGCCATTGTTTTATCTTCATTAATTTTATATACTGAAAAGAAACAGTATCAAAATGTTCCACAACACAGAGATGTCCCTTTTCTGGATTTCAAAAATGAAAAACCAAAGTTTCACCTGTCAGATAGCACTTCCTTTATTCGATACAAAAGGAAAACAAAAGAAAGCTTTTGAGCAAAAGCTCTTCAGTGTGATTAAAAATTGTGGTCACATTACATTTATATACAATCACACCCAATAAGATTAAGTAAAAGGATCACATGATATTATAAATTGCATGATATAAATAGAATTCAAATGCTTATAAAAATATATTACTAAATAAATTAATTATACAATAAATGTTACAAAAATAAATATATATTTAAAAACACGTCTAAAAATAAACGTATGAAAAAATTCTATAAATGTACATGAAAAAAATTTAAAAAAATACTTGGGTCACATAGTTATGTTTATCCTTTATAGCATTTAAGCCAGGTGGGTGATCCACTCTAAAAATAATAATAATAATCCACTTATATTCCATGACTTCTGTTTTATTATTTAAGTCCCCTTCTTTCTTAATAGCTTGTAACTTCTGTAACACTCTGAATTTAAAGAAATGGTCATCTCCTTGTTGTATTATATGTTCCGATAAAGCATCAGTTTCAACTTTTCAACGAATTTTTAATCACACCGTAGAAAAGCTTTTGTTCTAAAGCTTTGTTTTGTTGGTTTTCTGTATCGAATAAGGGAAGTGCTACCTGATGGTTGGAACTTTGGAAATGGCAGCTCAAAGATAATTAATTCTTCCAACATGTTTCTTACATTCCATAACAACAACTTTTGGTGGAATATAAATACATGCCAGTGTAATCCTTCTCCCTTGTCAATAGCCCCTTACTACCACAAATCTACCATTATTGTCTTTTTTCCCCTCTAACAATCAGTATTATTACCTCCCAATATTCTGATGAATATTAATCCTGAAATCCTTTCTTTGTCAAATTCAATACTCATTTCTTCCAAATGTGTTTCCTGAAGCATTGCTATTCCCACTCTGCATTTCGTAATATAATTCAATACTCTTTCCTTTTTTGTCTATACCTGTAAAGCCATTTACATTCCAAGATAATATGCATAGTATAGCCATTATTATAAATAGCTACTGTTCCCACCTAATATGCATGACAGTTTTTTTGAATGTGCAATTCCAACTACTGTCTTACAAGCATACAATAATGTTTTTGTTTTTCAAGCTGATCTTTTATATATTTTTTCTTTTCATTTCCATTTGACCATATGTTGCATTTTTCAACACTTTTTGGTTTAATAAATCCCTCAAACAAAAAAACAAAATACATTTTCAGAATAACCCCATCTCCTGTAAACTTAGGACAAACATACAAAACAATTTACATATTCACAAATGAAGTTTTAACCCTCCAGATAGGAACAACTCTCCAAAATTGACAGCTGCACCCACAGACATTACCAAACCTAAAATTAAGGTTACCCATACTAAAGTGCATTTGCAGGCTGTGTTCATACTTGCACTTATTGTTGCCTATTATTTTTTATCTATATTCCCTCTTAGATGTAAAATAAATCGTGTAGCACTAAGAAAAAAGAAATACTGCTGCTCTTTAAATAAAACTAAACTGTGCACTGTTTTATTAAATGCATTAAGGTTGCTAGGGATGTTAGCTCTTAATCACTTGCCATAATTTCCAACTTAATTTTCACTGAACTGCTTGCTATTGTACCTTTAAATTTTGCACTTCCCTCAACAATGAATGTTTAGGCCTGTCAAGATTAATTATTTGCACCTGACGAGAGTTTATCTCCATGTAAAAGTAGTCAGCAATAAGAAAAAACAGCTAACAACTCTGCGGATACATGAAGAATTTTTTGTAAATTTTAAGAACAGAATGTACAGACGCTTATAGCTGCAAACTTCTTGACTCCCATGAGAACATTTGCTAATGGAAAAAAAGTTAATATCTTTCAAATGTAAGTAACGTAGTATTCTTCATGGCTTTCATCATTTTGTTTCATTTTTTCAAGCCTACTTGCTCAAAAAAACACTTGTCTAGAGCTTAAGCCAAGTGCATTGATCTACATATCTACCCATGTAAAAATAAATCATCTTAATTCCACATACAGTGTAATCAATGTATGTTTTACATCCCACCCCACCCCAGAAGCCCAAGATCACAGCATGTTGATAATCTTGCTTATGTCCAATCTTTCTTCACTTGTTATACTGTAAAGCTCATATTGCTAACTAAAATGCACTTGTTTACTTTAATATCTTCAACACCTACAGTCACTGAAAAGACTCCCCCCACATTTAAAATACCACTGATACACACTATACAAAACTGTTTTACTATACAAGTAAAAGTTATGTACTGACTATAACTATGCATCTGTGTTGTCCATGTTTATTCTTCCTCAACTGATGAGTCTTGGATCTGGCTTGGTCGCATTCATTTAGATTTTCAGACCTGACTCTAGAGCTCCTCCCTTTACCCATAATGTCTCAGAATCCTGTAATGCCTCCGTTCAAGTTTGCTGTCCCAAAATCAGAAGGATAACCATAGTCAAAATACAAGGAAAGTCAAAAGGAAAGATAATGGCTCAACCACAAAACCGTAGTTCCGTATTCACCATCAGGTCACTCCCAGATGAAAAAGGCAAGGGGAAGGAGGGCAGGAAGCTGAGGAAGAATGAAAATGGACAATACAGATGCACAGTTATGGTCAGTACATAACTTCTATATCTGCTGCTATTTTCATTCATTCTTCAACTGATGGGACAGAGGCTCCATCTAAATGAACCTTAGGTGACCCTCATGGAAGGATATTCCGGAGTACTGAAGCACCAAAAACATCCCTGTTACTGGAGATTAAATCCAATTTGTAATGAACAATACAGGTATGAGCATTAGATCAAGTGGCTGCTGCACAAATGTCATCAACCTCTAGACCAAAATGCAGAAGTAGCAGGCACGGATCTTGTAGAGTGAGCTTTAGGAGGTCTGGGCAAGGAAAGGCCTCACTGACTGTAAACAAATGACATGCAATCTGTTAGCCACTTTGCTAAGGTAATGTTGGAAAATAGTTCCCCAACCTGTTGTGAGACAAATGAGACAAACAACTGATCTGTTTTTGTGAAGTCTTTTGTTCTGTGGAGATAAAAAATGCAGCTGTGTATGTACATCTAAGAGACGAAGCACATATTCACCTTTGTTAAAAAAGTTAGGGAAGAAAAACGGTAAATTGATGGCCTGGTTGATGTTCATCATCGAACCTACTTTGGGCAGAAAGGAAAGATTAGTTCATAATGTAACCCTGTCTTTATGGAAATCCAAATAAAGGGATTTTGAAGGCAGTGTTTGGAGTTCAGACACTCTTCTTGTTGTGGTAACTGCCACTAGGAAGGCAGTTTTCCATGAAAGAAACTTGAGATGACACTTGGCCAATGGCTTTCAGGGGTTCAGAGTTAAACCCTGCAGTAATAGCATGAGATCCCAGGGTGGAGTAGGGTGTTTAACTGGGGTTCTAAGCAAAAAAGTGCCTTTAAGGAGAGCTTTGCAGAGTTTGGATGATGCTAGAGGAGAAGCATTATCGCCAGTACAGTAATTCAAGATTGATGCTAACTGAGCTTTGATGGTGGAAAAGCTAGCTCCTTCTTGAAAAACTGAATCTAGGAAATCCAGGACAGCAAGGAAAAGGTGCAGTAAAAGGATCCAATTCTCTCTGATGGGCCCAACAGGAAAATCATTTATATTTACTCTTGTAAATCTTCCTGGTGGAGGCTTTCTGGGATGACAGCAAAATCTGGTGGACTAGACAAGAAAGCCTGGGCTGTCTACCCAGTGGAACTGGAGAAACCATGTGGTTAATTTGAGGTCTGCAATGTCCGGGTGCACCATCCCTGAGTGATGAGAGATCAGATCTGGACTGGGGTCCAGAATCCACAATGGACACAGAAAATAAGACCAAAGAAAGGGGAACCACACCTGATGAGGCCAAAAGGAGGCAATGAGGATAACCTAGCTCTTCAACTGAAGTGCTTTCTGTAGAAATCTGGGGATTACAGGAATGGGGGGATACGTGTAAAGGAGAATGGATAGCCAAACATAGACTAGAGCATCTCTTGGGGACTCAGGGCAAAGAACCTGCTGCACTTGTTGTGGAGAGAGGTGAGCAGATCACTGTAAGAATGATCCCATCAATGGAGTCCTTTCCACCACTAACTGATTGAGAGGCCACTCGTGAGGCATCAGAATGGACCTGCTGAGTTTGTCTGCTAGCACACTGGACTTCTCCGGTATGTGCATTGCCAAAAGAAAGTGGTTGGATAAGATCACCCACTGGCACACTTTCATTGTTTCTCAACAAAAGGAGTAGGATCGGATTCCTCCCACTTGTTGATGTACCAAACTACAGACATGTCTGTTTGGATAGCAATCATCTCCAGAGGAAGGGAGTCCTGAAAGGCCTGCAACATTAGGAGATCTGTCCTCATCTACAGGACACTGACATGCAGATTGGTCTCTTCTGGGGACAACATGTCCTTGACTCTCCATCCCAAGAAATGTCCATCCACCCCAACTGGGAGGCATCCATGGTCACACTGGCTACTGGTGGTAGAAACACAAAGGGATGTCCCTGACAAACTTCTTAGGATTCAGTCAACCAAAGCAGGTAATTTCTCTCTTTTGGGGGTTGGATAGGAGAGCTTTTTTTATTCTGCAAGTTATTTTTTAGTGGCCACCGCCACAACCATGGCATCCACAGGAATCTCCTTACTCCAATATGGCCTGTCTTTTGGAGGGGCAAGAAATCTGCTGAAGCAACAAGGAATGGGCTGCATGATATCTGATTCTTTCCATGCCCATCAAAACACCAAATCTATAACATCATCAGCCGGGAGGGGGGGGGTAACCCAAGACATAGGTGGGAAGGACCCAAAGACTTCTTGAAACACTGACTCCTCCTGGGAAGGGGGGAATGGAAGACCATCCACCTTTCTGGCTAAGAATCCCTAGAATGTCTCCAAAGGAGACGTCTTCTGGTGGAGACCTTTGGGACCCCTCCCCTTCATCAAAGTCAGTGTCTTCAGTTAAAGATTCCTGAGGGGAATCTATGTGCCTACTTTTGCATAACTTCTTCCAGGAGAACTCTTCAGTGGAATGATATGGACAGGTGTAAAGACTGGTAGAGATGGGTGAAGGCTGTCAGCCTAGTCAAACAGAATTTGATACATAATTCTGGCATTTGTAAATATAAATATAAAATACAGGCTTGTTTCTTAAATGAAAGAAAACACTGTCAAATGTGAACTTCAAGACTGTAGCAACATTGCCATCTGCTGTAAGGAAAACTAGCCAAGCATTTCAAATGTTCTTTGAAATTAAAATTATGTTTTGTATGTCCTTTGAAGTTAGAATTTGGAGTTGATGAGTCTGGAGTGAGCATCCTGCTTATTGTTTTAAGACTAAAGTTAATGACCAGAATTTACATATGGAATGTCCTTTATTGCTCTACGTGTAAAATAATGTAAATGCAGCTAGTGTAGCCTGGGAACTCCAGGTAGGGTGAAAAAGATGATGTAATGTTTATCAGGACTGGAGTTTCAGTTTAAACAGTGAGAACCAGAAATTGTTGAGCATTTTGATCTTGGATATCCAACTTATCAGCACTCTGCCTGTGTCTTAAGTAGGTTATCTTAGAAGTGTGTTTTCTTGTAGTAATAGCTAGGAAATTAGAAGAAAGTTAGACTAAGTGTTTTTCTTATGTCAGAACTGTACTACTGAATTATTTTAAGTTTCTATGTGATCTCTGAACTCTTGAAAAGCACTGTGTTGTAGTAGTATTGTCTTGTGTTTTTCATATATATTTTTAAACCCTTTTCAACTGTGGCTGGTTTATGTAGAGATAATTAAGCTCTAGAGTACAGTGCATGCTTATAAGTGATCCTGCAATAAGCCCTTCCAAAGCCTTAAGACTGCTTAAGTTAAACTACTATTGGATAATAATATTGCACAGTAATAATTAGACACCCTTTTAAGGGCCTCTGAGTAGCTGATAAATATTAGCTGGTGGTGGCAGTAATTACTACCGTATAGTCTGGGTAAAGGGGCACAGCTGGAGAATCTGTGTCAGCCTTTCCCAGGAGTGTCTGTGAAGTTGTATAAATACTTATCTCAAAGTGTGTGTATGTGTCAGCTACTTGAGCAGGGGCACAAAGCACTGGTTGGACAGAGAGGGTACTGGAGGTTAGCTTGCCAGCTAGGCTGAGATCTGGACCCTATAGCTGTGCCAGTGGGGAGTCTTATTGGGGACCTGGGGAGCAAGGGAGCAACCAGCCCCAGACTGACTGTGATCTTTGTGTGCACTTAAGGGAAATTGTACTTTACTGTGTGTATTTGATTCATAGATTAGTACTAGGCTATCTGCCTGTGTGGTCTATTTTAAGCCTAACCAAGTATCTCTTGTGAGAATCAAACCCTCCACCTTGTGTCTGTAAGGCAAACACCTTAACCATAAGGCCAGCCTCCTTTCCTCTTATATGAGACGCCCTCTCTGGTCTTAGTGGTGAGGACCGAGGCTCCTTGATTGCTGGGCGAGGGTGCGGTCGTCACAACAGGTATCTGAAGAGAGGGGAAATATCTGCAAAGGAACTCCCTGGAAGCTCGACTGGGCTGGCTGCCTCTGCAGGATAGGCTGATGAGGTTCAGAACTCAAAACTTATGGTGGTAGACAGGCAGGATCAAAAGAAATGAGTAGACTGGACTCTCAGGTGAAAGAAAGCCCTCCCCACCACTTCAAAGGCAGAAGGACTGGGAGAAGCTGTTGGTGGTTGTTGCTTGTTCCTCTCTATCATAGATGACAAGGAGCTGGGGTATTTTGTTTAGATGCTTTAATATATAGAAGCACATCAGGATGGATAGCAGCATCATAAAATATAAATGAACTGATTAACAGACAGATCTTACATATTCATATGTTCTCTGACGTCTCGGCTAGTTTGCCTTCAAGGAGAATACACATACACTAAAACAATCACTATAAATAGTGCATCTAATCAAGTTAATAACAATCAATTAAATAATTAAATATTTAAAGACAAAATCTCCAATTTAATTCCAAATTCAAACCCTTTGGTATCAAAGTACCGAATTTCAGAATATAAAGGGCTTCTTTATAAAGAAGCCTATTTTTAAAACATACATCAGAACAAGCATATTTCATTGGCTCAACTTTTTCCAAAATTGTCCCCCTTAAACCAGTGGAAATACCTTGATGTACTTGATGGAAATGTGTTGCTACAGAACTAGTCATTTTAAATTTTGCTACATTTCTCAGGTGTTCTAAAAATCTCACTTTAAAAGCTCTTTTTGTCTGGGCAATGTAAAATTTATTGCAGGGGCACCTCAGAGCATAGATAACACCACTGGTGTCGCATTTAAAACAATCTTTAACCATAAAAGCATGTCCATTAATTTGATCAAAAGAGTTGACCATATATTGGCATGCCTTACATCTACCACAAACAGTAATGCCCAACCTAATTCTCTCACTATATACCTGAACTGGGGGCATAGAAAATTTCCCCTCTCACTATGAAATTCTTAATAGATTTTCCTACCTTAAAAGTAAATTTCAACCTATCTGGTAACCATGTTTGAAAATCTTTAATACTCTGCATATACTGCCAATAATATTTTACTACATTAGTTAAAACTACACTAAAGCAGCTATAAGTTGAGACAAAATAAATAGTCTCATTCTTAATCATAGTTCCATTTTTCCTATATTGTCCTACATGATATATATTATCTCTTTCTTGCATTTTATTAACTGCCCTATTAATAATAGAACTACAATAGCCCCTTCCTTCAAACATCGAACAAGTTCTCAGAATTTCCTCTTGCAATTTATTGGGCTCATTGCATAATCTCCTAATCCAATCAATTCCCCATAGGGTAATGCTTCAATGGTATGTATAGGATGACAACTAGAAGCATGTAAGTACTGTACATCTTCATCAAATTTTCTGTGTACTCTTCTAAGTAGACCTATCCTATCAGAAATATTCAAGTCTACATCCAAAAAAGAGACAGTTTTACCTACTTTAATACAATCAAATGTTAAATTAAATCTATTAGTCTGTAGGATCTCTATGAATGAAGCTACTTCAACTTCCCCTCTTTCACATAGGAAAATTAGATCGTCAATAAAACGAGCATACAATTTAACATATTTAGTATAAAATACTGATATATATATATATATATTCATGCTCAAACAGTCCCATGTTAAGGTTCGCATATGTTCGCAAAAGTTTATATAAGAATATTACTCATTCTTTTGGTCTTGAAGTAGTGAGATTTTTTTATGGGTGAGTCACCCGCCACTGAATTTGTTATTGAATTGTTATTTTTCTGTCTTGTTAATAATTTTTTTTAATTCAATGGTGAGATTTACTAACAGAAACAAGGAACAGCTATGGGGGCAGCTTTTGCCCCCTCACATGCAAACCTTAGCATGGGACTGTTTGAGCATGAATATATATATATATATATATATATATATATATATATATATATATATATATATATATAGATCAGTATTTTATACTATTTGATAGAAATGTACAGTACTTACATGATTCTAGTTGCCACCATACCATTGAAGCATTACCCTATGGGGAATTGATTTGGGTTAGTAGATTATGTAATGAACCCAATGAATTACAAGAGGAAATTCTGAGAACTTGTTCAATGTTTGAAGGAAGGGGCTATTGTAGTTCTATTATTAATAGGGCAGTTAATAAAATGCAAGAAAAAGATAATATATATCATGTAGGCCAATATAGGAAAAATGGAACTATGATTAAGAATGAGACTGATATTTATTTTGTCTCAACTTATAGCTGCTTTAGTGTAGTTTTAACTAATATGGTAAAATATTACTGGCAGTATATGCAGAGTTTTAAAGATTTTCAAACATGGTTACCAGATAGGTTGAAATTTACTTTTAAGGTAGGAAGATCTATTAAGAATTTCATAGTAAGAGGGAAATTTTCTATGCCCCCAGTTCAGGTATATAGTGAGATAATTAAGTTGGGCATTACTGTTTGTGGTAGATGTAAGGCATGCCAATATATGGTCAACTCTTTTGATCAAATTAATGGACATGCTTTTATGGTTAAAGATAGTTTTAGATGTGACACCAGTGGTGTTATCTATGCTCTGAAGTACCCCCTGCAATAAATTTTACATTGGCCAGACAAAAAGAGCTTTTAAAGTGAGATTTTTAGAACACCTGAGAGATATAGCAAAATTTAAAGAGACTAGTTCTGTAGCAACACATTTCCATCAAGTACATCAAGGTATTTCCACAGGTTTAAGGGGGACAATTTTGGAAAAAGTTGAGCCAATGAAATATGCTTTTTCTGATGTATGTTTTAAAAATAGGCTTCTTTATAAAGAAGCCCTTTATATTCTCAGATCTGGTACTTTGATACCAAAGGGTTTGAATTTGGAATTAAATTGGAGATTTCTTCTTTAAATGTTTAATTATTTAATTGACTGTTATTAACTTGATTAGATGCACTATTTACAGTGATTGTGTTAGTGTGTGTATTCTCCATGAAGGCAAACTAGCCGAGATGTCAGAGAACTAATACATTTTCATTTTATTGGGTCACTGGTTTGTGGTTTTATTTTTATTTTTTTGCTTCCTGTGGATTTTCAGATCTTACACACTTATATGCTTACATCTTAACAGCTTACTACAAAATGGCAGTCAGACTTGCACGTGCTCAGTATTTATAAACTTGTGCAAGCCCTTGGATAGCTTTCTAAAGGTACACACACACATTGATCTACAGTGGCTGCGCCGAAGCTCCAAGTGACACCAAGCCTCGAGTGGACAACACAGACAGAATGTTACAGTTAAGTACATAACTTTTTTTATCTGATGTTGTCATTTTCATTCAACCCTCAACTGTTGGGACACAGTCCCCAGCTACTTAAATCCTGGGAGGACTCTAAGGAAGGATATTCCCGAGCACAGCAGAGCCACATGCTGCTCTTCCCCTAGAGACCAGATCCAATCTGCAACGAGCAATAAAGGTATGAAGATTAGCCCAAGTTGCAGCTGTACAAATATCATCCATGGAAGTTCTAGACAAAAGGTTGAAGAAGTTGCCATAGATCTGGTGGAATGAGGTTTTGGTAAAAGCAAGTCCACTTTTTCATATACAAGAGTAAAACAGTCAGTCAACTCTTTGGTTAGAGTCACTTTAGAAACTGGTTTGCCTACATTTGATTACATAACGGAAACAAATAATTGTTCGTATTTCCTCAAATTTTTGGTTCTTTGAAGACTAAAATGCAATTGTCTGTGAACATCCAAAAGGTGCAACACATATTCTCTTTTACTGGAGAAATCTAGAAACAAGACTGGAAGGCTGATAACTTGATTAATATTGGATTCTGACACCACTTCAGGTAGAAAAGAAGGATTGGTTTGTAAAGATACTCTATCCTTGTGAAAAATCAAATATGGAGGTTTTGATGACAGGCCTGTAGTTCTGATAGCCTTCTGGCAAAAGTAATAGCAATCAAGAAGATAGTTGTTCAAGTCAAACATTTTAGTTCACACTTAGCTGATGGTTCAAAAGGGAGTTGGGATAAGGTCTACAAAACAATATTTAAATCCCAAGCAGGAAGAGTGGAGTCCTTTAACAGAGATCTAAGTAGATATGTTCCTCTGAAAAAAGCTTTCCAAAGTCTGGAAGATGCCAAAGTTGAATTGTTTACTCCTACATGAAAATTAGAAATGGCTGCCAACTGTACTCTTGCTGAGCATCTAAAACGTCAAAAACCTTAGAAATCGGAGCTGAAAGGGAATCTAAATTCTTTTTATGTGCCCAAAATACAAATCTTTTCCATTTACTTTTGTAAACCTTTATAGAGGAAGCTTTGTGAGATGATAAAAGAATATGACGGATGGGGAGGAGAGCCTGGATTGTACAGAGATTAATGGAACTGGAGAAACCATGCGTTCAACTTGAGGCCTGAAATGTCTGACCGAGTCCTGTCTGACGGTGAGACAGCAGGTCTGACGTTGGATCCAGAATCCAAGGTGCATGTACAAGATGATGCCAAAGGAAGGGAAACCAGATCTAACAAGATCAGTAAGATAAAATGACTATAACTGTACTCTTCAACTGAGATACTTTCTGAAGAAATTTGAGAATGAGGGGAATTGGAGGGTAAGCAAAAAGGAGACTGGAGGGCTGAATGTGAAGTAGAGTGTCTTGGGGACTCCCTCACTGGGGGGATCAGGGCAAAGAACCTGCTGCACTTGTTGTCGAGAGGAGATGCAAAGAGATCACAGCATGGCTGGCCCCATCAATGGAAAATCCTCTCCGCCACTTGCACGTTGAGAGACCACTCGTGAGGCATTAGAATACACCTGTTTAACTTGTCTGCAATTACGCTGGACTCCCTGGGATATGCATTGCTATTGGAAAATAAATGGATGAGCTTGCCTACTATCATACTCTCATAGCATCTCCACAAACACAGTAGTAATTTGGTTCCCCTTGTTTGTTGATGTACCAGACTACTGACATATTGTCTGTTTGAATCGCAATAGTCCCAGCTAGGAAAGTATCTTGGAAGGCCTGCAATACTAGGAGGACATTGATATGTGTGTTGTCTGTTTGAATCCCAATAGTCCCAGCTGGGAAAGTATCTTGAGAGGCCTGCAATGCTAGGACATTGATATGTGTGTTGGCCTCTTTGGTGAACCATGCGCCCTTGGACCGTTCTTAAGAAGCATCTCTGCATCCAATCTGAGAGGTGTCTGAGGTCACTGTGGCCTTGGGTTCTGCGAGAACAAAGGGATAGCTTTCTTGTATTTGGCTGAAATGGATCCACCTTAGAAGGTAATTTTTGCAAACTTGCGTTACTTTGATTTGACTGGATAATGGTTGCTGCAGAAAAGCCCATTCAGTTGCAAGTGTCCATTGAAGGATCCACATATGGAACCTTGCCAGTGGTACTAGAGTGACTGTCGCTGACATGGATCCCAATGCTTGGAGGATTGGACGAGCTGAAAGAGAAGAACTTTTTTTTTTGACCTGGAACTGAATTGTGTGAACCTGAATCAGAGGGAGAGAAACTATTTGAATGGCTGTATTGAAAACAGGACTGATAAATTCTAATATACCATACCATTTTCCATGGTTTGAGTTGTGATTTGTTGGAACGGACAGAGATACCCAGACGAGAGCATAACTGGAGTAAGTAGTCCTGAGCTTCAATTAGATGATGCCTGGTCGAAGCGGTTATAAGCCACTCATCCAGATACTGAAACACCCCAAATCTCTGCAGCCTCGAGTGAGCTGCAACTACTGCCATATACTTGGTAAACACCTGGGGGCTGTGGTGAGACGAAAAGCAAGTGCTCTGAATTGGTAATGACTGACACCCAGCTGGAAGCACAGATATGTCCTGGACCATCTGTTCATTTTTATATGATAGTACACATCCTGAAGCTCTACTAAACACAACCAGTCATCCTTGCACAGAAAAGGCAGAATGGACTGAACCATGACAATCCAGAACTTTGTACACTGGACAGATCGATTTAGTTTGCTGAGATCCAAGATTTTTCTCCAGTCCCTTATTTTCTTTGGCATTAAAAGAATCTTGAATAAGTTCCAGACTCTTTCTGGTCTGGGGGGAACCTCTTGGATGACTCTCTTTTTTCTAGCAGCATCCTCAACATCAGGGATTTTGTTTGATACCAGTGGGGGTGGATGGGAAAATGGTATTACGTAACCTTTGGCTATTATCCTCCACACCCTCGAGTCTTTTGTAATTTCTAACCAGGGTCTCTGGTGCAGGGACAGATGACACCTGACTGCCTCCAGAGATGGTCAGTCAGGCATCCTTTCAGGAGCGCATATCTATCAGAGAAGGTATCCCTAGATCCCTGATTATGCAGACCACCTCTGGAGTGGGGACGGTGTCTTCCATTTGAATTCCCCCCTCTGCCCCTGGGGGAACTGTCTCCATGTGGATCTTGAAAGGGACCCTGGCATTTTCTAAAGCAAATTTTCCATCTACCTCATTGGTTCCTAGAAAAAATCCACTGAGGGGAGGTCAAACAATGCACACCCATGGTAGACAGGAAATGGTGGAGGTGCGATATGAAAGAGTTAACTGAAAACATAGTTTTTGGGAGTGTAATGAGTTGGTAGACTTTAAAGATACCCTGCAGACTGCTCTGTCAGAGATATTGGTGAGCAAATTGGTTTAACTAAGGAAATAATTTTTTGAGCTATGATACAGTATCGGAATTATTTACACATAGTAAGGCCTTGCCCAGTCTAATTACGGTGGTTGCCAAAGAAAGCAATTACTAGAAAATGGAAATCAAAATCTAAACCAACTTCACTAAAAGTAGTGAATATACTAACAGAGATAAAACAACTGGCACTGGGATCTTTAGAAAAGGGTAGGAGCAAATTAAATAGGAATACATGTGAACTGTGGGAAAATACATGCTGAGGAGGAATGAGGTTTAAAGTAAAGCAATATTTATTTCATTTATTTATTTATCTATCTATCTATCATTTATTTTACCAGGATAGTCCAACTGAACAGCTAGTGCCCATTTTCAGTGGAGTCCTGGGGAGAAACGCTCCAAAAAGTTACAGTTAAAATACAGTTAAAAATACATAGGTTGTTAAAAATGAACATTGAGAAGAATGCTAGCATTTTAGGCAGGCATGACAGTTGTATGCAATAATAGTTGTTGAATAACAAGTGCTAGAATGTTAGCATGTAAAAGGCAGTCAAATGCAGCACAATAATAGCTCAATGAGCAGATCACAAATTTTACAACATTTGTAGAGTATATGAACATAAGGTGCTCAGAGTAGGTACATATTTACAAGCTTATGCACATAGGTGGTTAAAGAGATAGAATGAGCTATGTAATGTTTGACAATGACTGGATAGATTACAAGTGAAATATAATGTTTGCAACTACAATTATCTCAATATGGTTTGTGATGTATAATGTTTGCAACAAAAATTGTCAATATGGTTTGTTTTCATTTATATAAATGTATGATTATCTATGTCATACGTGATAATTAAGATGTTTCTTGTTTAAAAAAAAATACACGCCCCCAGCAGAAACGCTTTTTCCTTCCTGCTCACCCATACCCAGCAGAAACGCTTTTTCCTTCCTGCTCAGCCATAGAATGTGTGTCTGTAACTCTGAGGCCAAATAAAGAACTTCCATCAAAAGGAGCACTGACAAAGGAAAACTTGAAGGGTTAAACAAAGTTACACAAGTGCATCCACAGGATCATTTGAAATTACTAGGCTACTAGCCCTGAGCCCCTTATAAGCCTAGCCAAGAGTTTAGCTCACCCAGGCATGTCTTCTGATGGAAATGCCTGAACCAGCCACCTGTGAGGTACCTTCAGCTGCATGTGAGATAAGACTAATGGATGAGTCTGAAATGGTTTGAAGGGTAGCCAACTATGAAGATATATTGCTCTCTACCTCAGAGGATTTGGCCCCAGAGAGAGAGAGAGAGATTTGGAAAGTTCTTTAATTAAATCCCTATGAAGTCTTATAAAATGTGACAAGTAATTCAGTGACCTAAGAGCAAAGGTTGCTGAAGCATAGACATGCTTCCCAAATCTGTCCAGCACCCTAGACTCTGTGTTTGGGGGGTGGACAAAGGAACTTTTTTCTGCCAGTTCCTTCTTGGTATCTGTCAAATGGTACTCCCTTACTCCAAAAAGTTCAATCCTTTGGTTGTGCCAGGATCTTAGCTAGTCTCTTAGGGATAGGCTCTTCCTCAACAGGTTCCTTTCACACTCAGTAAGAGACCAAATCAACGAGCTCATCTGCAGGTGGAGTCACACAGGAGGTAGACAGGCCAGCACCAAAGGCCTCCAGAAACACCGACTCCTCTTGAAAAAGGTTATCGGGGGACCAACTATACCTCTTTTTAGGAGCTCTAAGATGTTGCCTGATGAGATGCCATCAGGTGGTGATCTGGGAGATCCTTCCCCTTCATCAAAGTGAGTGTCCTCTGTAACAGACTCTTGCGGAGAGTCTAACTGCCTCCTTTTACACTTCCTCTTCCTATGGAATTCTTTGGTGGGATGCTCCAGAGAACAGTCAGAAGATATTACTATACCCTGTTGGGTTGTCTGGAGACTGGTTTGTGGTGGTTGTCCCAATGGAGACGATTGAGGCTCTGGATGCAGAATGGACTGAAACTGGGTAGTTGGAGCCAAAGAGGGATGAGAAGTCCGAACTCTGGGAACAGAGACAGCTCTCTCCACTACTTGGAAGGCAGAATGCCTCAGATACGATAAGGCATGCTACTAGACCATCTGCTCCATTCATCCCAAAGGCAAACTAATTGAGGAAGCAGTCGAAGCTGACTTATCCAGTGCTGAAGATCCAAGGGGCTGAGATGGCTCCAACAGCTATGGAGTCGAGTACAAGGGGTGGGGAGGTTGGCACAATGGTTAATGTGTTTACCTTACAGACACAAGGTGCAGGGTTTGATTCTCGCATGGGATAATTGGCTAGGCTTAAAATGGCCCACAAGGGCAGTTAAAATAGTACTAACCAATGAACAATACCCCGAAGCTGGCACTGATGCTATGGCTCCAAGTGTCATCGGGTTCTGAAGTGCTTGTTGCCAGACCACTCAGACACACCACTGGAGATGTAGGTCCCAGCATCTTCAAATCCAAGGCGGATGACTGCAGGACTTTCGGAACTGATGGCTCCGAAACCAATGGTTGGATTGGAGAAGGAGCTAACAAGGGAAGAGTAGTACTAACAAGGGTCTTCAGACCCAATGGGGCTGAAGCCGGGAGAACTCGTATTTCAATCTATGTCATGAGAAGCTTCCTTATCATCCTGTCCACATTAGCTTCTGTAAGACTGTTGGAAGACTGAGTGGATGAAGGTCGTGCATAGTGTCGGGGCAATGGCAAAAAGGGTGATGGGAGCCAAGAGGTGATCGGATTTGTGGAGATTTTTCTGATCTAGATTTTGGATTCAAAGCTGTCAGATCCAGTGCTTTACACCATGCTTTAGAGGAGGTTCTGAAGATGGAGCCAAAGCAGTAGAAGCTGTCGGCTCCGGAGATCTTTTATGAGACACACTATTTTGAGAATCTCCTCTTTTATCTGTTTTTTTGGGGGGTTGAGCCACAGAGGCTGTAGAAGCAATTTTAGAGGGCAGCAAGTTCATAAGAATCACCTTATCTTTTCTATCAATCAATGCACAGATATTAAACCCCTTACAGATGTCACAGTCGGCATCAAAGTGAGTAGGCCATATGCACTTGGAATGTGCATCCAAGTTAGGAATTTTGTGGCCACAGGCCACGCACTTTTTAAAATCTGACAGTTTATCAGACTTAACGCTGAAATTAAATAGAGCACGTTAGATTTTTTTTTTTTTTTAGAAAGGGAAGAAATTATCAATGATGGTAATCTAAAGAGAGTACTAACAAAGTAATTTAAGGGACAATAATACCAACTATTTTATTAAAGACTCAAAAAACAGTAAGCTAATAACAATAGAAACTTAGAAATAACTTCTTAAAAGTTATAAATGAAGGAAAGATAGATATAGAAAAAATATAGAATTATAATAAGGAAAACTTTCACTCACAAAAAATTACTAAAATAACTTGAGAGGTTACAGCGACCACATCCGTATGGTGGCAAATGAGATCTGAGGTATGCTAGGTGACTGGGCCATTATGGGGAAAAAGGAGGAGCTCGAGAGTTTCAGTGTTCCACAAGCTGGAAGAAACGTCTGAGTCAGATCCAAGCCCAACATTGAGGAATGAATGAAAATGACAACATCAGATCTTAATGTAAGGAATATGACAGACTGGATAACCAGGTTAAATGCCGTCCACTCACCAGGACTCTTAATCAGACTTGCCCTTTAAAACCTGTATTATGCCAAGGTGTTTACATATCATTGATCATGAGACTGATTGTATTTATGCTACTCTGTGCATGGCTATTTAATACTTGACAAAATGCTTGAGATAGGAAAGCTTGGTGCATATTTTATTATTACATTTGTCATGAACTTTACTGTTTCCTTTGGATTATTTCTATATTTTCCTGGAGCAGTCTGGTGCTTTTTAGAAGCCACACTTTCTTTGCAGCAGAAAATTTCAGGTTTTCTCTGTATCTTTTCTAACTCAACCATTTTTTGAAATAGCTATTATTGAGAAGTATCATACTCAGCCAGCCTTTTCTTCATTTCATCCTCTGATATTTGCAGTTTTATGAGATGAACTGTATAGCCATGTAAAGCTTCTTCTATTTTTTCCAAGTTTTTGTTATATGAGTTGATATATTTCTTCATTGTTTCATTTATTGTAATCACCTCGAGTACACTTGATTTATCTGATTTATTTTTTCCTATAAATTACTGAAACTCATCTGTTGTACCAAAGCTGAAGCCGAAACTGCTTTTTGTTGAACTGCTGCTAGATTCTACCAAGTCAATGTTTTCTCTTGCTTGAGGGTTTTCAATAAAAAAAAAATTCTGGAAGATGTGACATAGGCTCAAACTCAGCTGACAAGAAACAATTGTATAAAAGATTAACCTGCCGAATGGTCCATGGACTGAATACAAAAGCTGGAACCATACATTTAACAAAAAAGCTGTTATAGATAACTGGTGAGAAGAATAATCCCTCAAGAATAAGATTCTTTCTATAATGTGTTTAAATGTTAATGGTCTCACAAATAAATACAGGAAAGGCAGAGTATTGAATTATATTAAAAAATGTAGAATGCAAATAGCTATGCTCCAGGAGACGCACACGGTAAGAAGTGAACATGTGAATTTGATAAAGAAAGGTTTTCAAGATGGTTATCCAACAGAACATCTGGGGCAAAGGAAGAGAGGAGTACTTATATTAATTGCAAGAGGAGCTCCAATAGTAATAGAAGAAAATATAAGACAATAATGGAAGATTTATAGTATTAAGGGGCTATGGGCAAGGGTGAAGGATTACACTGATATGTATTTATATTCCACCGAAAATTGCTATAATGGAGCTTAAGAAACTTCTGGGAGAAATAATCAGCTTTCAGCAAGGAATATAACTTAGAGGCAGGGGCTGGAATTTGATTTGCAACAGTGAAGAGGTGTCTGGGGGGGGGGCAGAAGGGAAAATATAACAAAGGAGGGTAGATTTTTACAGAAATTTATGAAAACATTTGGCATGGAAGATGTGAATTCAGTACTAGGAGTTTGGAGTGAATTTACATACTCTTCTCCAAGATACAAAAACTGGGCTAGGCTAGACATATATACGTTTCACAGGTACATGTACATTTAAGTGAAGGTCTTGATACATACCCAGTAACTATTTCAGATGATGTGTCAATAAATAATTAAAATAAAAACAGAGGATAATGAAACAGAAATGAGACACTGGCACTTTCCCACCTACCTGTTGAAAAGAGACACATTTAAGGAATGGGCAATGAAAATTATTCAGGAGCTATTACAGAAGATAGAAATTTCTTCTGAAAATATAGCTAAGGAGTGGGATAAAATTAAAGTGGAATTTAAAAATAGGGTGGAAATAAAATATGGTTAAGAAGCAACAAAAATTACTTAGAGAGACTGACAAGTGTTAAAGTACTGCAAAATAGGGGAAATCTCACAGAACAAGAAAAGGAGCAACTACAGAATGCTAAACAGAAAATAAGGGATTACCTCGATAATATGCAAAAGTTTAAAAAAAATTGCTGTTCAGCAACTGTTTTTTGATAATACCCCTCGAGCACAAAAACTTTTAGTACGACTCAGGCAACAGAAAATAGAAAGGGCTGTCACCAATCTTAGGGAGCCTAAAACAAGGAAGATAACAAGAGTTCCTGTAGAAATACTGGAAATACTTTGAAAATTCTATGAAAGTCTGTATAAAACACAGAAATATGGAAATCAAGAAAAGGTACAAATGGAAATTTTTATGGAAGAATTAAATATGCCCAGACTAGAGGCAGAGGAGGCGCTCTCTCCCACCCAACATGGATTTCGGCCTGCTCACAGCACCACCACTGCCCTACTTTCTTTCACAAACTTCATCAACCAAAACAAACACACAGGCAATCTAACATTTGCCATATTTTTGGACCTGTCAAAGGCCTTTGATATGGTTAACCATCCTAAACTATTTCAAGCCCTTACTGACCTCGGCCTTAGTAACCATGCATTAGCATGGTTGAAGAATTACCTACAAGAAAGACAACAAGCAGTTCGATGGGACAACAACCTATCCTCACTGCTACCCATCACCACAGGAGTTCCACAAGGGTCCATTCTAGGACCCCTCCTATTCTCCATTTTCACCAATAATCTTCAAAGCATCTGTCAAGATGCAAGTGTTATTCAATATGCTGATGACTCAGAGCTAGTCTGTTCAGCCAGTGATCCTCAGGAACTCCTCTCCATCACCCAAAAAGTCTTCCAAACTACCGAAACCTAGTTTCTTAACAAAAACCTACTACTAAATCCCCCCAAAAAACAAACTTCTTCTATTTAGTCCAAACAAATCAACCACAATACCCAGCCCATTTAATATTGTGTCCAGGGATGGGACTGTTATCTCCCCAGACACTCATACTAAACTGCTAGGAGTGATCATTGATAATAATCTCAAATCTGATCTGCATATAAATCAAACCATTAATAACATCCACAAAAAAAAACTGTGCAGTCTATATAAAAATAAACCATTTCTAATCCAAACCGCCAGGACAACAATTGCTCAATCTCACCTCCTCTCTACTCTATTCTACACCTCACGCATTTTCACCCACTTACCTAAAACAGAAATTGTCAAGCTCAATACCTGCTACAATCAAATTGCCAAATTTGCTACTGGTGCCCTCTACCAATCCCACCACTTCCATTCCCTAAAACAACTCGAAAGGCTTGAATTTCCTAATCTCCTATCCTTTCATCAGCTTTCCTACTACCATTTCCAGATAAAACTTCAGCACTAGCCAACCTACTAAAACTACAAACTCACCCTAGACAACTACACTCTAGTGATAAAAAGCTAATCAAGGTCACCAAGAGCAAAAACGCAGCAAGGGATTCCTTCTTCCCTAATTATATAGGTAAAAATTGGAACTCCCTACCCTCTGTTATTACCTCAACAGACTCGAAGGTTACATTTAAAAGACTACTCAAAGAACACCTAAAACTCACACAGATGTGTTTATGTTCACCCCCAGGCTAACCTCCCAAATCATATCCGCCCTCTTCTCTAATCACCTGGTCTCTGCTTCATAACTATACCGCTAAGAGGAACTGCAGCTTTTTTTTTTTTAAATTTTCAGCTTCCTTCCAGTGTCACCTACACACCTGGCCTCTCAGTTAGTACCTATACATATAGGGGCACTAAATAACACTGCTAGGCACAG
The DNA here is from genome assembly GCF_019279795.1 of Protopterus annectens. Taxonomy (NCBI): domain Eukaryota; kingdom Metazoa; phylum Chordata; order Ceratodontiformes; family Protopteridae; genus Protopterus; species Protopterus annectens. The sequence continues at coordinate 1,825,133,849 of NC_056733.1, read as the reverse complement.
TTCTGTATAACTTTCTTTTCTTTCTCCATCTACACTTGCTTTTATACTTAGTCTATATATCTTACCACTCAACTCTGCTGTTTTACCTACTACCTACCTGACTACGTAAAACTTGTACACAATCTAACTGCATAAAATTGTTAAAGATGCAACTCTCACCTTTGTATCTTATTCTGTAATTCTTCTTACTTATACATTGGCTCATTCTAACTGTAAAAAATCGTAAAAGATGTTTTTTTTTATTCTGTGTATCTAATTTTAATTTTCATGCTTATGTACTGTCTATGTAAATATGATTGCTGCTGCTATACTCCTTATAATTGCTTGTAATTGATTTGTGGAGCTTTTCTCCCCGGGCCTCCGCTGAAAATGGACATGTATCCAGTCGGACTCTCCCAGTCAACAAATGTAAAATAAAAATAAAATAAATTACTAACAGATAGGAAAGGAGAAGATGAGATAAAAATGGTGATGTACAACCAATCAACAGGAAAGTCCCCAGGAATAGATGGTATTCCTGTGGAGGTCTGGAAGCTAGAAGACAAGAACTGATAAAGATCTGGAAGGTTTTAACAGTATTTTAAGAGAAGGAGAAGTATCAACATCCAGGAAGAAAGCTGTAGTACCTAAAGAGGGTAAAAATCCATCAAATCCAGCTTCATACAGGCCCATTCCAATACTAAATCATGATTATAAAGTGTTTATGTCTATAATGGCAAAAAGAATGGCAAAACTGACAGATATGGATCAATGTGGTTTTGTGGAGGGGAGGCAAATATTTGACAACATTAACAGAACAGAGATGATCCACAGGGAAGCAGAATGTAAAAAAATACCACTGTTGTTTTTAGTTCTTGATGCAGAGAAAGCATTTGACAGAGTGAGTTGGGACTTTACGAGCAGAGCAATGGAAGCATTTGCATTCCCTGAAAAAAATATAGGATTGATTAGGAGGCTATATGAGGGATTGGAGGTGAAAATTAGTGTGGGTGGAGTCCTCTCTGATAATCTTTGCTTGAGCAGAGGAACTAGGCAGGGGTGTCCTCTCTCCCTTTTGTTGTTTGCATTATATTTAGACCCACTGGAAAAGAAAATAAAGGACTCAGAAATTCAAGGATATAGTTGGTATGGTAGTCAAGAGAAGCTGGCTCTATTTGCAGATGACATTATTTTATACCTGACAAAACCAGAAAGGGACATTACAGTGTTGTGGAACACACTGAGACAATTTCACACCTTTTTGGGATACAAAATTAATGAAGCCAAAACAAAAACAATAGCGGTAAATTATGTACCCACATACAAATTGGCTCAGCAATATCCACACTTATGGGGACATGATAAAATGAAGTATTTAGGAGTATGGATTAAACATGACACTGATGTGGCAGCTAAGGACATGTGGGAAAAGACCAAACAAAAGCTAATACAAAAATGTGAAAATGGAAGGTCTGTTATATAGATATTGATAGTACGATACAAGCAGTTAAAATGTGTTTAGTCCCTTTAATCTTATATACAGGTCAGGCATACTTTTTATCAACCAGAAGTGAAGTTGTGGATAGCAATTAATAAAGAGTTGAAGGATTTTATCTGGGAAGGGAAGACAGCAAGAGTCAAGTGGGATAAGCTTATTCTTCCAATAGAACAGGGCAGACTGGGATTATCTGATTTGAAAGGGTATTCAGAGCAACACAGTTAAGGCTCCTATACATAGCACAAGCAGAAAACTATAACTCAAAATGGAATGAGATGATGAAGAAACGGGGGAAGCTCAAGTAACAAGGAGAGAATGGGATTTTGGATGCAAACCTTCAAGAACAACAACAATAATTATACAGACAACTGTATTCATAAAGTTGCAGAAGGTATTCTAAGAACCAAACCAATACAGGAATGGAGAAAGTAGATTCTGCTGACAGGGGGGTGACTGCAATTAGGGATACAGATGATAGGCAAGAGGGGGCGGGAGTATATTGGAGAAAACTGGTAAAGGAACTAAGGTAATGGGAGCAAATAACTAGACAGGGAGAGGTAATAGAATGGGAAAATGCTAAAAACTTATTTGGACTACAGGTGAGACACTACCTTTCATATCAAGGATTGATATCACAGTACAGCCAAGCAGAAAGAAATAGTGGCCTCCTAAACAAAAGACCAAAACTGGTAGATTCTTAGTAGAATCTAGAAAAGAAGTGGCCATTAAAAAAGGACTAATTAGTAGAGCATATAAAATACTGCATGATGACTATAAGAATCAATCAGAATAGGTTAGGAAGAATTGGGAAGAGAGATTGGATGATCAATTAAGAAAGAAACAATGGGGGGATATACATATGTCTCCCTAATATGCAACAAAACCTAGATGATTTAGGATCTTTGCCTGGAAGTGATTACACAGGTCTTTTTATACTCCAAGCAGACTCCAAAGAATCTTTCCTCAGGTAGACAACAAATGTTGGAGATGTGATGGGAATAGAAAGAGGCAACTGGGAACATATTTTCTGGGAGTGTAATGAGTTGGCTAACTTTAAAGATTCCCTGCAGACTGTTCTGTTAGAGTTGCTGGGTGAGCAAATTGGAGTGACTATGGAAATTATTTTTTTGAGCTATGATACAGAGTTGGAATTGCCTAGACATAGTAAGGCCTTGCTGAGTCTAATTATGATGGCTGTCAAAATGGAAATCAAAGTCTAAACCAACTACTAGAAGTAGCAAAGATAATAACAGAAATAAAACAACTGGAACTGGGATCTTTAGAAAAGAGTAGGAGTAAATTACACAGGAAAATGGGAAATGTGGGACCACTATATGTAGAGGAGGAATGAGAAGTTATGTACCTACCATAACGTTCCATGCTAGTTGTCTTCTCTCGCCTTCTTTCTTGCTGGATGGGTTCGGAGCCGATCCTCGGCTCCGACTCGGCCACTTACTAAAGCTTGAGAGCTTATTTTACCGGCATGAGGCAACCCTATATCCCATTATGCTAGGCGATAACTCCCCAGATCTCGTTTGGAAGCTGAAAAACCTAGCATAGGCCAATAAAACAAAATCCTCCAACTGGAAGGAGGAGGAAGAGGGATAAAAACCTCCAAAGATAATTATTTACACTATATATATCCTAAGACACCTAGATAGTGAACAAAGGAATAAAAGGACCATTCAAGGAAGGGAAGATCTTCTCGGTCTGTCCAGGCTAGGGGGATGGTGGGTGGGATGCAAGAAAGAAGGCGAGAGAAGACAACTAACATGGAACGTTATGGTAGGTACATAACTTCTCAATGTTAAGTTGTCAATCTTGCCTTCATTCTTGGACGGAACCGCGTCCCTAGCACCTTCATCCTGGGCGGCTCATTGGAACAGACTCTTAAGAATGGTGGAACCAAATGTTGCTCTGTCCCTGGAGGCCATGTCCAATTTGTAATGTGAAACAAAGGTATGAAGACAGGCCCATGTGGCTGCCGCACAGATAGTGTCTATTGGTAGTCTAGCTTGAAAAGCTGTAGATGTAGCTAGTGCTCTAGTTGAATGGGCTTTTGGCTTAGAAGTTAATTCCCTGCCTCTGAGTTGATAAATAGATGTAATCACAGAAGACAGCCACCTAGATAGGGTTACCTTGGAAACAGGAAGGCCTTTCTTATTTTCTGTGTACGATAAAAATAGTTGATCAGACTTCCTTATTTGTTTGGTTCTATCCAAATAGTATCGGAGCTGGCGGTGAACATCTAGATAATGTAGCTTTTGCTCCGCTCTATTAGTATAGTTTGGGAAAAAAACTGGGAGATCAATTGATTGATTTAAATTTGTCTGCGAAGCCACCTTGGGTAAAAGGATGGATTAGTCCTTAGAGAAACTCTGTCTTTATGGAAGATTAAGTAGGGAGGACGAATGCAGAGGGCGTGAAGCTCTGATACTCTCCTAGCAGAAGTAATGGCGACTAGGAAAAGTGTTTTCCAGGAAAGAAATTTCAATGAACAGGAGACCGCAGGTTCAAAGGGGGGGAGAATTAAGGATGTTAAGACTAAATTAAGATCCCACTGAGGTGGAGGGTCTTTTATCGGAGGCTTAAGTAAATATACACCTTTAAGGAAGGCTTTGCAAAGCTTATTGGACATGATATTGTGGTCAGATAAGCCTGTATGAAAATTCGATATGGCTGCCAACTGAACCTTTACTGTAGAGGCAGAAGACCCTGAATGAAAAATTTCGGCTAGGAAGTCTAAGACCGAATGAATTGGGGCAGTAAAGGGATCTATATTCCTTGCCTTTGCCCAGAAGGAGAAACGTTTCCATTTACTAGTGTAAATCCTTCTGGTGGAAGATTTAAGGGAAGCTACTATGATATCCCGGATGGGATTAGAAATCATAGGAAGCCTGGCTAAGGACGGAAGTGGAGCAACCAAGCAGTGAGGTTGAGAGAATGTAGGGATTGGTGCAGCTGCCTCGACTGATGGGTCAACAGATCTGGAGCTAGGTCCAGATGCCAAGGCTGTACCAAAAGATAATGATGTAGGAACGGAAACCATATCTGTCGAGGCCAATAAGGGGCAATGAGAATCAACTTGGCTCTCAAGGCGGTTGCTTTCTGAATTACTTCTGGAATTAGAGGAAAGGGTGGAAAGGCATAGAGAAGTCCCCGAGGCCAATCTCGGACTAGAGCTTCTCTGAGGGGATGGCCTGGAAGGGGGAAGAGGGTGAAGAAGTCGGGGCATTTGCTGTTTTGGGATGTAGCAAAAAGATCGCAGCAAGGAAGGCCCCACTTCTGAAAAATCTCTTCCGCTACCGATTGAGAGACCACTCGTGTGGCATGAGTATGGCTCTGCTCAACCTGTCCGCTATGAAGTTGGACTTCCCGGGGATATGCGTTGCTATCAGAAACTGCTGAGAGGAGATCGCCCATTGCCAAAGTCTGAGTGCCTCTCGACACAGGGGATAGGACTTGGTTCCGCCTTGCTTGTTGATATACCACACTACGGACATATTGTCGATTTGGATTGCAATAGTTCCTAGGGGAAGAGAGTCGTGGAGGGCTTGCAACGTTAAAAGCACTGCTCTCATCTCTAGGACATTTATGTGCAGGTGGCGCTCGAAAGGGTGCCAAGTGACATGGACCATCCTGCCCTGAAAATGCCCCCCCCCACCCGATCAGGGAGGCGTCCGATGTCACCATGGCGACCGGGGGAGGAGGAGCAAAGGGTCTGCCCTGATGGACTTGAGGGGACAATATCCACCACGACAGATTACTTTTGCAAGTTTGAGTTATCATGATCTTGTGGTGCATGGGGAGTTGCTGAAAAGACCATTGGGCGAACAGCATCCACTGTAGAAGACACATGTGAAAACGTGCAAGGGGAAGAAGTGTTATGGCGGCCGCCATAAGACCCAATACTTTCAGGACATATCTGGCCTGAATTTTGTCGCTCTGAAGAAGAACATGGACATGGTTTTGAATATCCAAGACTCTTTGGTCTGTTAACTTTGCTGAAAGTTGTACGGTGTTCAAGTTGGCGCCTATAAAGGTAATAGACTGACAAGGCAACAAGGAAGACTTTTCGAAATTTATAGAGATTCCTAGCCCTCTGCAAATGTGAATGGTGTAAGCTCTGGCTTGGAGAAGTTGATGCCTGGTGGTGGCAGTGAGGAGCCAGTCGTCTAGATATGGAAACACCTGGAATCCTTGCCATCTCAGGTGAGCTGTAACCGCTGCCACACATTTGGTGAACACTCTGGGGGCTGTAGTGAGACCAAAGGGCAGGGCTCTGAATTGGTAGTGACTGGCCCCCAGCCGAAAGCGGAGAAACCTTCTGGAGCGCCTGTGAATTTTGATGTGATAGTACACATCCTGAAGGTCCATGGAGCACATCCAATTGTCCTTGCCCAGAAAGGGCAGAATGGACTGTAGCGTGACCATCCGGAATCTTGTTCTCTTTACAAACTTGTTCAGTTTGCTGAGAGCTAATATTTGTCTCCAGTCCCCTGTCTTTTTCAGTACCAAAAAGAACCTCGAGTAGATTCCGGATCCTAGTTGGTCTGCTGGGACTGGCTGGATGGCTCTTTTTGCTAGCAGTTTTAATATTTCTGTTACTGCTAGTTCCCTTAGACCTAGTGGAACATCTGGAAGGGTTCCCTTTTGTTGAATTGGGGTTTGGATAAAGGGAATTTTGTAACCCTCGGATATGATCGACTGTACCCATTTGTCTTGAGTAAGAGAAAGCCAGGCTATTGGGTACAGTGACAATCTTCCCCCGACTGCCTCCGAAGGTGGACAATCGGGCAACATCTCAGGGATGCTGGAAGGGTTTGTCAGAGAGAGGCTCCCTGCTACCCTGGTTTTGCGGATCCCCTCTACCCCTAGGGCGGCGTCTGTTGTTGTTACCCCCTCTGCCTCTGAGGGTAAACTGACCTCTTGCATCAGACGTGACTCCTTGAGATTTGCGGAACCACATTTTCCCACCCTTCTGACCCTTAGGGTATGGTCTTGAAGGGGTGGAGAAACGGACTCCTACGGCAGAAAGCGTCTTGCCATCTTGCTCGCATCTGGTCAAGGTGTCTTTCACTTGAGGTCCGAACAAAGCCAAACCATCAAAAGGGGAATTTGTGAAGGACGCCTTGAAAGGGTCCGCGAAATTACACAGCCGCATCCAGGTGTGACGCCTTAAGGCCACTCCTGTGCCTGTGGCCCTACTCGCTCCATTTGCTGCATATGAAATCAGATGCATGGAGGATTTAACAATCGTGTTCAGGGTTCCAAGCTGTAAGTTTATTTTATCCTGGGACGCAGCAGCTGATGGATCCTGTAAGACTTCTCCCAATTCTTTGAGAATATCTCTCAGAAGGCGGGTGAAGTGACACAGGTAATTCAGCGATCGCATGGCAAAGGTCGCTGAAGAAAACATCCACTTACCGTACCTATCCATGGTCCTAGAATCCTTATTAGGAGGATGGATAGGTACTGAAGGATCAGCTAGTTCCTTCTTGGTGGCTGCAGCCACCACCATGGCATCCGCCGGTACACCTTTTGTTAGGAATTGCTTGTCAACTGGTGCTGTGATGAATTTAGATGGCCTCCGAGGGGTGGGTTCCACCGAATCCGGGGCCGACCACGCCTTCCGAGCCACTACTTCCATAAGGGGGTCGAAAGGCGGAGACACCCAGGAGGTGGAGGGTCGAGAACTGAATGCCTCCAGGTACACCGGCTCGTCCTCGGAAGGATTAAGGGAAGACCAGTTCCCCCTCTGCTTCAGGATTTCTAGGATGTCTGAAAAAGAGACATCCTCAGAGGGGGACTTTGGGGATCCCTCCGACTCATCCAAGTCGGTGTCAGATGTAATAGACTCAGGGGTGTCCACATGCTTCCTCTTACATGTCCTCTTACGCTGAGGCTCCGCTGACAAGTCAGGAGAAGCCTCGGAAGAGGAAGAAATTCCCAGTGGGGAAACCTGAGGCATTGGATCTCTGGGTCCGGGAGTGAGAAGAGACATCAGCAGGCACTGTAGTGGGAGGAGCTGATGGAGCTGACCGTTGACTAAGCCCTGGGGCTAGTATGCTCCTCATCACCTCGAAGGCTCCCCTATCAGAAAGGCCAGAGGGCCCCCACTCCGAAGAGGTAGGAACCCCAGGCCGCACCGACAGGGAAGGCACCGGGGCCGAGCTCACCAGCGCCGACGCTCCGAGAGGGAGAACGGGGTCGGACAATGGTCCAATGCCACTCGTCCCCTCAGAGCCGACGAGAGAGATCAGGCGCCCGGGATCCCTCCAATGAAGGTATCAAAGAGGAGATCGGAGCGGAAGACGAAGGAGCCGAAGGGGGAGGTATCGGCTCGGATGCCACAAAGGTCACGGCTCCGAGGAGCTCCGGCTCTGAACTCTGAGAAGAGTCGAAGGAGGAAAAATAGGTGGAGTCGTAATAGCTACCGTCTGATGAGGCGGGCTAGAGATCATCTGGGCCAAAGCCTGAGACTTTAACAGCCTACTTACCACTCTCTCAAGGTCGTGATCTGAGAGTCTGGATGACCGAGAAGATCGGCTCCGATGGCTCCGCTCCGAGAGCAGGGGAGACCTCGGAGCCAAATGGATAGACTCCAATGAAGGGGATCTTGACCTCTTCTTAGATGGAGCCAACGGAGCCGAAGACACGTCGGCTCCAGCCGGAGCAGACAGCGAAAGCATGGGCTCAGAGGTATCGGCACCGAGTGGTGCCGAGACCGGAACTTGTGACTCAAAGGGATCAGTTCCAGCCGGAGCCGATCTAGACACAGACAAGGAGCCAGCAGCCGAAGGCTTAGTACTTGGAGCCGACGGTTTTGCAGGTTCGAGGGCCTCCCCGACGCAGACTTAGTCGGGGAGCCCTCGGGCTTTAACAAGCCCCTCAGTATAAGTTTATTCCTGCGCTCCTGCAGGACTCTTGAACTGAATGCATGACATACTGAACAAGAGTCCTGCAGGTGCAGGGGTCCCAGGCAGTAAACACAAGAAGTGTGACCGTCTGTCAGAGACATTTTCTGACAGCACGAGTCACACTTCTTAAAGCCTGAGACCTTAGTTTCCTTAGGTTCCTTCGACATAACAGTGTCGAGGGATCACAAATGTAACAGAAAAACACACACACACACACACACACACACACACACACACACACTCTCGAAAATTATAAATTAACAATAAAATGTTAACAGGGATACTGACACATCCAAACACTCCACAGGATCCCTAAGAAAAATTAGGAAAGGGGCAGGCTTAAGGCCTAACCTAAGAGTGGAGGGGGAGGGATATAAGGGATAAAAAGGGAAGGTATATAAAAAAGTAATAGAGTTAAGGGTAATTACTAACTATTGAAAGAAATAACTAGGTGAAAAATTAACTAAAAAAGGGTGACTGAACACTATATATATAAGACTTACCAGGAGCCGGTAAAAAAACGTACCTCGCAAGCGAAAGCGGCAAACGAGATCTGAGGAGTTATCGCCTAGCATCATGGGATATAGGGTTGCCTCGAGCCGGTAAAATAAGCTCTCGAGCTTTAGTAAGGGGCCGAGTCGGAGCCGAGGATCGGCTCCGAACCCATCCAGCAAGAAAGAAGGCGAGATTGACAACTTAACATCGATATTTAAAAGAAGGCAGGATCTGAATGAGCTATGCAATAGCTCACTGAAAATGACCGGATAAATTAAAAAGTGATGTACAATGTTTGCAGCTACAATTCTGTTGGCACGGTTTGCAAGGTATAATGTTTGCAACTGAGATTGTGCTGCTATGATTTATTTTCATTTATATAAATGTAAGATTGTCTGTGTCACACACAGTAATTTAATAAAGATGTTTCTTGTAAAAAAAAAAAAAAAAAAAAAAGCCAGTGTTTTCTCTTCTGGTTGATTTCCATTCTGGTTGTCTAAATGTCTTGTTTGCTGCCATCCAGGCAGTGTACTTATTAGTTAGTAACAGAATTTTACCCAAAATGACAATTTCACTATTTCTCAGTTTCTGATTTCACACTGGGAGTCCTGAAATTAAGCTGCTGATCAGTGGGCAGCCATCTAGGAAGTCTAGAAATGGAAAATATTGATATAAAGTTGGACTCTAATGTATGAAGTAGAAAAGATTAGCACAGCGATAACGAATTATATCCAAAACTCAGATGACAAACTGAAGGACAGAGAGGTTGCAGTTACAGCTCACTTTGATCAGTTAACATCACAGGAATCCGACATCAGAAATCTTGCTGTGAGTCTGTAACAGACAGAAGCAGGAATTGAACTTGTGGTGTTAAAGTAGTCAAATTAGAGAAATGCAGCAGACAAAAGAATATTCATATATGTGGAGAGCAATTACAATAGCTTACATTTTTAGCACAGAATATTAGCTTTTTATACTATACTACTGGTTATTGTAATATACTAGATGAAGATCTGTATAAAATTTTCATTGTTTTTACATTTATACGTATGAGAGTTCTAGTTCTGTTTGCTACCTTTTTAGTGACTTATCTGCAGTGGTGGTGCTGCAGTAGCGTTGTCGCCTCACAGTAAGATGTTGTCCTGTTCGATTCTCAGCTAGAGCGTCTTCTGTGTGGAGACATGCGTGAATGGGCATACCTTCATTGAAGGTTGTGCGTCAAGGCTGGCAACACGGCACGTAAAAATCTACTGCCAATCATTAGCGGACCGGAGTTCTGCTGTGGCGACCCCTAACCGGGAAAAGCCGAAAGACACCACCATTAAAATAGTACTAATGTTTGATGTATTTTCATGTAGTGTTAAAGTGTTGTTAGATATTGGTAAAAGAGTATGGGTGCTTACTTTTACCCTGTACTACAAGCCACAGTTTCTTTGCCTTCAAGAAATGCATCTGACTGATGCTATGCATGCATCACTTATTAGAGGTGTGTGTGAGGAGGCGTATTTCTTCTCTTTAACCACTGGCCATAGGGGGTGTGGTTTTGATACTGGCTTGATGCAACTCCCTCCGTCAGTCTGTTGACTGTATTAAGGATGAACAAGGCAGGTTTTTAGTTTTGAAAGGTTTATTAGTAGTAGGAATAAACTTTACATTACTTAACATTTATTTACCTCTTGATACACCCACTTTGGAACTAGCATTCCTCACTGAGGAATAGGTTCCCCAGAAACAGGGATTATGCATCTGGGCAGGAGACTAGAATGTGGTAACCTCTGCAGGTGAAGTTTTGGCAGACTCTAGGAAACTCTACTTGTTGCCTCTGGGTAAGCTTTTTAAATTACAGATAAATGTTTGGTTTGCACAATTTTATTTCATTTTATCTAGCCACAACCCATTTTTCCACATGGGGTCAGGGTGTCACTTCAACAGTGACAATCATCTTGAGCTAAGGTTTACAGCCTTGTCGCAGTAGTTCTTCCACACCACACTCTCTGATACTTACACCTATTGTCAACTTAGAGTGTCCAGTCTACCTACTGCATGTCTTTGGAATGTGGGAGGAAACTGGAGCACCTGGAGAAAACCCAACTGAACACAGGAAGGACATGCAGAGTCTGCACAGAAGGCACCCCAGCTGAGAATCGAACTTGGAAACCTCTTGCTGTGAGGTGACAACTCTATCCATTGTGCCACTGTGCTGCTAAAGGTCAGATGCTCTACTGACTGAGCTATCCACGCTTCTCTGTTGTAAAACAGTCTTCTACACCTTTAGTACTGCTGTCCCGGACATACCAGCGTTATACTTGTTACTGCCTATGTATGGTGGATACTCACATTTCCCCATGGCCTGCCTAATCAAGCTTTCACTTATTCTCCCAAAGCATACAACTTTCTCCAGAATTGACAAGTTTTTTACTAGCTGGGCACATGGCCATTTTTTTTTTTAACTGAGTTAGTAACCTTTTCTATACTGATATTGGATCATGCTCCTTTAAAGCTCAGACTACGCTTATCTGAACTATTTCATTTAAAGGATCCCTTTCTAAATCATGAATCCTAGAACACCGATCTTCAGAATGTCAAGGCAAAAATACCAACAACTGACAATCGCAAATGGCCAATGTTTCCCAGGGCAAGTAAACACACATGTGGAAATATGCCCTTTTCCCCACTGTAGTGCAATCCTGGAGTTGGTATATATATAATTAGATGGTGTGGGGGGCATAAACCACACCTTTGTAGTTGTGATATAGGCTGGTGTGTTTATGTTAGGTGTTGGACAAGTGTTTACTTGCCCTGGGTAACATCAGCCATTCATGATTATCAGTCTTTGGTATTGTCTCAACATTCTGAACATCAGTGTTTTGGAATTCTTGATTTAGAAGGTAATCCCATTTAAAATGTTGGAGGGTGAGCTTACAGCTGTGTAGAGGAGAAAGTTTTAAAAGTAAATTAAAGAGATTCCTAGCTGGGAACAGCCCTAAAACGTGCAGATGGTGACAGTTTCCCATTTAAGTGGGAGTGTTTCAAAAAATTTCTCATTACCTTTCTGAGTTCTCACTCTGATGGGTGTAAATCATATCTCCATGCTAAATTGTTAGCCCTGTAATCTGAACTTAAATCGGTTTCAAATGAACTGGCGAGGGGACTTTCTTAATATCAACCATCAGCTAGGTATTAGAAGGCAAACTGATATGCTACCATCCTACAAGTTTGAGCAGTGCTGTAATGCATTAAAACTAAGTGACTGTAATTGTTCTTCTAACAGTAAATACTTAGCCCTACCTCTGTATAAACAATCTGTTTATAGACAAATTTTGCAGATAAGAGATCACATCCCCAAGAGATTATGCACTAACCCTGCTGAGGTTTTATGTGTATTTTTGGACTTTTATTCTGAGATATATTCTGCAAGTACGGACAACTATCTCCCAGCTTCTGACATTGTGAATCATTTTTCCTCTTCCTTTGAGTCAAGTTGATGCTGGCTCTTTGGTTTTTACAGTTAATATTTAAGAAGCTGCTTATATTTTATCTCAATCAGCAAAAGATGAAATGCCTGGAACAGTTTATATTTCATTGGAAATATATTACCAGGGAGGGGATACATTTCTTACTACTTTTGCAGCCCTGTGTAATATTATTTTAATGGGGGCTATTATGCCATCTATCTGAAAGGAAAATAGAAGTTATGTTCTTACCATAACGTTCCATGTTAGTTGTCTTCTTCTTGCCTTCTTCTTGCTGGATGGGTTCGGAGCCGACCTCGGCTCCGACTCGGCCACTCTAAAAGCTCGAGAGTTGGTTCCACCGGCTCGAGGCTCCCCCTATATCCCACAATGCTAGGCGTGAGTTACCTCAGATCTCGTTTGTAAGCTAGGCACTGCCTATAATAGTAGTAAAATAATTAGTAACAAAGTCCACCTCTATAAACAAGGGAGAAGAGAAGGGTGACCTACATCCTGATCCAGGAAATATGCACAGCAGAGCATATACCTAAAGTAAAGAGGTGGTAGAAAGAGAGGTCACAATCAAAACTCCTCTAGGTCTGTCCAGGCCAGGGGGAAGGAGGGTGGGACGCAAGAAGAAGCGAGAAGAAGACAACTAACATGGAACGTTATGGTAAGAACATAACTTCTATATGTTAAGTTGTCTATCTCGCCTTCATTCTTGCTGGATGGGACCGTCCCTAGCACCTTGTCCCGGTGGCCTAACGGAACAGACTCTTGAGAACAGTGGAACCAAAGTTAGCTCTATGTCTAGAGGCTAAATCCAACTTATAATGAGAAATGAAAGTGTGAGGAGTAGCCCAAGTAGCCGCTGCACAAATGGTGTCAATAGGCAGTCTATCTTGGAAGGCTATAGAAGTAGCCAAGGCTCTGGTAGAATGGGCTTTAGGTTTGCTAGGCAGCTTTTGGCGTCTAATTTCATACACAAGGGAAATCAGGGATGTTAGCCATCTGGATAATGATACCTTTGAAACTGAAAGTCCCTTTCTGCCTTCTGCATAAGAGACGAACAGCTGGTCAGATTTTCTGAATTGTTTTGTTCTATCCAAATAGTACCTTAACTGACGATGAACATCTAGCCAATGTAATCTTTGTTCAGATCTGTTAGAATATTCTGGAAAAACACCGGGAGGTCAATGCTTTGATTTAGGTTAGCCGTGGAGGCTATTTTAGGTAAAAAGGACGGGTTGGTTCGTAAGGATACTCTGCCCTTATGGAACAACAGATAAGGAGGTCGACAGCTGAGTGCATGAAGTTCTGAAACTCTTCTAGCTGAAGTAATAGCTACTAGAAAGAGAGTCTTCCATGATGGTAATTTTAAAGAACAGGAGGATGCAGGTTCGAAAGGGGAGAGAATTAAAGAACTGAGAACTAAATTTAGGTCCCAAGGAGGAGGATGATTTCTTACCGGAGGTCTGAGTAGAAAAACTCCCTTCAAAAAGGCTTTGCAAAGCTTGTGGGACATGATGGCAGAATCTGAAATGCCCACATGAAAATTAGAAATAGCTGCCAATTGAACTTTAAGAGTAGAAGGAGATGAACCTGCATGGAAGAGTTCAGCTAGAAAATCAAGGACCATTTGGATGGAAGCAGTGAAAGGATCTATTTCCCTTCCTTGAGCCCAATAGGCGAAACGTTTCCACTTACTCAAATAAATCTTTCGAGTGGAAGATTTATGGGAAGCTATCAAAATATCTCGAACAGAGTGAGATATTTGAGGAAGCCTGGCTAAAGTTGGAATTGGAGGAACCAAGCAGTGAGGTTCAGAGAGGAAGGGAGCGATGAAACTGACCCGACTGATGGATCAAAAGATCTGGAACTAGGTCCAGATGCCAAGGTCGCTCCAACAGAAACTGATGTAGAAAGGGGAACCAAACCTGTCGAGGCCAGTAAGGAGCAATGAGGATCAAGGAAGCCTTCTGAGCGATAGCTTTCTGTATCACTTGAGAGATTAGTGGGAAGGGAGGAAATGCATACAGAAGTCCCCGGGGCCAAACTTGGACTAGAGCGTCTCTGCTGGGTTGGCCTGGTAGCGGGAATAGGGTGAAATAATCTCTGCACTTGCTGTTTTGGGGAGTAGCAAAAAGATCGCAGCAAGGCTGACCCCACTTGAGAAAAATCTCTCTCACTACAGAGTCTTTCAGAGACCACTCGTGAGGCATGAGTATAGCTCTGCTCAACTTGTCCGCAATTTGATTGGACTTCCCGGGGATGTGCGTTGCTATCAGAAACCGCTGAGAAGAAATCGCCCATTGCCACAGTCTGAGTGCTTCTCGACACAGGGGGTAGGACCTGGTTCCGCCTTGTTTGTTGATATACCACACTACAGACATATTGTCCGTCTGGATTGCTATCGTTCCCAAGGGAAGAGAGTCTTGAAGGGCTTGCAACGCTAAAAGCACTGCTCTCATCTCTAGAACATTTATGTGCAAGTGGCATTCGTCTGGTTGCCATGTGCCCTGGACAGTTCTGCCCTGATAATGCCCCCCCCACCCGATCAGGGAGGCGTCCGTTGTCAGAGTAGCAACTGGAGGGGAAGGAACAAAGGGTCTTCCCAATAAGAGCTGAGGGGAAGACATCCACCACAGAAGATGATTTCTGCATGTTTGTGTGATTATAATGGTGTGAGACATTGGAAGTTGCTGGTACGACCATTGCGTGAAGAGCATCCATTGAAGGATTCTCATGTGGAATCTGGCTAATGGAAGCAGAGGAATGGCAGCCGCCATAATCCCCAACACTTTCAGAACTAACCTGGCTTTGATTCTGTTGCTGCTGAAGAGGAGCGAGACCATTTTGTGTATGTCTGTTATTCTCTGATCTGTTAGTCTCGCAGACATGTTGATTGTGTCTAGATTTGCGCCTATGAAGGTAATAGTACGACAAGGCGACAAAACAGACTTTTCGAAATTTATTGAAATGCCTAAATTTCGACAAGTGCGAAAGGTGTAGTCCCTGGCCATCAGAAGAAGATGCTTGGTGGGGGCTGTAAGGAGCCAGTCGTCCAAATATGGAAACACCTGGAATCCTTGTCGTCTCAGGTGAGAAGCTACCACTGCCATGCATTTGGTAAACACCCGGGGGGCAGTGGTGAGACCAAAGGGCAGGGCCCTGAATTGAAAATGACTGGTTCCCAGCCTGAAGCGGAGGAATCTTCTGGAGCGTCTTTTCATTTTTATGTGATAGTACGCATCCTGAAGATCTATAGAGCACATCCAGCTTCCCTTTCCCAAAAGGGGAAGGATGGACTGCAGCGTGACCATCCGAAATCTTGTTTTCTTGACTGACTTGTTCAAGATACTGAGATCCAAAATTGGTCTCCAGTCCCCTGTTTTCTTTGGAACTAAAAGAACCTGGAGTAGATTCCGGATCCTTGCTGGTCTGCTGGAACTGGCTGAATTGCTCTTTTTGCAAGCAGCTTTGAAATTTCCAAAGCTGCAAGATCCCTTTGAGCGGGTGGAACATCTGGAAGGGATTTTTTTGATTGTTTTGGAATGCGAAAGAAGGGAATGGAATAACCCTCGGAAATGATGGACTGTACCCATTTGTCTTGAGTCAGGGATAGCCAGGCTTTTGGGTACAGTGACAATCTTCCCCCGACTGCCTCCGAAGGTAGGCAGTCGGGCAACACCTCAGGGATGCTGAAAGGGCTTATCAGAGAAGACTTCACGATTGCCCTGGTTCTGCGGACCCCCCCTGCCTCTAGGGCGACGTCTACCATTGTTGTTCCCCCCTCTGCCTCTGGCGGGGAACCGACTTTGTGCGTCAGGCGAAGTCCCTTGAGATTGTTTACGGAACCACATTTTCCCACTTTTCTGGCCTTTGGGGTAAGGCCTAGAAGGAGTAGAAAAACAGACTCCGACGGCAGAAAGTGTCTTGCCATCTGTCTCGCACCTAGTCAAGGTTTCTTTCACTTGAAGACCAAAAAGAGATGATCCATCAAACGGGGAATTAGTGAAAGACGTTTTAAAGGGGTCCGCAAAGTTGCATAACCGCATCCAGGCGTGCCTGCGTAAGGCCACACCTGTCCCTGCGGCCCTGCTCGCTCCATCAGCCGCATAAGAAAGGAGGCGCATGGAGGAGTTAGCTATGGAGTTCAGGGTAGCCAGCTGAGTGTTCATCTTGTCCTGAAAACCCGCAGCTGTAGGATCCTTCAACATATCACTCGCTTCCTTGATCAAGTCCCTTTGAAGACGAGTAAAATGGCATAGGTAGTTCAGCTTAACGCATTGCAAAGGTCGCTGACGAGAACATCCGCATCCCGTACCTGTCCATAGACCTGGATTCCTTGTTAGGTGGATGGACAGGCACCGAAGGATCAGCTAGTTCCTTCTTGGTGGCAGCAGCTACCACCATAGCATCCACAGAAACACCTTTTGTGAGAAATTGCTTGTCAGTTGGTGCTGTTATAAATTTGGAGGGTCTCCTGGGGGTAGGGTCCACTGAATCAGGAGCCGTCCAGGCCTTCTTTGCAACCACCTGCATGAGGGGATCAAAGGGGGGGGACACCCAGGAGGTGGAAGGACGAGAGCCAAACGCCTCAAGATACACAGATTCATCCTCCGAAGGGTTAAGGGCTGGCCAATTTCCCCTCTGTTTCAGAATCTCTAGAATGTCTGCGAAAGAGACATCTTCAGAAGGGGAATGTGGGGAACCCTCGGAATCCTCTAAATCTGTGTCAGAGGTGACAGACTCAGGTGAGTCTAAGTGCTTCCTCTTACACTTTCTCTTCCTAGGGTGCTCCCCTGCCAATTCAGGAGAGGCCTCGGAAGAGGATGAGATCCCCACAGGGGATTCTTGAGGAGCTTGCTCTCTGCGGTCTGGGATGAGGGAGTGAGTCGACATAACCAAAGGCACCGAAGTGGGAGGGGCGGACGGAGCCGACTGTGGAGTCGAACAAGGTTCCAACACTCCGCATGACCTCGAATGCACCCCTGTCAGGCAGAGCCAGAGGTCCCTGCTCCGAGAAGCTGAGAACCTCCCTCGGCACCGACAGAGATGGCTCCGAGGCCGATGTCGGAGCCGAACTCACCAGCGCCGAAGCACCGAGAGGGAGAGGGGGGTCGGACAAGGGTCCGATGCCACTCACCCCCTCGGAGCCGACGAGGGAAGCCCGGCGCCGAGATTCTTCAAAGGAAGAAATCGGAGCCGACGGAGCCGAAGACAAATGTATCGGCTCCGACGCTACCACAGTCTCGGTTCCGAGACGCCCCGGCCCCGAGCTCAAAGGAGTCGGAGGAGGAATATTAATTGGAACAAGCTGAGGCATCGACTGATGAGTCGGACTCTGGAGCATTTGGGCCAGTGCCTCGGACTTCAAAAGTCTACTCACTACCCTCTGGAGGTCGTGATCTGATAGCCTCGATGACCTGGAGGAGTGAGATCTATGGCTCCGTTCAGACAGCAGGGGAGACGCTGGAGCCGAATGAACGGAGCCAAGGGATGGTGACCTCGATCTCTTTCTAGATGTCGGCTCCGATGGTATGATCGGAGCTGACCCATGACTCTCTAATGCCTCAGCTCCGGCCGGAGCCGAGGAAACCACTGAAACAGCAGTCACAGACTCATCGGCTCCAGCCGGAGCCGATGAAGCAGTAAGCTTCAAAGCCTTAGGCCTCGACTCTGAAACTGGAGCCGAGGTCCTAGAAGCCTTAGAAGGTTTCCCAGAAGACACAGGAAGGGAACCTTCAGGCTTAATTAAACCCCTCAAAATGAGTTTATTTTTTCTCTCCTGCAGGACTCTAGGGCTGAAGCCATGGCATACAGCACAAGAGTCCTGCAGGTGTAAAGGTCCCAGGCAGTACACACAAGAAGTGTGACCGTCTGTCAGAGACATTTTCTGACAGCACGAGTCACACTTCTTGAAGCCTGAGACCTTTGTATCCTTGGACATACTCAAGGAACCTGAAGTGTAATCACACACAAAAACACACACACAGATTACACTGATAGGATTAAAAGGGAATTATTTGAAAACTAAAGGTAAGTTAATAAAAATCCCTAAGTAAACACACACACACCCTAAGGAAAGGGAGGAAGGGCCCGAAGGCCTTAGGGAAGAATTATATGTTCTTTATAAAGGAGGGGGCTGGAAACTTAAGGTAGTAAGGGATAAGTAAGTCCACTACACTAAGGGGAAAGAAATAACACTAAACTAGTCTAAATTAAGAATTTAAACTATTCTAACTTTCACTAACCTGGAGCCAGTAGAAAACACACCTCGATCGCTGTAGCGGCAAACGAGATCTGAGGTAACTCACGCCTAGCATTGTGGGATATAGGGGGAGCCTCGAGCCGGTGGAACCAACTCTTGAGCTTTTAGAGTGGCCGAGTCGGAGCCAAGGTCGGCTCCGAACCCATCCAGCAAGAATGAAGGCGAGATAGACAACTTAACATCCATTATTACTTTAATTCTAAAGCCAGGTAAAGACCCATCTTCTCCTATGGCAATTTTCATTTTAAACCATGATTATATATTACTTATGGCTATCTTGGCTAAAAGGCATTCCAAGTGTTACATTAAATTATACATCTTGATCAAACAGATTTTGTGTCAGCTAGAACCACATTTGATAGTCTTATTAGGACTTACTAATAGAAAATGCCTCTAAACTGCAGCTCACCATGCCATCATCCAGTCTCGATGCTGAGAAGGGCTTTGATAGGGTTTGGTGGATATCTACGAGAACTCCTTGCACAGCTAACCCCCCCCCTTTTATTAGTTTATTGCAGGGGTTGTAATTGGGATCCACTGCTTGTATAAAGTGGATTGCTTTATTGTCTCAAGGGGGACCAGACAGAAACACCCCCTCTCTCTTATTGTTTGCTTACATTTGGAACTTCTGGTTACCCATTTAAGAATATCCAGATTAGCAGGTTATGAACTGGAGAGGTAGTAGAGAATAAGCTCAGCTTGTATGCTGATGACCTCTTAGTCTTTCTGACGCAAACTGCAGAATATTTACCTTTATTTCTGGAGCTCGTCTTTTTTGGTTCCCTTCCAGGGTAAAAAATCAATACGTTTAAAACAAGATAAATTATAACCCTACCCCAGAGCTTTGTTGGAATATCTTTTTCTGACAGGTACCAGATCAATCATATATTTAAGTTTAGAGATAGGCCCCAGTTTGGATCTTTCCTTAGGGGTTACTTATAAAGTTACTTTTGAGAAAGCTAAGAAATATTTACAAGAGTTGAAGTCAGTAGAAAAACCACAGAGAGTTGCTGCAGTTATCTAATATATATTTCCATTGGTCCTTTATATGTTTCAGTCTGTTTTCCTCCTAGTGAAGAAATGTATTTCTTTCTTTTCTGAAGAAATGTCAAGCAGAGGTCTTTATTTTGCCTCTGAAGAAATGTCACTGAAGAAAATGTCCAAAGTAGACCAGACAAACTCTGTACTACTGTATCTGTTATACTTTGTCTCAGAACAAATTCTTGCCAAACAGTTAATTCTGTCAGAGCTATTTCAATTCTATTATAACACAGCTAGACAGATGAATAGACTAAGGCGCACTTAGTCTAAGACATCACCCCTGAATGAAACATACTGTCCAGTTTATATACTCTTTTTCAACTAATGTTATTTTTAATATCCTTGTGGCTTGTTTTTTGGTTTCTGTCTGTGTTATGAAAAAGTCCATGGTTATTTCATGCCCTTTTTTGGTTCTCGCTGTATCTGAAGACTTCACAAAAGCCTCTCCACATCATCTTTGCATCACTTGACCTGTCTGCATTTTATTTATTTATTTATTTCTGCATCTGAAAGCCAAGAAAGTCAACTTCCTTTTTTTCTATAACAGAATGCATTTACAAAGTATTGCCCACAGCTATATGTTATTAATATCTAAGCTGAACATAACTGTTCTTGCAAAGTAAGCATATTATTTTGAAAACTGCTGTTTGGCCTTGCACATTTCCTTTCACTGTACACACGGTGTATTGGGGAAAAGCATTTTAATTTACACAATATCTATCAATTCCCACTTTTTTATTTAAGACCCATGAAAATTGTAAGACAATTTACAACAGAATATGATCTTTAGTACTTTGAATCCCTTGGTCTGTTGCAACATACGAATCCCTTGCATTCAATGCTATTTTGTTATACAATGTTACACTACCAACGGCTGTTACTTGATTAATACTTTTATTAACACAAATCTTATAATGACGATAAGAGCAATTAATGCGGAAGTTGTAGTACCCCACCATAGACATATAGCCATTATTACTTATCTATTTTTAACTGTTTTTATGCTTCCTTAAACAAGTTGTCAGTCTTGCAGTTATACACAAGCATTTCAAAATCTTGTCAAGTTAACCCTTGCTTTACAAGGCAAAACCTTGTATTAGAAACAAGCATATTTCTTTTGCACTGCATAATTTTATTATTGCTTTGGGAAAAGAATATTTAAAAAAAGCAATTTACAGGAAAATTTAATCCTCTGTACTTAACAGCTTTTCTTCATTGTTAACAAGTTACTTGTTTGACAGTTTAATAACACATTTGCTCTGTTATATCTGACTTAACTTTTCATAACTTTCCATATTGTCTTAGTGGCACTATACCAGTGAAAAATTCAGTTTCTGAAATAACACCATTTTCTATGTCCAGCTGTTTTAAAATCTTCCTATTTTGTTTTATCATGAACCTCCCTCTTTTTTTTTTCTGGTGATTTTTTACCATGTCCTCTGGTAATGTGTGAGTAATTTTCATTATTGGAATGACATACTCTATTGTAACAGAATTTCTTTTCTTTTATTTCTTCCTTAAAAGAAATATGTGTTAACTCCCATGCTGTTTTTATTTTAAACTCAAGCTTTTTTACATGATCGTAGTTCTTTTGAAAACAGAGTATCCCTTTTTATATTATTCATCAACTGTAAATGATTTTAGGGCTGATTGTTTTACAACTCAACTTTCATAAGATTTTTTAAACATAAAACCTGTAAGTGTAACCTCTACAGGAACTGTATGTAATGGCATTTTCCCTCTGAAAGGAATGTGGCTAAAAACCCAACAATTTGACTTGTCACATGCCTTTGCAAACAAATTTTGCATGTCCAAAATATATTGAAATCAGGTATCCGATTATGATGTCCCTGTTCTCATGATTTATTATATCTGAGTATCTCTCCCCATTTTTTCTTTGCAACTGTTTTAGATTGCCTTGTCTTGTTTATAGATTGCTATTATAGAAACAAATTTAAACTTTTCAAGACTGTTAACAGATTGTTACTGTACTGATACTGTTTGACTGTTATTAACTTACACTGATTTTTTATGAACCAACATGGTGTGCTGCTTTTGCTTGGATTTTTATTAGCTGAAAAATGCTATTTGTAATGACTCTGTACTTTACTACCTGTATATATTCCTGTGTATTATTACCCTGATGGCAGTTACACCAGTTTGAATAATGATGTTTAAGACTGTTTGCTGTTATATTTTATGTAATACATTTTTTTGAAAATATGACATTACAGTCACTGTTTTTTTACCAATATTGATCCTGTTTGCTGTATGCATAAGCTGCCTTTGGAAACATACTGTACTTTTAATGTGGGGGGGGGGGGTTGACCCTCTCGTTACTATAGAACTTTTTGTAATTTAGGATTTGTCATAGGTACTGCCTTAAATGTTACTTTATTTCCAGACATAGATGTAGACTTGCATGTTAAACATTTAATTGCATTGTTTAGTTTTGCATATACCATTTGCACTACTGTAAATGTATTTATTGTATTAACTTTAACTTTACACTGTATCTGTATTAACTTTACTTTAAATCTGTATGGCTGTAGGTTATGTCTGTGTTTATTTTGAATCTGTCCTGGCTTATTGTATCAGTAAAGTATTTTTTTGTCTTTTACTGTCCCCGTTGTTTAATTAATTAACATTGAGTTTTGTATACTAACATTGTCTTCCATTGCTTTAAAAGATCCCTGTACGTTGCTGCCAACTGATAACCTGTATTTTGTTAATTGATTGCTTTAATGCCTATTGCCTGCCATGATTTGGTATTTCATAGGGTATACTTTATTTTTTATGTATCCCTCTGTGTTTGTTATCACCTGCTTTTCTGAACTTGGTTGCGTATCTGTCTGTAACCCTGGTGGAGCAGAAGCGGCTCATGTTCCCCCTGTGTTTGTTTTATATCAGACCATGTATTATATCCCCTTCCTTTCACCACGTAGTCTACAAGCTGTTTTTGTACATTTGCTATGTGCATCTGCAATATTGCATACTTTTTTTAAACTGTCTAGCACGCTGGCTTAATCTCTGAGTCTGTATCTGTCTGTCAGGCAGAAAATGATTTTAAAGCTGCATATGCATTTTGCAGAATGTCATCAACTGTCTGACAGAACTGCTTTAACATAACATTCTGCCTGACTAAAACATTATTTTGTTTTTTCTGTCATGCTATTTAGACTGTCTGTAAAACAGTTACGTGAGTCTAGACACTCACCTCTTTTGGCTGCTTGCTTTGCCATTTGCCAAAGCATTTACTGTAGCCTTTTCTGTATATATATTTTATGTGCTTTGATTTTTGACAATACTAAACTTTCCCTGTAAATGATTTTGGGAATGAAGGTTTATAACTCTCATACTGGAGCATGTTTTAGGGGTTTGCCAACACTGCTGATGATTCCCCTTTCCCCTTCTGACTCAAACTGGCATGTGTAAATGCAAAAAAAAAAAAAATTAAATAAAGCATTATTTGAAATAAACCACACAGTGTATGTCAACCATTGTTTAAATGCCAACATATTGAAACAACATTTATATATATTTTTTTTTGTTTTGCCACTGAGGCAGTCTGTAATAAACAAGAACTGTCATTTTTGCTGAACCCTTTTCAATGTAAACCTTGATGGGCGGCTTCTAACTTTGTCAGATTAACCTCTGTAGTTTGTACCCTTAGTAAATGTTGTTGGGCGCTATCTGATTGTTACGTTAAACCAGAAATGTCATTATGTAAAGTCTGAATGCTATGCTGAGTCTGTTTCTCTAAATGGCATTGCTGTCCCTTACTACTGTCTCTAGGGAAATTTTGAAAAGCTGTGAAAACTTTTCAAAAAAAAGGTTAATATTGAGAGCACACTGTACTATGTTAGAACTTTCTTCTGTTTGTGCATTTGCAATATTTACTATAAATAACATTTTTATGTAGTCTATTACATTACTGACAATAATTACATACACTTGTACTGTATGAGATTTAGGTGACTGCAGAAGGTATATTTAACTGTTGCATATGTGAAGAACTAACAACGGTAGAATCAAACAGATTGTTTATCAGAATAGGATATATCTTATGGTGTAGCTTACATACTAGACTCCTGTGACAAAATCGACAGAAGTTAGGAAAGTTACTTTCACATGTACATTTTGTGTGTGGATTATAGGCATTTATACATTTACAAACACAACTGTCATCTCAAACATTTCAGATTTACATTTTATGTCTGACACAGAAGGTTGAACCATGTAAATTTATATATACAATATGTGGGCACTGTAAAGTTAACTGTCTGTACTTGCATCCATGTTATAACTGTGAAGAAAGTACTGTAATTTATTTAGAAGACAAGCAAGTGATCAGGCTGAAGTCAATCTGGAAAAGGACAGTGTTTCTCTACAGATGAATTGTAGGTGGTCCGACGCAGGACAGCTTTCACAGCGGTGCTCTGTGTCCACCAACGAAGTAATGGAACTGGAACTGTTTGTCTGTTAAAGCACTGGAACTGTCAGTCTGTTGAACTAACGTAGTAAGTAGTAGGGATCCCTCTGTAATATTAACTGCTGGTAACAGATATATGGTCACAGTCACTGGCCAAGGCTCACCACTGAAAAAAATATATGCACTGAAGACTGTATCTCTTTCTTTTCTGAAGAAATGTCAAGCAGAGGTCTTTATTTTGCCTCTGAAGAAATGTCACCCCTGAAGAAAATGTCCAAAAGTACACCAGACAAACTCCGTACTACTGTATCTGTTATACTTTATTTGTCCCGACTACTGTATCTGTTATACTTTATTTGTCTCAGAACAAATTCTTGCCAAACAGTTAATTCTGTCAGAGCTATTTCAATTCTATTATTAACACAGCTAGACAGATGAATAGACTAAGGCACACTTAGTCTAAGACGTCACCCCTGAATGAAACATACTGTCCAGTTTATATACTCTTTTCAACCAATGTTATTTTTAATGTCCTTGTATCTTGTTCTTTTGGTTTCTGTCTGTGTTATGAAAAAGTCCATGGTTATTTCATGCCCTTTTTTGGTTCTTGCTGTATCTGAAGAATTCACAAAAGTCTCTCCACATCATCTTTGCGTCACTTGACCTATCTGCATTTTATTTATTTATTTATTTCTGCATCTGAAAGCCAAAAAAGTCAACTTCTTGTTTTTCTATAACAGGATGCATTTACAGTATTGCCCACAGCTATATGCTATTAATATCTAAGCTGAACATAACTGTTCTTGCAAAGCAAGCATATTATTTTGAAAACTGCTGTTTGGCCTTGCACATTTCCTTTCACTGTACACACAGTATATCGGGAAAAGGCATTTTGATTTACAAAATATCCATCACCTAGCTGAGACTCAGTTTTGGCCCTGGTTGAAATCACGTTAGGGATTTTGTTTTTGCTGGAGAGAAACTAAGGTGGCAGTGGCAACTTCTTTTACTCCTGTCTCCCATGGGAGTTTGAATCTGGCAGATCTTGAATTGTATGCGCTAGCCACTATGATGAGTTATTTTATGAGTTTATTAACCCAAATAAACAGGCTCACTCATGTGACATGTTGTCACATACACTGAGGGAGGCTCCCTAAATATTTGAAAACCTGTATGCAAAAGGGTAGAAAGCTTTTTGAGGCTGTTCAAAGATTTTGCCAACAATGGCATAATCTGTGGACGCAGGTTTTACACGCACTGCAACCAAGAAATGTTTTTTACACCTTCACTCCATTTGGTGTTCACATTTGTGAGGGATATGGACTGAATTAACGGTAAGGGAGTTCTAATTCTGTCCCAGTCTGATATTCTGGGAGCATATACTAGTAGGCCATCATCCTTTGAGTTGGGATAAACTTAGTTTTCAATTTAAACCCCCTAAGAAAATTAGAAACATATTTTAAATTAGTCAATAAGTTAAAGAACAACAGACTGTTCTCTACTGAAAAAGAGAATTGGCCAACGTGGATTGCTTGGGTAATTAATACTAGAAATGGATTAACAAGCAAATGGTGTGCAATTAGTACAATCTACAAAGTATTACTTTCTCCTAGAGCCAACATTACTAATAAGCACAGGATTTTGTGGGAGACTGATATCCATCTGAAACTTAACAATTCTGCTTGGAGTAATATCTGATTATTTCCTATGTATGCCACCTGCTCACATAAATTTAATGTCTTTGACTGTCACTGTCAGTTTAAATATTTTTATACACTTTCTAGAATGTCTAGGATGTTTCCCAATTTATCATCTTCTTGCTTATGGGGGGGATAATGGACACTGGGATCATATCTTTGGAGATGCCCTCCATTTACTAGTTTTAAGTGGCTGCTAAAGGAAATCTGTGACAGGTTATGGCTAGGCAGAATAAACATTAAAGAAAGTTATTTTATTTTAGGTAATTTTTCTGCCTTTCCCTAAAGCTCACCAGAGTTCAGTTTATTAAACGTTTTATTTACTGTAGCAAAGAAATGTATTACCATGCATCGGAAATCCACTACTCCTACTGTTACAGGTTTTTTCTGTTTTAATAAGTGCGCTTTCCAATCTGGCGTTCAACGTTTTATCCTGCACTGAAAGAGAAAGTAATTTGAAGTTGTCTCCTTGGAAGAACTTTGTTATGGAGCACTCCGATTTGTAGCTCTTGTTAATACATTTTTTTTTACCGGTTACAGTTCTTAACATTGTTTATAGTTCCTCAAAAAGCAATCTGTGTGTTGCAGTTTGTGAGATTTGTTTAATAAATTTATCTTGTTTAAAATATACTTAGTCACACATGAAAGCTGTTACGGAAGCATTTAATGAATTCTTTGCCTCAGAAGAAGGAAGATTAGCCATTAACCTCTGCATGTTCTTAAAAAACAACAATAAAAACTTTAACATATGAGCTTGACTGTTTAGAATTCTAGATGTTGTACCAGGAGAATACATTTCCTCAACTTATCCATTGCTTCTCCTTTCTAATCAGAAGGAATGGGGTTAACAAGCAGTAACCTACTTTGTAGCAGCCGATCAGGACAAAGGATTAACTGTGGGATATGCTGTAGGATTAGAAAACAGATACCTGTGGGTCTGGGGTACCTTGTATAACTTGTCTAAGTAGGAAGCTGACTATCACAAACTAGAAGCATTGAGAGAAAGATTCTCTGAAGCAAGAGTAGAGGAATATATGCAGCTTTACACATCTCTTCCTGAAACCCATTCCTGTGCCACAAGATCATCATTCTGGACCATACCTCTGAACCGTACTGAATTTCTTGGAATTTACTGGTTTTGAGGGTAAAATAATGGGATGCCATGAATTCTCAAGGGCCCCCTTCAATTCCTGATTTCTTATGTAGTCTGAGGGACATAAGTGCAACTCTTTTCAGTGCATTTCAGCATTTTCCCAGTTTATGATGGTCATTCTAGGTCACCCTAAGGTACAGAACCACTAGGAACGTCTGCAGCCTCTCCACCACAATGATGAACACACAGAAACACAAACGGTGTAATCATACTTCATAAAGCCTGTTTTATAAACCAGTTCTTCTTGAACAAAACGAAATAAGGAAATAACTTCCCAAACAGCAAATGTGAAGAAACACAAACTAGATATTATTTAGTATTCTTCTCTCCTATAAGCGTTACCGATATTTAACAATATTAACCTTAAAAAGTGGAACAAAACTAAACTCCTTCTAGTACAAAGCAGCAAAATTCACAGTCAGTGCTTCCCAGTCAGCATATCACTGTACATCTCTAAAAGACCTAAAGTGCCTGGAACTTCCACAATATCTATATCCCATCTACTAACTGCCTACAACCTAATATACAGCCCAATATACTTCTTGTGCAAATAGATTGAGAGATATCACATGGCTGAACTAACACTGACACTCCTTTATTTCCAGCTGGAGCACTCTTGGAAACAAATTCATGCAAGTGCCAAGCGACGGTCTTAGAGCGTATTTGCTTTCTACACGCAAAATACATGACAGGTGCTTTCAGGTTATTATGCTTATACAGTTACTGTACACTGTCAAATGCTCCACACGACAGGCAATTAGAACAAAACTCTCCCCCACTATAGGCAATAACTGCAACCCCTACATCATATTCTAAGAATGCAAGAAACAAATGACTCATATGCAGGTAAAGAACCGAGTAATAAATAAGCAAAGAGCCAAAAAACAAAACTTCTTGATCCACCATGGCAGTGTCTAACAGACACTGCAGTGGTGGATCGAGAAGTTTTGTTTTTTGGATTTTTACTTATTGTCTATGGCATGTCACGGTTAGGTAATGTGATAAGTAAAGTTCCGTGAAGAAATAATAAAAGCAGACATTTTTAATAAATATAACAAACAAACTTTTTTTTCTAAATGAGTGCTATCCATGATTTTTTTGTGGAAGCTGATTGACTGATTTGTCTTTAGATAGGTTTGCTGGTTTACAGTTCTATTAGCCCTTTTGATTGGTCTGATGAAGCGATTTTTTCACCACAAAAGTGCTCACCATTTTTATCTGTTTGCTATATTTATTAAAAGTGTCTGTTTTTATTATTTCTTCACAGAGCTTTACGTATATATCACATCACCTAACTGGGTAACTGTGACTTGCCATAGACACTGCCGTGGTGGATCGAGAAGTTATGATATTCTAATAATGTCTGAAACCCATGTGCAGAACAGTATTGCAAAATAATTTATGTAGGCATCTGTAGGGCATGTTAGTGGTCCTTTTATGTCCTGCACTGAACAGCACAGTGGTTCAGAGGTTAGCGCTGTCACCTCACAGCAAGAGGTTGTCTGGTTCAATTCTCGCCCGGGGTGCCTACTGTGGAGAGTCTGCATATCCTCCATGCATTCACGTGGGTTTCCTCTGGGTGCTCTGATTTCCTCCACATTCCAAAGACATGCGTCTGGAGCATTTCTCCCTGGGACACCACTGAAAATGGGCTATGCCCCAGTCAGACTTTCCTGGTAAACAAACGTAAAATAAAAATAAATACATTTTAAAAAATCTCTAAGGTGGGAGGTTGGCATAACGGTTAAGATGCTTCCCTTATAGACACAAAGTGCAGCGTTTGATTCTCACGTGGAGTAACTGGCTGGGCTTAAACTGGCCCACAAGGGCAGTTAGCCTAGTACTAATCTATGAACCTATCACCTGGTTCAAGGCTCCAGAGAGCACCCCTGCATTACCAGGTTATAATTCATACCACACCTTTCGGCCACCTAACCTAGACCGAAACACTAAAGGCAGAGGCGTGTCCATATTCATTAAGAATATCCACACCTTCAGGCTAGTTGCCCAACATAATGCATCAGAAATTATCCAAGTGCAACTAACACTGGGCAAGACTGCAATCCAGGTTGTAGACCATTACAGATCCCACACCGTGCCCCAGGATTCCCACTGTTCACTTCTTAAGATACTTGAAAATATTAAGGTACAACCCAATACCTTAACTATGGGCAATTTCAACTACCCCACCATCAACTGGGAAAACTACTCATGTACCAACTCATTCTCTCAACGTCAGAGGTCAACTCCTCGCTGGTCAGATCCGACCACAAGCTAATCACCCTAGACATCCATATCCCACCCCAACTAAGGAAACCACCATCAAAAACTACTCCAAAGCCAACTTCAAGCTTCTTAAGACAGAAGTGGCAAACTTCACGTCACCCACCCATGCAGATGGAAAACAGAGGTACGAATGCACTGCATAAACACATACAAGAGTGCATGGATCATGCTACCTCCAACAGAACCAAGACACTATCCTCCAAAAAAAGGAAGCCAATCTGGTGGTCCTCTGCCATAAACAAACTCTACAACAGAAGAAAGAAGCCATTGCAAAAAAGAGTAAATTCCCAAGATTGGAGGAACTCCATGGTCAACCTCAGCAAGAAGCTGAAATCTCTCAAAATCCTCCAAAGCCAGTTATGAAAATAAAATCGCCACCGATTCCAAAGACAGCCACAAAGCATTCTACAGCTATGTCAAGAATCTCAATGGCAACACTCAGATCTGCTCTGAGCTACAGCACAATGGCACTAAATATACAGAACCAACCGATATTGCCAACATCCTGGCAGATAGGTTCAGTGCTAACTTTACCGCCCTCTCACCCTCCAAAGGGCCCATCTTAATACAGGAAGAATGCAAAGCCTCTGTAATCATGGATGAACAAGTAAAGACCGCACTCTCCAAAGCCAAGAACACAGCATCTATGGGACCAGACAACATCTCAGGCTGCGTGCTGCATGAATTACAGAACGAACTGGCACCCCACCTAAGTACCATTTTCAATCATAGCCTCACCTCAGGCTATGTGCTTACAGAATGGCGCACTGCAATGGTTATCCCACTCCACAAATGGGGCGCAACCACTGACCCCAGAAACTACCACACCATTAGCCTGATAAGCCTGGTCTGCATAGCCATGGAAGTGTCATCTTGGAGCTTATAAACAAAGACATAAGTAACCATCAAACCCTAGACCCCACTCAGTCTGGGTTTGTAAAAGGTAGATCATGTCTACTAAACCTGACTGACGTTTTTTAAGCAGTCACTAGAGCCGTAGATGAGGGCAAGGTAGTGCAAACAGCCTATCTTGACCTCGCCAAAGCTTTTCATACCATCCCCCACTTTGGAATTATAGATAAAACTCACTAAACTGGGTGTAAATCCCTATGTCACAAGATGGGTGGCCAACTGGCTCACTAACAGAACCCACACAGTAAAAGTAGCCGACTCCAAGTCCGACTTCAGACCAATGACAAGTGGAGTACCACAGGGTTCAGTCCTGTGCCCTCTCCTGTTCGGCATCTACTTTTCTGAAGTGCAGGCCAACACAGAAGGTCTTTGGCTAACAAAGTTCGCACATGACTGCAAACTGGGAGTCATAATAGAATCACCTAATGATGTAGACATTATACAAAAGGGCCTCACAAAGACAGACACTGTGTCAAAGTCATGGCCTCAAGCTCAATGCCAAGAAGTGCATTGTCATCCCCTTTGGGAAAAACTCAGTACTCATGAACTACCACATAGACGGTAGCTTACTAAACACTGAAAGTGTGATAAGAGACCTTGGGACACAGGTGGACAGTAGTCTCTCTTTTGATAACCACATCACCACAGTAGTTAGGAAATCCTTCTACGTGGCACACCTCATTACAAAAGGGTTCTCCTCTAGAAAAAAGGAGGTCATTGTTCCTCTCTACTCATCCCTCATCAGAGCCATTATAGAGTATAATGCCCCATTTGGCATGTATCTCACAAGACACCTACAACAATTGGAAAGGCCACAGAAATACCTCACTAACAGGATTACTGGCCTCAAACAGATGCCATATGCAGACTGTCTCAAAAAACTCCAGCTATACTCCGTCGCATATCGCCTATTCAGAGGTGATCTCTGCCTAACATACAAAGCTATGTCAAATCCAGAGCTGTTGGACATGCTACACTTAAAAGAAATCCCAATCTCTCCAAACCACATGCTCCAGGGACCTAAACCTTGTCACCACAATAAACAGAACATGCTGGAGGGATAAATTCCTGTCCCAGAGACTTCCCATACTCTGGAACAAACTACTCATTCAAGTCAAGTAAAGCTCCTCATTGGCCCTCTTTAAAAAAAATCTTGACGACTGGATGGGAAATAGAAAATTCACCCCGGGGATCACTTCTGCGGCACTGCTTGACAGTGGCACAGGAAAATAATTTTCTTGGGTGGCGAAAGCCAGGGAACCTTTTTGGCTAGGCTTATATAGGCCCCAGGGCCGATAGCCTAGTACCTACCTATGAACCTACCAGTGACATAATCACAGCTTAGAGGGAGTGAGGAGCATCAGCACATCTCTCCAAACTTGGTAAATGTCCATTATGAAGGTTGCATTGTTTGTGTTAGGATCAGGTCTCTAGGTTACATCCAGAACTGATTAAGGAGTACTCAAGTCTTTCTTGGGAATAGGCAGGCCAGCAATCATAAAATGACTTTAGACAGCTGTCAGCAAGATCCCTGGGTTTAATCCTAGCCCACTACGGTTGGACCTCCAACCGTAATAAAATGTTTGGGAGGCTTAAAGGATAGCAACAAATTAGAATATCATGATAAGCCAGTCTTGGAGTAAGAGGAGTGTTCAAACCATTGTTATTATATGTATCAGTGCAAAATAATGTGCGTCTGTGGCAGTACGCTAGGGCATAAAAATCATTTATTCATAAGCTGGCTTGTGTGTTTGTAAGAAAGTTGTATTAGACTCAGTTTGTCTTTACCAAATGATCCACAAAAAAATTAATCATTGATGCTTACACTTGTATTTACTTAGTAATCATTTCTTTACTCACTCACAGGAAAGTACAATAAATAACTAAATAAAAAGATAACAATTGTCATATCTCAAGATGTGGAACTCAAGTAATAACATTCGGTCTTGAACTCTGTGCCTTTTTTAATTCTCACATATAATAGAACCTTGCTCGCTTAAAGCAGTGTCACAAGAAGATTGTGATATTTGAGATCCTGCTAATTAAATCATTATGTATGAATTTAAAACCGCAGAAGAATGTTTCAGAGCTAAGTAGAAACCAAAACATTTTTTGTTAGGGTTCTCTTCACATTTGCATTACTTCATGAAATAAATACCATATCGCTTTTATTGAGGAAATTTAATTTTACTTTGTTTTAGTTAATGAGAAAACCTACTTTACTGTATCATTTTATTTCACATTAGGACTGATGTGAGACAGCCTTGCAGCCAGGAAACCGTGGCTAATAATGATACATAAATGTGCAAATTCTTTTATTTGTTTTAATGAAATCTGAATTTGCCATAAGTCTTGTCATTTTCACTGTGACACCCCTGCACTGGCCCAGTAATCAAGGAGCCTGAATCCTCACCACTGGCAAAGTACAGTTGTGTACACTTACAATAAATGTAGATGTTAGAGTGTATTCACTGTTGCAGTCATCACATTTGGGTTATCCCTGCCAGGGTAGCCCTCGGCCAGTACGAATACCAGAGGCTTAGTATTTCTGCGTCGGTTGCTGTCACTTCAGGACTGAAGTCAGGTTGTCAGTAGTATAAAGTAAGGCAGCCAACGCCATTACATCAGTTTTTCTTGCCCTAACTGTCAGGAGCCCCCAAGTGTTGCCAGGTTATGGTGGAAGAACCCCACCAGTAGAAAGTAAATACCAAAATGTTCCTTGTAAGGAGAGAGACAGAGAAAGAAGAGGGGGATGGAAGGAGGGAAACCAGGACTGCAACAGTAAATATACTCGAACATCTACATTTATGGCAAGTGTACACAACTGTACTATGTTCTTTGTGTTTCACTGCTGCAGTCATCACATTTGGGTTGATTCACAAAGCTGAAGAAAAGTAGTAGAAAGAGAAGTGAGCAAACGCTTATGGAAAACCCAAGAAATACTGCAAATATGTTTTCAAAGAATGGTGCTTTCCTCCTTGGCTACTGCTGTTGAAATTCTTGTTAAGATGCTTCTCCTTGTTTCTTCTTTAAAAGAACTTTTATTAAAATGTTTTAAAACAAAAAACAAAATAAAAGCTACAACCTAACCATTTGAAAGTTAGCGTTGTAACACAAAAAAGAGAGATGAGCGCTTTCAGTTTATCAACCTTCTTCAGATCTGCTTAACATTTGCAGCTACTTCTATTTCTATTCATGCTGCTTGCTTAGAGTCATCCCCCACAACCAATGGGAGCCTCTATACTAATTCTTGATGTACTTATAGTCCAATCCGATGTTCTAGTTCTTATTTCTTGGAAGCCAATTTCATTTTTCCATGCAAATGAGTTTTAATAAATCTACCAGTGTTTATTCATTCCTTTCTCTCACCTAATTTGCTATTATTTTTCTTTTGCTCCAATGGCTTGTGTGTGTCCTGTTGCAAGATGCAGGCTCCACCTTTTTATGTCATGTTCTTATTTGCCTTTTGTAAAAACTAATCACTCTCCCTGCATAGCATTTTTCATATATTTCGGCTCTATATTGGAGGCGTCTGTCTGCCTATAACAGGGCTACAACCTCTTCTCTTACACAGGTTGTCTTCATTAGGTAAACCACAAGTACAATGTCTTTCTCCTTTGTTTTAAAACATAGGATCAAACACTTTCTTGTATATGCTCTTACTTCCATGTCATCAGGTCTCTTTCAAACGGATAGCGCTTACTTAACTACATAAATGCACTTGCTAACTCACATCATAAATCAAAAACTTTTTTTATTTTGTGTCTTGCTTCTTAATATCAAGTCTCTTTCTGACTAGGAGCACTTGCTTATATTCGAAGATGTACTGCTGATTCCTATTATTCTATCAGAGTTTTACTTTATACAGAGCTCTTTACTCAGTCTTAAGAAGCTATCCTAATTGTTTTTTAATTTTATGTAATCCATTGGTTGGCAAATTACACTTCTCCTTTTTCTCCCATACTAATTCCAAACTCTCTGCTAATTCAATGCCTTTTCTTCATTTGCTGACAAATTTCCGCTAACAAATATCTTTGATCTCCATAACACATCATTTCTCCTTTCTAATTGATGTAAATAATGGATGAACAACACTCTTTCTATTCCTTTAGCACTCTAAATTTCAATATTTTCCAGACTTCTACATGCACAGTGGACTTGATTTCAATTTATTTATAGTTTGGAGTTTACTTTCCTTCCATCATAATATTCAAATCGGGACTAGAACCCTGAACCCTTTGTTTAAGGGTCTAATACTCTACCAACTGAGCTACATTGGTAGATGCATAGTTCAACTCCCTCTTAGTTTTCTTTTCTTTCTAAACAAGCTTGAGGAGGACTATAACATATAGGCCAAAAATATATAATAAGCAAACTACACTCTTTATCCCTTTGATGCTCTTGGTTTCAGTGTTTTCCAAACTTCTTCTTGCACAGTAAACTTAGGTTCAACTGTTTTCATTTATGATTAGGGATTTCTTCTCCTTTCACCATGGTGCCCAGACTAGGACTCGAGCCCTGGACCCTCTGAATAAGAGTCTGATGCTCAACCGACTGAGCTACATTGGCAGATGTATAATTCATTTCCCTTGTAGTTTCCTCTCTTTTAAAACAGGTCTAAGCGGGACTATAGCATTTAGTCCGGGGAACTGTCTGGATCGTAAATTAATTATCCATTGCAACTCAATTTTTTCTGTTCTGTTTACTATATCACCTCCTCTTTCCATAGGCTTAATCTGTGCCATAACCATAAATCTAAAGTTATGCTCTGGATTTTCTTTAATATGTGCATAAAGAGCATTAGTCTCTATTTTATTATGATGGTATATGTCTTGATACTCGTTCTTTGAATTTTCTGTTAGTCTTACCTATATAGAATGCTTTACATACCATGCAGCTTGCTACATAGATCACATTCTCACTGTTACAAGTTGCTCTTTCTTGAAAGATGTAAACCTTATTTGTCATTGGATGCTGAAACCTATCTGTGCTCATAATGTACTGACATGCTTTGCATTTTCCACATTTGAATGTTCCTGTTGGCATAGATACATTCTTTGCCTCTTGCCTATCTATGTCACATAGGAGCCGCTTTAAGTTCTTCTTATTTTTATAAGTATAACTAGGATGTTCTCCTACTATGTCTTTTATCTTCTGGTCCATTGTTAGTATAGGCCAGTATTTCTTAATAGTTTCTCTTATGATAACATTATCTGTACTGTACGTCAAGGGACATCTTACTATTTCCTTTCTTCTATTCGGCTCCTTTTCTTTGTTCTCTATCAATTTTAGCTGAATAGTATGGTCTCCCTTTCTTCCTTCGGATAACTCTAAGCTTGTCTTCATCCATTTTTTCTTCCTTATACCCTCTGGCTGTAAAGTTGTTTATTAATCCTTGTATTTCTTCTCGAAATGTATTATCATTGGTACACAATCTGGAGACCCTTTGCACCTGGTTGTCCTTAATATTTTTAAAAATATGGCCTGGATGCATGCTAGATCTATGTAAAAGATGTTTTTTCCAAGTTGTTTTTCTATACAGGGCTGTTTCCAATCCTTTGATCTCATCCATAATAATATTAACATCCAGAAATTCTATTTTCTTCCGTGACATATTGATTTAAAACTTTAAGAAATCCGTTGTTGTTGTTAGAAAATGAATGAATTGCTGCAACGAACTTTCATGCCCTCTCCATATAAGGAGAATGTCATCAACAAAGCGTCCATAGAATTGTATATATTGTTGCCAGATATTATTTTCATCTTTGCTCCACTGGCATTCCCATTGGGCTAATACTATATTTGCATAACTATTGGCACATGGAGTGCCCATGGCTACTCCCCATTTCTGCCAATAGACATCATGCTCATATAGAAACACATTGTTTTGTAATATAATTTATAGTAGCCCACATATCCTTTCCACATCCTTATTCAGTTGGTTAGCTAGTATAAAGTTTCTAACTGCTTCTATACCATATCCATTGGGTATGCTAGTAAATAAGCTATTCACATCCATTGTTGCCAATACCATATGCCTATAGTTGTCACACTTGTTAGCTTCAGCATACAATTTCTCTAATAATTGCGCTGTATCTTTTTAAGCTCATCTTCTATGTAAATGGAACATTCTACTATTTTAACCTTTTGTTGAGAGCAATGCACTTGGCGCATGAAAAATTTGAATATGGAAAGTGAACAGAAAGTGAATCAGATGGATATGAAAAAAAAAAAGCAGCCATCTTACATATAAACAACTGCAATCCATTGATCAATATTAATATCACAGAAGGAATGAGGACAGTGAATATTGGAACAAATAGTACATTCGAGAACTTATACAAAGAAGTGGAAAATGCAGCATATAAATTGAAGATAATGCAATGGCAGCGTTTCCACATGGAAGCGTGCCTACACCATAACCTGATACCTAGAAGACTAAGGGTCAGATGTATGCCAAGTTATGGAAACACTTATCCAGAGCTCTTAGCACAATGACAATGGATCAACATAGAAACCAGCTTTAATTATATTAGATTACTTATAGATTTCTTTAAGCCGCAGGAAAATGAAATCTCAGAACTTATACAAATAAAGCAGAGTGAGATGGAACAACTAGATCAATCTGAAGAAAATCTTATGAGGTTGGAGAACCTCCAAGACAAATTGGACATTTATGACAGTAAGCTAAAATGATAAAAATTAATAAACTAAGAAGAGATTTTGATGACAGGCCAGCTCTTTGAATGGCCAAGAACAGCAAGGAATCAAGGTCAACCTAAAATTAGCGACACAAAAGGAAATAGAAGAAAAATGTCCTTATCGGAAGTAACATCTAGAAAACAACATGTGCACACAGAAATCCATGCCCCACCAAGACAGAGGAGTGATAATAAAGAGGAAGGAGTAGTAACGAATGGCAGTATAGTCACTGAGGACATGGAAGAATTAGAAGTTGTATTTACAACAGAGAAGGAGGGATCAAGAACACTAGAGATAGTTAATAAAGAAAATAATAAAGAAAGTAGTAAGCTAGGAGCGGTACCTAAAAAGGGAGAAAAATATGCACCAATTTTTCAACAACTCCC
The DNA here is from genome assembly GCF_019279795.1 of Protopterus annectens. Classification (NCBI taxonomy): domain Eukaryota; kingdom Metazoa; phylum Chordata; order Ceratodontiformes; family Protopteridae; genus Protopterus; species Protopterus annectens. The sequence continues at coordinate 1,825,096,622 of NC_056733.1, read as the reverse complement.
TTTTCTTATACATCAACAGAACGACAGAGCCCAAAGATCCCTAAGCAGGGAAAGGAAAAAGAGAAAGGCAACCTAGAGGAGAGGCAAACAAGAAGTAGAAAAGAGGATACCAAGTCATTGGTAATAAATATTTCAGACTATGTATTGAGTGAGGAACAAAACCAACTTCTGCAAAGAGGCCTGACCTTTATACCCTCCATTAGGTCCCAACTTAGTGAGGTGGTAATAGATTTAAAAACATTTGGAAGAAATGTAACGTTACAATACATATATGGCACCAAAAATATACAAAGTATGGGTTCAGATGATTTAAAACAAACCTATAAGAGGCCAAGTACGTTTGTGCCTATAAATCATCCTCAGGTGGAAACATTCATCAAACTTTGTGAGAATGAAATAGCACAACACAAAGATGAAGGAAACGGAAAACAATTCCAGAATTTGAACTATAGGCATTAACTATAGGCATTGAAAGAACTGCAACTTAAAGAAATAGTGATAAAACCAGCTGACAAAGGAGGTGCATTGGTCATCATGAAAAAGGAACAATATGACAACAAGATGAAGGAGCTACTTAGAGATACAACTACATATATTAAGATAGGCATTAAACAAATAGAAAGATTGATAAAGGAAGTCAAAGAAGATCTGTATGAAAAATTAATGTGTAGAATAATAAATGAAGACTTGTATGCATTTTTTGAAACCCTATATCCACTTATACCAGAAATAAAAGGCATACCGAAGGTACACAAGAATTTAAATGATCTGCCATTAAGACCTATAGTTTCAGGAAGAGGGTGGATCATGGAGCCTCTTTCCATTTACAAAGAAGATGAGCTTAAAAATCTGTTAGAGAAAGCACCTACAGTGTTAAAAGATACAGTGCAATTATTAGAGAAACTGCATGCTGAAGCTCACAAGTGTGACAACTACAGGCATATGGTATTGGCAACAATGGATGTGAATAGCTTATTTACTAGCATACCCAATGGATATGGTATAGAAGCAGTTAGAAACTTTATACTAGCTAACCAACCGAATAAGGATGTGGAAAGGATATGTGAGCTACTAGAAATTATATTACAAAACAATGCATTTCTATATGAGCATGATGTCTATTGGCAGAAATGGGGAGTAGCCATGGGCACTCCATGTGCCAACAGTTATGCAAATATAGTATTAGCCCAATGGGAATGCCAGTGGAGCAAAGATGAAAATAATATCTGGCAACAATATATACAATTCTATGGACACTTTGTTGGTGACATTCTCCTTATATGGAGAGGGCATGAAAGTTCGTTGCAACGATTCATTTAATTTCTAACAACAACGGATTTCTTAAAGTTTGAAATCAAAATGTCATGGAAGAAAATAGAATTTCTGGATGTTAATATTATTATGGATGAGATCAAAGGATTGGAAACAGCCCTGTATAGAAAAACAACTTGGAAAAAACATCTTTTACATAGATCTAGCATGCATCCGGGCCATATTTTTAAAAATATTAAGGACAACCAGGTGCAAAGGGTCTCTAGATTGTGTACCAATGATAATACATTTCGAGAAGAAATACAAGGATTAATGAACAACTTTACAGCCAGAGGGTATAAGGAAGAAAAAATGGATGAAGACAAGCTTAGAGTTATCCGAAGGAAGAAAGGGAGACCATAGTATTCAGCTAAAATTGATAAAGAGAACAAAGAAAAGGAGCCGAATAGAAGAAAGGAAATAGTAAGATGTCCTTTGACGTACAGTACAGATAATGTTATCATAAGAGAAACTATTAAGAAATACTGGCCTATACTAACAATGGACCAGAAGATAAAAGACATAGGAGAACATCCTAGTTATACTTATAAAAATAAGAAGAACTTACAGAGGCTCCTATGTGACATAGATAGGCAAGAGGCAAGGAATGTATCTATGCCAACAGGAACATTCAAATGTGGAAAATGCATAGCATGTCAGTACATTATGAGCACAGATAGGTTTCAGCATCCAATGACAAATAAGGTTTACATCTTTCAAGAAAGAGCAACTTGTAAAAGTGAGAATGTGATCTATGTAGCAAGCTGCATGGTATGTAAAGCATTCTATATAGTTAAGACTAACAGAAAATTCAAAGAACGAGTATTAAGACATATACGGGACATCCATAATAAAATAGAGACTAATGCTCTTTATGCACATATTAAAGAAAATCCAGAGCATAACTTTAGATTTATGGTTATGGCACAGATTAAGCCTATGGAAACAGGAGGTGATATAGTAAATAGAACAGAAAAAATTGAGTTGCAATGGATAATTAATTTACGATCCAACCAATTCCCCGAACTAAATGCTATAGTCCCGCTTAAATCTGTTTTAAAAGAGAGGAAACTACAAGGGAAATGAATTATACATCTGCCAATGTAGCTCAGTTGGTTGAGCATCAGACCCTTATTCAGAGGTTCCAGGGCTCGAGTCCTAGTCTGGGCACCATGGTGAAAGGAGAAGAAATCCCTAATCATAAATGAAAACAGTTGAACCTATGTTTACTGTGCAAGAAGAAGTTTGGAAAACATTGAAACCAAGAGCATCAAAGGGATAAAAAGAGTGTAGTTTGCTTATTATATTTTTTTGGCCTATATGTTATAGTCCTCCTCAAGCTTGTTTAGAAAGAAAAGAAAACTAAGAGGGAGTTGAACTATGCATCTACCAACGTAGCTCAGTTGGTAGAGCATTAGACCCTTAAACAAAGGGTTCAGGGTTCTAGTCCTGATTTGAATATTATGATGGAAGGAAAGTAAACTCCAAACTATAAATAAATTGAAATCAAGTTCGCTGTGCAAGAAGAAGTCTGGAAAATATTGAAATTTAGAGTGCTAAAAGGAATAGAAAGAGTGTTGTTCACCCATTATTTACATCAATTAGAAAGGAGAAATGATGTGTTACGGAGATCAAAGATATTTGTTAGCGGAAATTTGTCAGCAAATGAAGAAAAGGCATTGAATTAGCAGAGCGTTTGGAATTAGTATGGGAGAAAAAGGAGAAGTGTAATTTGCCAACCAATGGATTACATAACATTAAAAAACAATTAGGATAGCTTCTTAATAAGACTGAGTAAAAAGCTCTGTACAAAGTAAAACTCGGATAGAATAATAGGAATCAGCAGTACATCTTCGAATATAAGCAAGTGCTCCTACTCAGAAAGAGACTGGATATTAAGAAGCAAGACACAGTTTTTGATTTATGATGTGAGTTAGCAAGTGCATTTATGTAGTTAAGTAAGCGCTATCAGTTTGAAAGAGACCTGATGATATGGAATTAAGAGCATATACAAGAAAGTGTTTGATCCTATGTTTTAAAACAAAAGAGAAAGACATTGTACTTGTGGTTTACCTAATGAAGACAACCTGTGTAAGAGAAGAGGTTGTAGCGCTTTTATAGGCAGACAGACGCCTCCAATATAGAGGCGAAATACATGAAAAATGCTATGCAGGGAGAGTGATTAGTTTTTACAAAAGGCAAATAAGAACATGACATAAAAAGGTGGAGCCTGCATCTTGCAACAGGATACACACAAGCCATTGGAGCAAAAGAAAAAGTATATCAAATTAGGTGAGAGAAAGGAATGAATAAACATTGGTAGATTTATTAAAACTCATTTGCATGGAAGAATTAAATTGGCTTCCAAGAAATAAGAACTAGAACATCGGACTGGACTACAAGTACATGAAGAATTAGCATAGAGGCTCTCATTGGTTGTGGGAGATGACTCTAAGCAAGCAGCATGAATAGAAATAGAAGTAGCTGCAAATGTTAAGCAGATCTGAAGAAGGTTGATAAACCAAAAGCGCTTATCTCTCTTTTTTGTGTTACAACGCTAACTTTCAAATGGTTAGGTTGTAGCTTTTATTTTGTTTTTTGTTTTAAAACATTTTAATAAAAGTTATTTTAAAGAAGAAACAAGGAGAAGCGTCTTAACAAGAATTTCAACAGCAGTAGCCAAGGAGGAAAGCACCATTCTTTGAAAACATATAAGCTGAGGAAAAAGGTGGAGACAGTCAAGTAAACTAGGGGTTGGCTAGGATGCACTGTAAGACTGCAGTGGCAAAGCCTGCCCTGGATTTGGAGAAGATATGCAGGTGGTAATGCTTGGTGAAAGTGTGAACACATGTCCAGGTGGCAACCTCCAAGATGTCCCTGGTGGGGACTCCTCTGAGGAAAGCTACAGAGGTGGAGTGAGTACTGACCTCCTTAGGGGGAGGATTTCCGTGTTGCTTGTAACAGAAATGGATGCAATGTGCTACCCATTTGGAAACTGTTTGCTTGGAGATGGCTTTGCTCTCCGCCCCTGCTCCAAACCTAACCAGTAATTGATCAGACTTTCTGAATTATTTAGTCCTGTCTAGATATAATCTGAGCAGTCTGTGCACATCTAGAGAGTGCAGGATCCTTTCCCCTTGTTTTGTGGGTTAGGGTAAAAAGGCAGACAAATGAATGGATTGGTTGAGAGCCACACTGGACACCACTTTGGGCATGAAGGATGGGTTAGTCCTGAGGGAAATCCTGTCAGCATGAAAGATGATGAGTGCTTGTAGCTAGCAGACTCTTCTGGCTGAAGTGATGGCCAGAAGAAAAGCTGTCTTCCAGGAGAGAAATGTTAGCTCTGCTGAAGATGCTGGTTCAAAGGGTGGCAGGGTAAGCTTTTCCAACACAAAGTTAATGTCCCAAGCTGGGGTGGGTGCTCTTCTGGGTGGCCTCATGTTGCTAGCCCCTCTTGGGAATTGTTTGATCAGAGGGTGTGAGTAAAGGGGCTGCTCAGTGTGAAAATGAGCAGAGATAGCAGAGGCATGTATTTAAAACAGAGGAAAAAGAGAGACCACTGTGTAGCAGGTCAGCTAGGTAATCCAGAATGAGAGGTAGGGAGGGCTGTGCTGTATCAGCTCTCTTACCTGAATCCAGGTGCAGAACCTTTTCCATTTGTCAGCATAAGACTTTCTAGTGCTGGGGTGTCTGGCCTCACTTATAACATCTAGAACCTGTTTACTGAGGTTGGAAGATTGATCAGTGGCCAGGGAATAAGCCAGGCTGCCAAAATGAGGGTCTGCAACTGGGGATGCATGAATTCTCCTTCCCTCTGGGTGAGGAGGGTTGGGGTCTGAGTGAGATGCCATGGTGGCAGTGGGGACAGGCTGTGCAGCAGCAGGTACCAGTGCTGACAAGGCCAGTCTGGAGCAATAATAATTATCCTTGGTTTTTCCTTCCTTATTTTGAGCAGTACCCTGGTGATGAGAGTTAGTGGAGGAAATGCATAGCTCGAAAGACTGACCCAGGGGAAGGATAGTGCTTGCACTTTCCAAGCCATGCAGTGGTGTTCCCTGGTGCAGAACTTGCTGAGCTGATGGTTGGTGTGGGAGGCAAACAGGTCGACCTTTGGGATGCCCCATTTCTGAGTTATTAGGGTGAAGGTTCTTTTGTTTAGCTGGCACTCGTGTGGGTCCAGAAGATTTCTGCTTAAGTGGTCTGCCAGAGAGTTTAGAGAACCTGGCAGGAACTGTGCTAACAGGTGGAGTTGCATGGCAGAAGCTGTGTGCCAAAGGGTCATGGCCAACCTGCATAGAGGGTAGGAGTGAGTCCCTCCTTGCTTGTTGACATACCACATCACAGTGGTGTTGTCTGTTTTGATCAGGAGAGCCCCTAGGGAGAGTAGGGGCGTGAACGTTGTCAGTGCTGGACAGCTAACATTTCTTTCTGGTTGATGTCCAGATGAATTTGCTGTGGGCTCCATTGGCCCTGTATGCACCTGCTGTCCAGGTATGTACCCCAGGCATAGTCTGATGCATCTGTGGTGAGGGTCTGGATGGCGGGGGGGGGTGGTGAGAAAGGTAGCCCCTTGTTGTGGGAGCATGCTACTGCCCACCAAAGAAAATCTTTCCTTAGGCAAGGTATCATTGGTATAAGAGTTTCCAGGTCTTGGACGTGTTGACACCAAAGGCTTTAGGTACCATTGAAGTTTCCTCATATGCAGTCTGGCAAATGGAATGAGTAGAATGCAAGATGCCATGAACCCCAGAGCTTGCAGGATTTTCCTTGCAGATAACTGGGGTCTGGTGGCTAGTTGAGAGAAGTAGGCTGTCAGGTAAGTTTGCTTTTCTGGTGTAAGGAATGCCACTTGGGATGCTGTGTCCAGGCTTGCTCCCAGGAATATAATCCTTTGGGTGGGTACGAGCTTGGATTTATTTTCATTGATAGTGTACCCTAGAGAGGACAGTAGGGACTTTACAAAGGCCAGGTGCTTGAGCAGCTTTTCCTGACTGTCTGCCTGAATTAGGCAGTCATCTAAGTATGGGTAAATTTGAATATTCCTTTGTCTGCAAAAGGCAATGGCAGGAGCCAGACATTTGGTGAAAACTCTGGGAGCAGTAGATAAGCCAAAGGTTAGTGCAGAGAACTGAAAGTGCAGGGATCCTGCCCTGAAACGTAGATATTTCCTGCATGATTCCCTGATAGGGATGTGGAGGTAGGCTTCTTTTAGGTCTAGGGTGGCTCGCCAAGCATCCTTAGACAGCATGGGTAGCAGTTGCTGGAGGGTGAGCATTTTGAATTTTGGTATCACCAGGAAGCTGTTTAGAATGGATAGATTGAGGATGGGGTGCCAGGTACCCTCTTTTCTGGGTACCAGAAATAGTCTGGAGTAGAAACCTTGGCTCATCTGCTCTTCAGGAATGTGCTCTATTGCCCTCACAAAGAGCAGGGAATGGATTTGCTTTTTCGCCTCTGCCCACTGGTTTGGAGGTAGATCTGGGAAACCTTTTGGGGATGGAAGAGTGTGGAAAGAAAATATGTATCCCTGGGACACTATCTTGAGGACCCAGCGGTAGTTAGTAATGGTGGCCCATGTGCTTGCGTGAAAGGAGAGTTTTCCCCTAGGGGTAAGTGTAGGTGGGCAGAGAGGGTGGGGGAGGAAAGTTATTGTGAGTTCTTACCATGAGGGGTGGCTTAGAACTCCCTGGTTATGAAGTGGAGGAATTCCACTATTTTGATCTCTGCATTCCCTGTGGCTGCTGTCTGGGGGGGGGGGGGTCTGCTTCCACTGGGTCTGGGCTGAACTGACCTGGTGGGAGCAGGAAAGGCCCAGTGCTTGGAGGTACAATGCCTGCTGAACCTTGGTGGATGGACCTGTAAGAAATCCTTAACTGTCTGCATAGATTTAGCTTTTTCTTCCATCTTTTTTAAGACCTCCTCTGCCTTAGTACCAAATAAGTTGTCTTTGTGCAAGGGTGCATCCAATAATTTAGATTTAACAAGGTCTGGCAAGGGCTGTTCCTTAAGCCATGCATGTCATCTAAGGACAGAGCCGGTGACTGCTGCCCTGCAAGAAGCTTCTAGGGTGTCAAAACTACAGTGTAAGGTATGCTTAGTCACTTGACTTGCAGAATGCATTAACTCTTTAGATTCTGCACAAGCAGGAAAGGAAGACATTTTTTGTTTGAGGAGTTCCATGGTACGTTGCTGAAATTTTAGCATACAGAACTGGCAATTTAGTGCTCTGATAGCAAGAGTAGCAGAGGTGTATACACTTTTTTACCCCATTTGTCTAGTGCTTGGGAATCCCTATCTGAGGGGGGGTGGGATTCTTAGTAGAGGTTGCTTTAATTCCTTTAGGCCCATGAGAAATTACCTCAGGGTCAGCAGTAGGGTTTTTGAAAAGACATTTGTGTGAGTCAGGGACTCTGTAATACCAGTCAGGTTTTATGGGTGCAGGAGGGAGGGTGTCAGGAGTCAAACTGGATTCCAGGAGAACATCATCCACAACATCCAGGACAGGGGGAATGGCCAGGGGTCTGTGTTGTGGAAGATCCAAGAATTTTCTGAGTCTCTGTTTAGACTGAGGGTAGTCCTGACATTCCCATTGGAAATGCTCCCTTAAGGTATGAAGGGTTTCCCCAAAGGAAAAGTCCTCAGGTGGAGAGGCAGAAGGAATGGATTCCTCTGTATCAGAATCCTCATAGGCAGAGAGGGGTTGCATGTCTTCATATTCAGATGCATCAGAGTCATCAGACTCCTGTTCAGACAAAACTACTGGGGTCAGATCTCTTTTCCTTTTGGAAGGGGTAGCTTGAATTCCCCTGATCATCATGATAAGGTCTTCTGCCATTTTAAGCATTTGAGACTGAGGCAAGGAAGCAGGTGCCTGAGACTGGGTCATTGGTTTCTTGGGTGTGGTCCATACCCTGGGCCTTAAAAACTCAGTAGTTTTTGAAAGAGCGGTAGATGCGAAATAAGTCGTCGGTTTGTGCCGAGAATCAGTGGTGCAAAATACTTCCTCGGAAGCCGGTACCTGCTTAGCGGCTCCAGACCCATCCAAGGGTGAGACAACACAGGATCCTTAGTCGAAGAAGAGTTTTGTGGCATACCGGACTCCGAAAGGGCCTCGATAGTGGCTTGCAAATCCACAGAAGTGGGCATCAGGGGCTGCGAAAGTGCCTCACCGAGGACCAGAGAACTGACGACTAGTTTAACAGAAGCGTCGTCTGTAGGTTCGGACCCATGAGGTCTGTCTCTATCTTTATCCTTCTGTTTTTTCAAAAGATCTGCTGTCGGACGGCTTACCGAAGCCATAGCGGAATTCGAGGACTGTAAGCGAAAATATCTAGCAACAATAAGGGCCCAACAACGTATAGTTCTGGCATTAAACAAAGCACAAAAGTGACAGCAAGGGATGTCGTGGTCTGGGCCTAAGCAAGTGACGCAGTAAGAATGAAAGTCTCGGTGTGGTATTTGCTTTCCACAGGCGAGACAATTGTTAATTTTTCTGACATTGGTTAGAGCAAGAAAAAAGTATACCCAATGGGGAACATAGCTTTTAGAAGACTTCAGCATCAATTCGGAAGATGAAACTCAGGTAGGGCCGATCGGCACTCGTGCGAACTGCTTCTGCTTTGGGCTCCTTGGCAAGAAAGACTGATGTAATGGCGTCGGCTGCCTTACTTCATACTACTGATGACCTGGCATCAGTCCTAAAGTGACAGCAACCGATGCAGAAATACTAAGCCTCTGGTAGTCCGGCCAGCCAAGGGCTACCCTGGCAGGGATAACTCAAATGTGATGACTGCAACAGTGAAACACAAAGCACATCAGTCGAGGGTGTACACACTGGGAGGATGACAAGTACACACACAGTAAAGTGCAATTTCCCTTAAGAGCACACAGAGATCACAGTCAGTCTGGGGCTGGTTTCTCCTTCTTTCTCCAGATCCCCAACACGACTCCCCACTGGCATAGCTATAGAGTTGAGTCCTAAGCCAGGGTTCCAATGTAAGTCCTCCAACATTCCCTCTGTCCAACCAGTGCTTCATGTCCCTACCCAAGTAGTTGACACACACACACCTGGGAACGGCTGGCACAGGCTTACTAGCTATGCCCACTTCTGCCCGACTAAGGTAGTTATTAGTGCCACCAGAACCCCTTATCAGCTACTTTTAAGGCCCTTAACAAAGGGTGTCCAATACTACTGTGCAATGTTACCATTAATCCAAATGGTAGTCTAACCAAGACTTGCAAGGCTATTTAGGAGTGGCCTGTACAGTGTCACCAAATGCATATGTAAGTACTCTCAGAGCTTAAATATGTCTTACAAATATCAGTCACAAAGACAGGTTTAAATATATTTAATAATAAATAATAACAGAACAAGACAATACTCAGTAAATCAACACTGTAACTTCAGAGTTCAAAATCACAGGAAATATTTTAAAACACTGCAGGACAGTCTCAAATAAATACAGAAATCTTCTGAACTAATAGGTTCATAGGTAGGTACTAGGCTATTGCCCCAAGGGCCTAGGTAAGCCTAGCCAACAAGGTTCCCTGGCTTACGCCACCCAAGAAAGTTAATTTCCTGTGACCCTGTCGAGCAGAGCCACGGAAGTGATTCCCGGGGTGTATTTCCTATTTCCCATCTACTCATCAAGATTTTTCTTGAAGAGTGCTAATTAGGAACTTTGCTTGACATAGATGGGTAGCGTGTTCCAGAGTATAGGAAGTCTCTGAGACAGGAATCTATCCCTCCAGCATGTCCTGTTTATTGTGGTGACAAGGTTCAGGTCCCTAGACTGTGTAGCTTGGAGGGATTGGGATTTCTTTAGGTGTAGCATGTCCAACAGCTCTGAGTTTAACATAGCTTTATATGTTAAGCAGAGATCTCCTCGGAGTAGGAGATATGCTACAGAGTAAAGCTGGAGTTTTTTTGAGATGGTCAGTGTAGGACATCTGTTTAAGGCCAGTAATCCTCTTTATGAGGTACTTCTGTGGCCTTTCCAACTGCTGCAGATGTCTTGTGAGGTACATTCCAAAAGGGGCGTTGTACTCTATAATGGGTCTAATGAGTGCTGAGTAGAGGGGAACAATAACCTCTTTTTTCCTGGATGAGAACCCTTTTGTGATGAGGTGTGCCACATAGAAGGATTTCCTGACTACTGTGGCAATGAGATTATCAAAGGAGAGACTACTGTCCACCTGGATCCCAAGGTCTCGTCACACATTCGGCATTAAGTAGACTGCTGTTTATGTGGTAGTTCATGGGTACAGAGACTTTTTGGCATTGAGCTTGAGGCCATGCCTCTGACATCAGGCATCTGTCTGTGAGGCCCCTCTGTAGGATGTTCACATCATTTGAGGACTCGAGTATGGCTCCTAGTTTGCAGTCATCTGCGAACTTTGTTAGCCTGTATGTCAAAAAAGTAGATACCAAACAGGAGAGGTCCCAGGACTGTGGTACTCCACTTGTCACTGGTTTGAAGTCAGATTTGGAGTCTGCAACTTTTACAGTGTGGGTTCTGTCAGTGAGGCAGTTGGCAACCCATCTTGTGACATAGGGATTTATACCTAGTTTAGTGAGTTTAGCTATAATTCCAGAATGGGGGATGGTGTCAAAAGCTTGGCAAGGTCAAGATAGGCTGTGTGAACCACCTTACCTTCATCTACGGCTTTGGTGACTGCCTCAAAGAAGTCGATCAGGTTAAGAAGGCATGATCTGCCTTCCACAAACCCGAACTGGGTGGCGTCCAGAGTTTGGAGGTTACCAATGTCTTTGTTTAAGAGCTCCATGATGATACGTTCCATGGCCTTGCAGACCAGGCCCGTCAGGCTAATAGGGCGACAGTTCCCAGGATCAGTGGACTAATCTTTACTATGTTCCTATACTATGCCCTAAATCTTACTTACAGCAAGGCAAGTGCAGATGGTGATGATGAGTGTATGTTCTTGCTAGGTCCAAGACTAAATACAAAATGTACAGTCTCTGAGAGAGTTCTTAAATTAATATCAAATATTACTCTGGGTTAACTTGGATGACATCACTTTTGTCACCTGACTTCAGTTCCCAGGCTAACAAAGAAACTAACAGAATTTAACATCTCTGTGTGAAAAATACATATCTCTCAGATGTTTGCAGATCTTGGACCAATGGTGTGTGTTCCTAGGTGACTCCCCCTCATGGGGTATTAGATCAAAGAACTTGTTGAATTTTGTGTTCAGGGAGATCCAAAAAAGATCACAAATAGGTTGGCCCCCAACGTCTGAAAATCTGCTCCATTACCAATGAGTTGAGGGACCACTTGTGAGAAAGTAAAATGGATCTCCTCAACTTGTCAGCAGGATATGTGCTGCTATAAGCAAGTAGTGGGAAGAGATCACCTACCATACACATTCATGGTCTCTCAACACAAGGCATAAGACCTGGTTCCTACCTGTTTGTTGATGGACCAAACCACAGCCATGCTGTCTTTCTGGACAGGAATCATACCCAAGGAGGGAGAGTTCTGGAAGTCCTGCAATGCTAGGAGGACTGCTCTCATCTCCAAAACACTGATGTGAAGATTGTTCTCTATTTGAGACCACATGCCTTGGACCATCCTTCTCAGATAATGCCCCACCCAACTAGGAGGCATCCAAGGTCACTGTGGCCTATGGCGGAGAAGAATCCCTCATGAAGATGAGGAGGCCTTATCCACCACTCTATGTGATCTCTGCAAATGTTTGTGAGGATGACAACATGGGACATAGGTTGCTTCCTGATCGACCACTGGACCACCAGGTTCCACTGAAGGACTTGCATGCAGAGCCTGGCTAACAGTGCCAACATAATGGAGGCAACCATGGAAACTAAAAGGCAAATAATTATCTTGATGAGAGGCTTCCAGTAAGGCAAGACTTGCTGAGCTTGTTGGTGGGGGGACAAGATCCATGCTTGAGGGAGTTTTGCTATCAGAGATCTTGTGTCCAAAAGTGCCCCAAAGAATTCCAGAGATTGAACTGGTTGCAGTTTGGATTTTTTTGTAAGTTGACTGTTATTTATAAGTCATCACACAGGTGGAGCAAGGACTCCCTGGCTTAAATAAGTAGATCCTGGAAGGTATAGTGATGACCCAATTGTCCAAACAGGAAAACAGTTGGAACCCCTTAAGTCACAATCAAGCTGCAACTACTGCCATGTATTTGGTAAACACCGGGGGGGGGGGGGACTGTGATGAGTCCAAAGGGCAGAGCTCTGAAATGGAAGTGATTGACTCCCAGTCAGAAGTGGAAATATTTATTGGATTGCCTGTCCGCCTTTATGTGGTAGTATGCATCATTGAGATCTATCGAGCACATCCACTCACTTCTCCTCAACAATGGAAGACTGGACTGAACCGTGACCATCTGAAATTGTGTTTATTTCACAAATTTATTTCAGTGAATTAGGTCCAAAATTGGCCCTTGGGTCCCTGTTTTTTTTTTTTTTTTTTTTTTTGCACCAAATGAAATCCTGAGTAAATACCAGATCATTTCTGGTCTGGTGAGGCCTTCTCGGTGACTCAGTTGGTTAGAAGCTTTTTTTTAATCAGTGGAATGGCTTCTTTTCTTTGTGAGGGTGGGACATCTGGAATTTTTCTTACATATAATAGAGAATGAAAGGGAATAAGGTGTCCTCTGGAAATAATTCTCAACACCCACTTGTCTTGAGTGATGGATGTCCAGGCCTGTGGCTGTAGAGGTATGTGCCCCCTGATGGGCAACCATTCAGGAGCACTGGAAAGGCTTCTCAGAGAATGGACCTTGACTGCCTCTGAGGGCAATGACCATTATGCAAGATTTTCCCCACTACCACAGGGAGTTTGTTCTTCAGAAGAGTTGGGTGAAAATCCTGGAGACTTTCAAAACCGTATTCTCTTCTCTGCCTTCTGGTTTCTGGAGAAGAACTTTGAGGTAGTCGAGAATTTCATCCCTATAGCAGATGGGGATTTATCATCCTCCTCACTTTTGCAAATAGTTTCCTTCATTTCTGGACCAAATAAAGTTGATCCATCATAGTGAGCATTGACGAAGAATATCTTAAAATGCTCCGCAAGGTCGCATAACTGTATCCAGGTATGTCTTCTGATGGAAATGCCTGTGGCGGCTACTCTAGAATGCCCTCTGTGGCATTAGAGATAAGGCACATGGAGGTGTTGGATAAAGATTGTAGGGTAGCTGTCAGAGAATCAAATCCCTCTGAAAGTGGGTGAAGTGGGCCAGGTAATTAAACACTCTCACTGAGAATGTAAATGAGGCATAGACCCACTTCCCAAATCTGGACAAAGCACATGACTGTTTGTCTGGTGAATGGAGAGAGGAGCTTTCTTCAGTGAGCGCCTTTTTGGTGGCTGCTGACACAGTCATGGAATCTACTGCTGGGCCTTTGCTCCAGTGTGATCGGTCCTTTTGACCATTTAAGAATTTATCATCCTTCTTGGGGATAGGCTCAGCTGTGTCAGTTTCCTTCCATACCCAGGATGAGATCAAATCAATCATGTCATCAGCACCCAAGAAGTAGATGGGCTAGAGCCAAAAGCCTTGAGAAAGACTAATTTCTTAGAAGAAGCTGTTTGGGAAGACCAATCCCCTTTGCTGTCTAAGAAGTTCAAAAATCTCTCTGAGCAAGACATCCTCAAGGGAGATCTGGGGGAACCTTCAACCTCTTCGAAATTAGTGTCAGTGGTTGGGGATTCCTCTGGGGAATCCAAGTGTCTCCTTTTACACTTATGTTTTCTGTGAACCTCCTTTACATGTTGCTTAGGGGAGGACCCAGAAACATACAAGATCTCTCTGGGGAGTATAGGTTCAAGGCTGTCAAGACGTGGCTGCCCAGATGGAACTAGGACAGCAGGCTGCAGATCCTGGGAGATCCCATGGGGGGAGGTTAGATCCAACTCCTAGAGGGGAGACATTACTCTAGGCTGGCACAGTACTCTTGAAATCCTCAAACGTGGAGCGCAAACCAAATCTGGGGAACGTGGCTTTCGCAGCTGAAACTACTGGAGGAGGCTCAACCCTGGAGGGCAATTGACTAGGGTCTGAGGCTGTTGCCACAGCCAAACTATCTAGCACCGAGGCTTTTAAGGGAAGGACCTTGGATCTGATCCTAATATGTCAAAGTTGCACCATTACAGCTCCTGGACTCTGATGGCTCTGATAAGGGTGGGGCCAACTTCATCAAAGAATTCATCAGAGTTGATGAAATATGTAGTCTCGGCAACAATGCAGAGCTACCCTGGGCAACAGTCAGATCCAGGGGTTCTGATCAGAGAGGTCGATCACAGAAGCAGCCAAGAGATACTGATGGGAAGAAATGGTTGTACCGGAACTGACAGTGGTCAGAGACAGGAGTACCCCCAACTGGATTCTGATTCTGAAGAAAATGCATTATCCTGTCCATGTCTACTTCAGGTAGGTTCCGAGGGGATCTAACTGACACAAAAAATGATGCTGAGGAGGGGGAATGAGGTGAGTATGAAGGTATGTCTTGTAAGATCACAGACCTGAGTCTAGGAGACACAGGCTCTGGAGAGACAGAATTTAAGAGGAGTCATGGATCTGATAATTATCTGATTCAAAAGTAGCACTGGCTCCAAAGGTCTGCTGAGTTTTGGTGCAAGAGCCGATGAAGAAGTTGGGTCCACAGACCATTTTCTAAAAGAGCTTGATTTCTACTTTTCTGAAGTTTTATGCATCTTCTTTTCTTTTTCTGAAGTTTTTTGTTTTCCCTGTCTCTCAGAAGATACAGCAGAGAAAGGAAAAAATTAAAAGGCCACTGACTTCCCAAAAGCAGAATAAGGTTCTTCTCCAGTAGTGGGCTGACAAAGTCCCTTAAAATATTAACTTATTATGTCTCTCCACTACTCTACAGCCCTTTGGCCAAAAGCCTTGTGAACTGAGCAGGATACATCTAAATGTGAGGGAGCAAGGCAGTACACACATTTGTTGGGTGCACCTGAACTGTGGAGTTTATGTGTGCAAGACACACACTTCTTAAAGCTAGCTCATTTGTCAGCCATAATGAAGAATCAAAAACGCAACTTTAACTAAGCAGAGAAAAAGAACAACTGTAAGAATCTACTATCTTAACCCTATATAAAAACTAGACTAACACTACACTACTAATACTAACAAAAATGACACAAAATAGAAGTTCTTTTTTAATTACCTGAACCCACTTAAAGGTTAAGAAATACTACAGGGGGAGGAAGAAAGGGGGAATAAGGAAGACACTTATCTGAAAGGGTTTGAGTAAAGTAAATCCTTCTTTCTTTTTTTTTTTTTTTTTAACACCTACACCCAAGCACCAAAGATCAATCCAGCACTGAAAGTGGTAAACTAGAGCTCTCATGTTTTAACTTAAAATGTGATTATTTAATTAAAATATTAAAAAGCCTGCAGTCCCCAGTAGGAGAGAAATAAAGTAGATCTACAAGAACACTAATATGTGCGCTCCTCTGTCCTAAGCCAAAAATGGTAAATTTATTGGCAGTACAATATAAAACCTTACAATTTAACAAGGTGTGTACTGAGGAAGGTAAACAAAAAAGAAAGGATAAAACACCTAAGCTGTGCCTTAATTATGTATGACAATTCAGGGACTATTTCGAAAGGAGGAAAATACATTTTGGGAATAGAAAAATTTGCATTTACTATGTAGCTGTCCTTTATGAAAGGATAGCCTAATCCCAGGAACCCAAAAAGACACATTACTCATGCTTCTCTGCTTCTCTAAACTCACTGTCAGCAAAGTCAAAACTAAAGCAGGTTATGTGGAAGTCCAGGGCAGAAGCTAACATAAGGTTCTTTTCCAGACACTTACTGAAACTCATAATATGGGAGCTGTCAGTTTTGCTACAGGCTGATCCACAAGAAAGGGACAGTACTAAGACAGGAAAGATAACTAGATAAGTCACTGAGGTCTAAAGTGGCTGAGGATTATACTATCATGCCTGTCCTGTCATAAGAACAAAGGTGTTGAAATTTCTAAGACCAATGCTAGACTAAACAAATATAAGGGAATCTGCTAAAAGCTACTCTGTTAGGATGTCATTAAACTCATGTTGAATTTTCAGCAGGCATCTGCTCATCTGAAGCAAAAACAGAAGAATAACGATGTGTCCAGGCCACAAAAGTGACATCCTTAAGTACATGATCTACAGAAATGATGGTCTGGAGTTAATCGCCTTTTTTTTTCAAAATAATGGCTCATTCCTTTTTGAATGAAGGCAGATGTGTAACAGGACAGCAGTCCATAAAGGACCTCAAGAATCTGAACATCTTTTAATACTTGGGGTGGGAGGAATACCAGTGAGCACATATACAGGGATAAAGAATGAAAAACGATACCCCTCCTTAAGACTGAACCTCCAAGCCATCCTAAAAACTACAGACCAATAACTTGCCTTCCGACAGTGTCTAAACTAGATAATGGAATTGATGTCAACAGAAAACTTAATCATGACAATAGAACAAACCGTAACAAAAGAAAGTCATATGGAATAAAAGATCATTTGTTGTTAAATAAAGTCATAATGGAGAATTGTAAAAAGGTGGAGAATCTAAGTATGGCATGCATAGGTTACAAAATTGCATTTGACAGCCTCCCACAGATGTATAAGATACACCCCACATTCATAGAGTACATTACGGTCATGATGAAATAGTGGCAAACCACTTTGCTGCCAAGTCATGATGCAGGACAAATTATTATCCCACGGATAAAAATTCAAAGGGTGATATTCCCGGGTGACTGTCACCACTGCTTTTTTGTCTTGTACTTAACCCATTAAGCTGTCTACTTAACAGATTTGGTCATGGTTACAATTTGGCTGTAGACAACAGGAAATGTAAAGACTTCTCATCTTGTTTTTGTGTATGAATTAAAATTGTACAGTTCATCAGATGAGGAACAAAAGCAAAGCTGGAAGTGGTCAAAACTTAACCCCTTTATCCCTCTCCCCCTCAACCTTCTCTCAGGAAATACCATCAAATACAATGCTATCACTAGGGAACAGGTCCTTAATGCTCTCTCTAAGGCCAAGAACAGTGTATTAATGAACACAAACAATATCTCTGGACGCATTCTAAATAACAATAAACATGACCTATGACGCCCTCTGGAATTGCTATTTAACTGTAGCCTCCAAACACGTTTTGTGCCTCATGAATGGAGAACAGCAACAGTCATCCCTCCACACAAAGGTGTGCCATCTGCAGACCCTGGAAACTACAGACCCATAAGTCTCACTAATCTTGTACATAAAACTATGGAAAGAATTATCATGGAAGTGATCAACAGTGATAAAGTAAACCTCCAGACAATGGACCCAACCCAATTTGGTTTCGTCAAGAGAAGGTCATGCCTACTCAGCCTGGTGGATTTCTTTAAGAAGGTCACCAAAGCAATGGATGAGGGGCAAAATGGTTCACACTGCCTACCGTGACCTGGCCAAGGCATGTGACACAATACTGCACTCGAGCATTGTTTACAAACTCAAGAGGTTAGGTACAAACTCTTATGTCACCCGGTGGACAGCCCGCTGGCTCACAGACAGGACCCAGGAAGTTAGGACTGGGGAGTCCACCTCTACAAAGAGGCCAGTCACAAGTGGAGTCCCTCAAGGATCAGTCCTTGGACCACTCCTTTTTGGCATTTACTTCTCTGAAGTCAAGGCCAATGTCAGTGGTCTCTGGCTGACTAAATTTGCAGATGATTGCAAATTAGGAGCTGTCACTGAATCCCACAATGACACAAATATTCTCCAGGAAGGGCTGAGACAGATAAACAACTGGTGTCAGAGCCATGGACTAAAACTAAATGCCAACAAATGCTTAACAGTATCCTTCAGGAAGTCATCCATCCCTGGTAACTATCATATTGACAACACACCTCTTAGAGCTGACCCAGTAGTCAGGGACTTAGGGACACACTTGTAATCTAGCCTTTGATCATCATGTCTACAGTACTGAGGAAATCATTCTATGTTACGTGGCTTATAAACAAAGGTATGGCATCTAAGTCCAAGGAAGTCATTATTCCACTGTATTCGGCATTCATCAGAACTATCACAGAGTACAAAGCCCTGCTTAGTATGCACCTAACCAGGCACATCCAAAAATTGGAATGTCCACAGAGGTTCCTCACTAAAAGAAAACACGGCTTAAGTAAAATGTCCTATGCCGACCACCTCAAGGCCCTATCCTTGTTGTCTCCAGCTTTTGAGGGGAGATCTATGCCTGATACACAGGGCATTGTCAGACCCCACTCTGATGGATCTGCATAGCCACAAAACAAAAAGCACCAGAATTACCTCTACTAAAGACTTAAACAGTGCCTGCGATATAGAGAGAACCTGCTGGAGAGAGAGGTATTTATCCCAGAGACTACCCCATCTCTGAAACAGGCTCCCCATTCATATGAAGTAGAGTTCCTCCCTAACCCAATTCAAGTGCAACTTGGACAACTGGATGGGGAACAGGAAATTCATCCTTGGTTTGGCACCTATGTCTCTAATGGACACAGGCAACCTGTAAATGGTTCATCTCCTAGGCCCCTGCTTGTAAATGTTTCATCTCCCAAGCCCCTTCTTACACTTATCAAGGGTATCAGAACTTGTCAGAGATTTGGGATGCATGGCTAGGCTTAAAAAGGTCCTTGTGGCTGTTAGCCTAGTAAACACCTATGAACTTACAAACCTGTAAAACATGAAAGGTTAATATTAGCAGCCCAGGACAGTAGACTACATACACATTGGTTTACAGAGTCCACTGAACAGGTGGGAGAAACAAACAAATTCATGTTCTGTAAAATAGAACTGAAAACAGCCACACATATTGTTGCTGGGTGTGATACACTAGTGGCAGAGGGCTTGTATACTGAAAGGCATAATAATGCGGCAAGATTGCTGCACTGGGGATTATGCAAACATTACAATGATGAAGTAGCACAGAAGCATTGGAAACATGAGCCACAAAGTTATTGTAGTGGATGATGAAGTTTATATCACATGGGATCACCCATTACCAACAGTTCAAAAAGTAGATGCGAAAAAAACAGATATAGAAGTTCATGAAAAGAAGAAATTGCTGCACTCAGTGATTACAGTGCCTTATGTACAGAGAGAGACAAAGTCATAAAATAAAAGAATTTGTAGGCAGAAATGAGACAATGTGGAAGAAGGATACCCCATCAATTCCAATGGTAGCCAGAGCAATGGGTCTCATGAAAAAAAAAAAATTTACTAATACATGTAACTCCATATGAAGTACGGGAGGAGTGAATTCTGGGCACATTTTTGGTGCTGTAAAGAGCACTTTTAGCTAACATCAAAGATTGAAACAATACTAATTTCATGACCTTTAATCATACTTTGACTTAGGAATGGGGTCCATTTCCATCATGGTATTAGAAACCCAAAAGACTTGAAGTAATTAAAAAGGAGAAAGAACTTATTTCTCTCTGATGCAAGAACTTCCATATCATCAGAATTCCCCTCCCAGAAATGTAATGAGTGGAGTGGGGGACACTCTCCTATCCACAGATTCAGCACAGGGAAGCTTGAAATCCCCCTGTACAACAGGAGAATAGGTAAAAGTATACAAACATTGCTTATTAGATAAAGCGATCATAGCATAAAGGAAAATGCATGGCAAAAGTGATACTGAAACATAATATGTCTGCCGTGGAATCATAGTATTTTCTCTTAAGGATGCATTTCTGGACTGGTGAGAACACATCATATTTTCAGCAGTGAGTACATGTCAAATGTTACAGGGATGCCAAAGGACCCAAAGTCACTGTGGGACTCAAAAAGCTCACTCCATATCAGCAGGTTGGTTACAGTTCAGTTACACATGCTGAAGTTTAGGAAGGTCGGTGCTGGAACCTGATTTTCATCCTCTACAGGTCATAATCTGGGGCACCTCTCAAGTCCTCTTTTCCATCATGACCAGATGAAGTTAATGAATTTCCTCTTCTGATAGCCAATAGAAAAAAAAATGGTGCAGTTTATATCAGGAACAGCCTCAGAAGGAAGGAGGAGACTTTAAACAATGTGTGGATTACAAATGACTTACCTTCGCCTTCACTCTAATTCTGAAACAGGATCACTTGAGAGATCCTCCAGCCAGCCAATCCTTGTCTTAGGCACATCCCCAAAGCCACTACCTTACATGAGATGAGTCAGGCTTCCATATTCTCATGCCTTCATCTTTAGGGGAGCAGAATGAAGTGGTGGCACTTGTGACACTCTATGCTGTGTGCTTCACCCAGACAATGAGGGTAGTATCCTTTATGGTCCCCTGGCTGATAATTCAGCAAAAACAGGAAGAATTTTGAGGTATACATTTCTTAAACACTGATCAATGAAATCTACCCACTATGTATGTTAGAAATGAAATCTGCACTGTAAGTGCAGCAGAGAAGAAACAGGGACCACAAGGTTGAGTATTCCCTACTATCCCCATGTGTAACATCACTATGGGTATCAGATGGAGGCTATAGATTACAATAATTTGTACCAAACTAAGGACACCAGAATAGGGCATCTTGAAAATTACCAATACATAGGGCTTTTAAAATTAAAAACTAATTTCTCGGGTTAATATTTTAAAATCGTAGATTCCCCTTAGAAAGTAAATCATCTAATTTTCAGTAATTTCCAAGGCATGTAAAAAAAGCCACCCCAGAAATAAAGTTAATGTATGAAATGTATCTAAAATTTTGATTCCTAATGCAGATTGGTTATACTAAAACACAAATGTGGTAAATGGAAGCATTTTATCTTGATTTAAATGTAAACAGAAGCCTCAAAGAGATGTAAAATTCGACATGAACTTACATTCCTTTATGATGATGATAAAGTGGATGTTCACATTATGATGATAAACTGGATATTAGCTATGCACAGACTTCTTTCTTTCTCTGAAGCTGTGTTCTTTCCAGTCTTCCCCTAAAATGTGAAAATGATTTTGGCAAAGCTGATAAAAATTAACATCTGAAACTTACCAGATACAGGCAGCAGAGTGAAGACATACAGCTAGAATGCAACAGTAGTTTACTGCAGCTAGATAAAGTTTATTGACTCCAGGCTCTTTGGAAAGGGAGGCTGAAAAAATAAAACATATACTTGAACATTTTAAAAACTACGCAAAAAACTACTTCAAAAACTTTACACTAAGGTTAGATCTTCTTGATCCACATTTATCCACTTCAACCTCAAGCCTGACTCTCTGCAGGCAGAAGTCATTTTGAACATTTAAGACTCTCCCAAACTTTACAAATGCTCTCTTAGCTCCCACTGTGTATAATAATCCCCTTTTTGTCCAAATTGTGTCTACCCAAGGGCACATAAGTTCCACTAACTAAAGGATGGCCGCAGGGACATTCCTCAAGGTGCTTCTGCACAGAAGGATTGATAGTAGAAGAGAGAAGGTGGTTAGATTTGATGAAGTGGATGTATATGGGTCATGAAGATCTAATGCTATGTTAAGTACATAGCCTTCATATCAAAGATGATGCAGTATGTCCAGTTCATCCTCGGGACAGAGTCCTTACCATCCTAGGTGGTATAAAGATAGAATATCATTAAGGTGCATCTAGTCCTACAGAACTATTCAGTGAATTTCATATTGCTGCTATACAGATACTGTTAATTGAAGATTAGTAGAATATGCTTTAGGTTTGTTTGGTAATTTATTACTGAACTTTCAAAAGCAAAACACAATGCAGCCTGATATTCGTGTAGACAGGGAGAGTTGTGAGACTCTTTGCCCTAATTTATTTGGAGTACAGATGACAAATAATTGATCATCTTTCTTTAAATTCTTAGTTCTAAGTAAAAACATAGTTGACAATGTACATTCTGGCAAAGCAAAAAAAAAAAAATACTCCCCCTGGTTACAATATTAAGGAAATAAAACAGGATGAATGACTGACTGATAAAGATTATTTCTACTACTGCTTACAGCATAAAAGTCTGGATATGACTAAGAAAACACAATCCTACTGAAATACAATATAGAAAGGTCCAAAAGATAACAGACTCTCCTGGGAAGTAACTGCTAGCAGAAAGAGTTTTCGATGATGAATATTTAAGATCTACTGTGGATGCTGGTTTGAAAGGGCGGGGGGTTAATGTCAACTTTTCCAGTGAAAATTTAAATCCCATGGAGGAGGAGTCTCCTTGAGGGGATGTCTAAGCAGGAAGGACCTCTTAAAAATGTACTCCATAATTTTAATGACATTAAGGAAGATGACTTCATGTCCTAATGAAAACTGAAAAAGGCTGCTAAATGAGCCTCAACTATGGAGCAGTTGGAGCCCTTGTCAAAATCTGCAGAACCACAGGAACTGGAGCTTAGGATGAATGCAGACCTTGCTCAACCTCCAAAAATGAACATTTTACTTACCTACTTCTGCATACTTTCCTCATAGGTGGCTTTTAGTAGGCCACATGGGTGAAAGGAATAAGAAGTTATGTACTTACCATAACGTTCCATGTTTGTAGTCCATCTCGCCTACATTCTTGCTGAATGGGCTCGGAGCCGAACCTCGGCTCCCACTCGGTCGATACTAAAGCTTTTACTGGCTCGAGGCTATCCCCTATCCCATGGTACACCACGGCAATTCCCCAGTTCTTGTTTGCAAGAAAGTAAATACATAATAGTGATTATACTATTAATAACTATGTACATGCAACCAAAAGGATTTTGTTTTTCTATCCATGACATGTGGACAGACAACCATAACAAGGGTCAGACAGCATAATGGATAGTCCACCAGTTCCTCCAGGATACAGGAAGGGGGAAGGAGGGTGAGATGCAAGAATGTAGGCGAGATGGACTACAAACATGGAACGTTATGGTAAGTACAAAACTTCTTAATGCTATGTAGTCCCATCTCACTGTAATTCTTGCTGGATGGGACAGCGTCCCCAGCACCTTTATCCCGGGTGGCTCAAGCAAAGAGACTCTTTAGCACAGTGGACCCAAAGGATGACCTGTCCAGGAGGCTAAATCCAATTTGTAATGAGTGACAAAAGTGTGAGGTCTTGTCCATGTAGCTGCTGCACACATGGTATCATAGGTAGGAACCAAGTTATTTGCCCGAGGGCATTTATAAGCCTAGCCAGAGTGTGTCGGCTTTCGCCTCCCCATTGATTAATAACTGATCCTCTGTCAAGCACAGCCAATTAAGTGATCCCAGGGGTGTATTTTCTGTTACCCATCCACTCGTCAAGGTTTCTCTTGAAGAGTGTTAGTGAGGGGCTCTGTCTAATGTAGTTTGGAATTTTGTTCCAAAGCATGGAGAGTCTCTATGACAGGCATCTATCACTCCAGCATGTTCTATTTGTTGTTGTGGTGAGGTTTAGCTCACTAGAGCACGTGGCTCGCAGCGACTTGGATTTCTTGAGGTGGAGCATGTCCATCAATTCTAAGTTGGACATGGCTTTGTAAGTGAGGCAGAGATCACCTCTGAGTAAGCGATACTCCACTGAGTACAGCCAGTGTTTTTTCAGTCGGGCTGCATAGAACATATGTTTGAGACCAGTAATCCTCTTGATGAGGTACTTTTGTGGTTTTTCCAGCAGTTGGAAGTGTCTTGTGAGGTACATCCCAAATAGGGCATTGTACTGTATGATGGGTCTGATGAGTGACGAGTAGAGGGGCACTATAACCTCTTTATTTCTAGATGCAAACCCTTTAGTAATTAGATGGGTCACACAGAAAAATTTCCTAACTACTTTGGCAATATGATTGTCAAAGTAGAGATTACTATCCACCTGGGTTCCCAGATCTCTTATTACCTTTTCTGTATTAAGGGAGCTGCCACCTATGTGGTAATTCGTTTGTGTTTTGTTTTTCCCAAATGGGATGACTATGCATTTTTTGGCATTTAGCTTGAGGCTATGACTTTGACACCAGGTGTCCGTCTCAGTAAGGCCCTTTTGGAGGATGTCCGTGTCAGCCAGAGAGTCAATTATGGCTCCCAGTTTGCAGTCATTGGCGAACTTGGTTAGCCATAGTCCTCCTGTGTTTGCCTGTACTTCTGAAAAGTATATGCCAAACAGTAGGGGTCCCAGACAGAGCCTTGTGGGACACCACTTGTGACTGGTTTAGAGTCGGACCTGGAGCCTGCTATTCTTACCATTCGAGTTCTGTCTGTAAGCCAGTTGGCAACCCATCTCATGACGTAGGGGTTTATATTCAAGCTGGTGAGTTTTTCTGTAACACCCGAGTGGGGAATGGTGTCGAAAGCCTTGGTGAGGCTGTGTGAACCACCTTTCCGTCATCTATAGCCTTGGTGACTGTCTCAAAGAAGTCAACCAGGTTTAGTAGGCATGATCTGCCCTTAACAAAGCCGAACTGGGTCGGGTCAAGTGTTTGGAGGTTCCCAATGTCTTTGTTAATGAGTTCCATGATGATGCGCTCCATAGCCTTGCAGACCAGGCTAGTCAGGCTTATGGGGCAATAGTTACCAGGGTCAGTTGTGGCCCCTCCTTTGTGGAGTGGAATAACCGTTGCTGTGCGCCATTCTATGGGCATGTAGCCTGTGGAGAGGTTGAGGTTGAACAGTGTGTTTAGGTGGGGGGTTAGTTCATGCAAGACACAGCCTGGGACACCATATGGCCCCATTGACGCTGTGCTTTTGGCTGTTGAAAGGGCTGTTTTCACCTGTGCGTCTGAATTCCGGGAAACTACACTTTTCCAGTATTATGGGCCCTTTTGGGGGTGGGGGGTGAAGTTTGCACTGAATCTATCTGCCAGGATGTTGGCAATACCAGTGAGTTCAGTATATTTTGCACTAGCTCAGAGCAAATCTGCAAGTTGCCACTTAGATTCTTAACATAGCTAAAGAAGGCTTTGTGGTTATATTTTGAAGCCTTGCTATTTTTCTTTCGAAGTTAGCCTTGGATGATTTTATGAGGGACCTTAATTTCTTACCGATACTGATCAGGGATGTCTTTCCTTCTTGGGATTTGCTTTTTTTCTGAACTACTTTCCTCCTACTATTGTATAGCCTGTTTATGGCAGGGGTCCATCAGACTGGTTTCCTTCTCTTAGAGGAGTGAGTCTTGGTTTTGCTAGGGATGGCACGATCCATGCATCCTTGTAGGTGCTCATAGAGTGCATTTGTAAAGGTTTCTGCATCTTGGGCAAAGTTATCCGTTAGCGTGGGGGCTGTGAAACTTACCGCCTCTGTCTTAAGTAAGGTGAAGTTTGCTTTAGAAATGTTTTTACTGTGGTTTCCTTAGTTGGGGGTGGTGGTAGGGTGTGGACATCCAGAGTGATTAGTTTATGGTCTGAGCTAACCCCGTGACGGGTTGACTTCCAGTGTGGAACACCTGTCGCCCATGTTGGTGATGACCAGGTCCAATATGTTTTCACCTTTGGTAGGGGAGTTTATCAGCTGATCCAAGGCATTTGAGTTGATGAATTCCAGGAAGCACTGGGTCTGGGAGTTTGTACTCAAGTAGCTTTCCCAGTTAATGGTACGGTAGCTGAAATCACCCAATATCAGGGTGTTCGGTAGGACCTTCATGTTTTCCAGTGTCTCCAGAAAGGTGGAGTGGTGGTCCTGGGTCATGGAGGGTGATCTGTAGCAGGCCACAATTTGCATTGCATATTTTGCCCGATGTTAGTTGCAAATTGATGATCTCAGAGGTATCATGCTGCACCACTAACCTGGAGGTGTAGGTATCCTTGATGAATATGGATACACCACCTCCTTTTGTGTTTCGGTCCATGTTCTGTGCCCGAAACGTGTGGTATGAGTTGTAGCCCAGTAGTGCTGGGGTGTTCTCTGGAGCCTTGAACCCGGTTTCAGTTACTGCACAGATGTCGACATTCTCCATACTGAGGAGTGCTTCGAGCGAGTGCATTTTGAAATTTAAACTCCTGGCATTGAGTAGCATAACCCTCAGTTTTTTGTTAACTGTGTTGTTTACGGAGGTGGGTTTGACTTTTGAGCCTTGCCTAAAAAAGGCACTATGTGGGCAGCAAGAGCCTTGGCCAATATTCGAAAGCCTAGGGGTGACAGGTGCAAGCCATCTCTTGCGAAGCAACGCGGCTTGTTGAGCATGTTGTCCCAGGCTGACAGACACTGGATCCCCTTTGAATGACACCAGAAGCTTAGCCAATTGTTGAAATTAATAATTTTTTCTTTATATTGAGGTATCATTCTTGGTGAGGGCAGGATGCTACTCAGGGTCAGGGTCATACTAGCCTGGGCTACATGATCAGAGAGCTCTTCCATGTCTCTTCATGTAGTCCAGGGAGATGCGTCCCAGGTCATTCACACCAACATGAACAATGGCAGTGTCATATTTGTACTTGTTCTGGAGTGACCTGAGTGCTTGTGTTATGTGGCGGATTCTGGCTCCGACAGGCAGCTAACAGTAACCTTCTGCTTGTCCAGCCTAGTGAGTGGGACGTCAATGTGCCTGACTATAGAGTCACCTATTACTAGTGTGTTAGGTATGTTATTTCGCCGTAAGGGCTGTGATTGTGCAGCACACTGATTTTGTGTTTTATGTGTTGTCTGGTTTGTAATGGGAGGTGCAGGTTGTTTGGGTGTCTGTTTGGAGGTCTCCGATGCTTTTGCAGGTTTTTATTTAGAGCCTCCAAGTATGATTTTGTGTATTTATGTATATTTTTGCCAGTGCTGGTTTAGTACGTCTGTGTGGCTGGAGGTGTGGTGCAAGTGTTAACCTTCTCCTTTTGACTGTCTATTCCAGTCTTGGGTGGAGAGAGTTTAGCCTCCAGTTTGGCTGTATAATTGCATCTCTCGCATATGTTACTGTTTTGTGGTAGGAGGAGAGGGTTGTCTGTGTACATGAGGCAGTTGTAACATTGCCTCAGGATACCTAGATTCACCAGCTGGACTGGAGAGTACACCTGAAATTGCCCTTTGGTCATGCCTGAAAAGTAGGGTGAGCTGCTTAGTTGCTTGGTTGGAAAGGGGTGAATAAAGAGCCTTGCCCTGCTGGGCAATCAAGTGTCAGGGTATATTAGTGCTTGCTATTAGGTCTGAGCTAGTGCTGGGCTGTAGGATGCTTTTTGAGTGCTTAGGTTGAGAGTTAGACTAGTTTCAAGGGAAAAACAGAAGAGGAGACTTAGTGGAGCCGGGAATGATTTAACCCTAGCTAACCGGCACTCAAAATTTGCAAGAAGCTCGTTTTCCTCCTTGGAAGGAGAAGCTCCGCCTGCCTTGGACAAAGCGATGGAGTCTCAGAATGAAAGAAAGACCCACTATCCAGATGTACTTCTGATCCAAAGATGTGAGAGCTGAAATATGAAAGACAAGAGTTAAAGCCATTTACACCTTACATAGCCTTCATAAGCATTAGACTTTCACCTGCTCATCTTCATAATGTCGGTCTGTGACGCTCCCATTGCATGTGCAAATGAGGCTGCACCTATTCAAAAGGAATGTAAGGTATATTTATCTGAGTCTAGGCCACTCAACTTGATTGCCTCCTTTAAAACTGCACTCGCCTGATACTGTGTCTGATGTTCATCTTGCTGATGACAAAGGAATGGACCATCTGACCTACCCCTATAGCTGCGGTACTCTAGTAGCACTTTAGTCAAGTCCCATTCCAAACCTTTTGGGGTAACCACTCTTACCTACTGACCTTTGCCTTCTTGATCCATTTTGGATTTAGCCACATAAACCCAAGTGTCTTCCCCCAACAAATGTACATGTGCCACTGGCAAAACTGTCCGTTGACCTTTCTTCTTGTTTGGTTGAATAATTTCAGACCATCTAAATGCCCCACAAAAAGCAAAGATTTGAAGGCATATGAAGCTGATACTGCTCTAGTTGAATGGCCTCTTATTTTAGCAGGTAGTTGTTTCCCAACATTTTTGTAAGCAAATGAGATGCAGTCTGAAAGCCATTTAGACAGAGTTACCTTGGAAATGGGCAAGCCTTTGTTTTTCTCTGAGAAGGAAACAAACAATTGACCTGATTTCCTGAAATCTTTAGTCCTGTGCAAGTAAAATCGGAGAATTCTATGGACATCTAATTGATGCAGTCTGTATTCTGATTTATTACTGTAACTGGGGAAGAATACTGGTAATTCAATAGTTGTGTTTAGATTATGTTCTGAGCATGCCCTTAGGGAGGAAAGAAGGATTAGTTCTTAGGGGGACTCTGTACTTATGGAATATAATATATGGAGGTCGAATGGTCAGAGCTTGCAATTCTGAAACCCTCCTAGCAGATGTTATAGCTACTAAGAACAATGTCTTCCAAGACAACAATTTCAAGTTGGATGAAGAAGACGGTTCAAATGGTGGAGAAATCAATGAGGTCAGAACTAAGTTTAAGTCCTAGGGCTCCGGAGGTTGCCTGTTTGGAGGTCTGAGAAGGAGGACTCCTTTCAAAAAGGTTTTACATAAAGAGTGGGACATAGTAGAATTTCCCATGTTCCCAAAATGATAATTTGAGATGGCAGCCAATGGTAGCAGCTGCAGCTCCTTCTTGAAAAATAGATGCGAGGAAGGACAGGATAGATTCTATGGGGGCCGAGTAGGGATCTATGCCTTGTTTAGCCGCCCAAATGGAAAACCTTTTCGATTTGCTGGAGTATAATTTCCTGATGGAAGGTTTGTGGGAAGAAATGAGGATGTGTTTAACAGTAGGAGAAAGGGATATACACATGGCTATTCTTGGAACTGGAGCAGGCATGCTGTCAATTTCAGGGTTTGGATGGTAGGATGTAACTGCCCTGACTGGTGAATCAGAAGGTCTGGAGATGGTTCCAGAATCCATGGTTCCTCCAAGAGATAAGGCCACAGGAAATGGAACCAGACTTGACGAGGCCAGTAAGGAGCAATAAGGCTCAGGATACTCCAACAGTTTTGTTTTCTGAATCACTTTCGGTATGAGAGGAAAGCATAAAGAAGTCCCAGAGGCCAATTGTGGACCAGAGCTTCCCTGGGTGACATCCCCAGATGGGGAATGAGGGCAAAGTAGTTGCTGCATTTGGCAAATATACTGCAGCAAGGGTGGCCCCATTTGCAGAAAATCTCTTCTGCGACTTCTGTTTTCAGGAACCACTCGTGAGGCATCAGAATTACTCGACTCAGTTTGCCTGCTATCATATTGGACTTCCCCGGAATGTGCGTTGCTGCCAGAAAAACGTTGAGTCCATCGCCCATTTCCATACTCTTTGTGCCTCTAGACAAAGTGGGTAAGACTTGGTTCCCCCTTGCTTGTTTACATGTTGTCGAATTGAATCGCAATTGGCCCAGTGGGAAGAGAACTGTGAAGTGCTTGCAATGCTAATAGCACTGCTCGCATCTCTAGAACATTTATGTGCAAGTGGTTCTCATGATCCTGCCAGATACCGTGGACCATCATTCCCAGATAATGCCCCCCCTCCACCTATCCGGGAAGTGTCTGTGGTCAAAACTGCATTTTGTTGAGGGAGAACAAGGGGACAACCTAGATAAAGCTGATCTGTATGTAACCGCCATGTTAGATCCTTCTTGAAGAAGTTTGCAATGAGTATTTGGTGGGACAAGGGTAGATCCTACATTGACCACTGGGAAAATAGTAGCCACTGAAGTACTCTCATGTGTAGACTAAAAGAATGGTGAATGTCATAGTCCCTAGAACTTAAAGAACTATCATGGCCTGTACTTTGTCTTTGGTCAGCAAGAATCTTACTTAGTGGTGCAACAATTCTATCCTTTCTGGTGTCAGTTTTGCTGACATGGTGGTTGAGTCTATGTCTGAGCCTAAGGAGGCAATGCACTGCGATGGAGATAAGGCGGATTTTTTTAGATTTACTGTAATTCCTAATCTGGCGCACCAGGACAGATTCTCATCTCTGGCTCGGATTAGTTGGTGCTTGGTGGTAGCAGTGAGGAGCCAGTCGTCTAAGTACGGAAACACCTGGAATCCCTGATGTCTCAGGTGAGCCGTGACCACCGCCATACATTTGGTGAACACTCTGGGGG
Organism: Protopterus annectens; assembly: GCF_019279795.1. Classification (NCBI taxonomy): domain Eukaryota; kingdom Metazoa; phylum Chordata; order Ceratodontiformes; family Protopteridae; genus Protopterus; species Protopterus annectens. The sequence continues at coordinate 1,825,066,322 of NC_056733.1, read as the reverse complement.
CTGTAGAGAGGCCAAAGGGCAGTGTTTGAAATTGGAAATGACTGGCTCCCATCCGAAAGCACAGATGTATTCTGGAGCGCCTGTCTTGTTTGTGTTTGATATGGTAGTACGCGTCCTGAAGTTCTATGGAGCACATCCAATTGTCTCTTCTGATAAATGGAAAAACTGACTGCACAGTGATCATACGGATCTTCGATTTTTTTTACAGACTTGCTTAGCTTGCTGAGATCTAGAACTAATCTCCAGTCCCCGGTCTTTTTTGAAACTAAAAAGAATAGTAAGTTTCGGATCCTATTTGTTCTGTGGGGACTTCTTGGATGACTCTTTTTTGAAGCAACGAGATAACCTCTAATGTTGCACAGTCTATCTGATTGGGTGGTACCATCTGGTAAAGACAGATTTGTAGGGGGATCGGAAACAAAAGGAATGAGGAATGAGGTAACATCTGGAAATTATATTTTGTACCCATCAATCTTGGGAAATTTGTAGCCAGGCGCTTGGGTACAATGAGAGACGACCCCCGACTGCATCTAGAGACAGACAGTCGGGCAACTCCTCAGGGGCGATGAAAGGGAAGATCAGAGAAAGCATCTCTATCACCCTGGTGTTGCAGACCCCCCCCCCTCTGCCATGAGCTTGGTGCCTTCCATTATAACCTCCCCCTCTACCTCTAGGGGAGGGTTGACTTTGTGCTTGAGGGAAACCTTTTTGGGATTTACAGAACCACATTTTCCCTCTTGTTTGACCCATGGGATAGGGTCTGGAAGGAAGGGAGAAATGGACTCTGACAGCAGATAAGGTTTTCCCTTCCTGCTCGCACCTGGTCAAAGTCTCTTTTACCTGAGATCCAAAAATAGTTGGACCATCAAAGGGGATGTTGGTAAAGGAAGACTTGAAGGATTCCGTAAAATTGCAAAGACGCATCCAGGAATGTCTCCTAAGAGAGATCCCTGCTGCAGCCGCCCTGCTTGCTCCATCAGCTGCATACAAAATCAGCCTCATGGAGAAGTTAGCAACAGAGGTAAGGGTGGAGAGCTGAGAAGATACCTTGTCAGCGGATCCCAAAGCTACTGAACCCTGAAGGATACCTCCCAACTCCTTTAGGAGATCCCTTTGATGCCTAGTAAAATGGGACAGGTAATTCAGCGATCATAAGGTAAAGGCCGCTGAAGAAAATGTACGCTTTCCATACCAATCCATCATCCTAGACTCTTTATTAGGAGGATGGATATTTGAGGATGTCTCAGATAACTCCTAATTTGCGGCTGCTGCTACCGCCATAGCATTCACAGGTACCCCCTTGGTTAGAAATGTTTTGTCTTCTGGAGAAGTAATAAATTTATTCGGCCTCCTCGGGACAGGCTCCACTGTGTCCAGAGAGGTCCAAGCTTTCAGAGTTATGACCCCTAACAGTTGGTCATATGGCGGTGTCACCCAGGAGGTGGAAGGTCGGGAACCAAATGCCTCAAGGTACACGGATTCATCCTCAGTAGGGTTAGAGGTCTTCCAATCACCCCTCTGTCTAAGGATTTCAAGGATGTCTGCAAAAGAGAGATCCTCAGAGGGGGATCTTGGGGACCCTTCTGACTCATCCAAATCAGTGTCAGAAGTGACAGACTCGGGTGAGTCAATATGCTTCCTCATACAAACGCTCTTCCGAGGGACCTCTCCAGTGGGGTAATCTGGGGAGGTCTCGGAAGACGGGACACCTCCAATGGGGGCTCCTTGGGGTTCTGGTTCCCTACGCTTAGGGGCAGGTGGGGGAGAAGAGGTTGCTATTTGCTGCTAGAGGGACGCTGGGTCCAATGGCAGGGCTTTAGCACTAGACAAAGCTCTCTCTATTGCCTCAAAAGCCTTACCGCCCTGCTCCGAAGAAGACCTCCGCTCCAAGGAAATGGAAGGTCGACTCTGAGCAGGAGGGGCAGGCGCCGAAGAAGACGTGGGAGCCGAGCTCACACGAGCTAAAGCCCCGAGAGGGAGGGTCAGATCCAAAGAAAAAATGGGGTGACTATCCCTCTCGGAGTTGACCGGACAGTGTCGGCTCCCAGATCCTTCAGCTCCAGACTGAGCCGATGAAGTTAGAGTTATCGGTTCCAAGGAAGCAGGAAGAGTTCTCGGAACCAAGGGTTCCAGCACTAAATGACCTGAAACATTAGACTCCGAGAGTGAAGCAGTCGGAGGAGTAACAGTAGACTGAAGATGGAATGGATCCAAAGTTTTTGGGTCCAGAGGAGCTAAAATTTTTCACAGCGACGGTTCACAGAGCAGCCTCTTCACCATCTGCTCTACATCCTCATCAGATAGTATCCTGGAGGAATGGGTGGAGATAGATGGAGATCCATTCCTTTCCAAAATCGGAGATCTTAAAGTTGGTGAAACTGGTTCCAAGATCGGTGAGTGCCTCGACAGAGATGATAGTCTCGAAAAGTACAGTTTTGTACCTACCATAAATGTAGATGTTCGAAGATCCACATTGCTGCAGTCCTTACATATGGGGTAGTCCGCTGTCCTCGGTCGGCCCGAATACCAAAGTATTAGGCTGACGTCGGTCAAGGCGCTTAAAACTGACATCAGGACGTCAGGGTACAAAAGCGCAAGACCGACGTCATTTCCTCAGTCTTTTCTTGCCCCAGATGTCAGAAGGCCCTAACAAGAAAGGCCAAAGCCAAAAACCAGCAAAACCTAACCAACCACCCGTGCACTAACCATATTTACAATATGTACAACACAAACCACACCACCACCTTCAACAACAGAGGCGAAGGAGAGAGGTTAAATCCGACTGCAGCAATGTGGATCTTCGAACATCTACATTTATGGTAGGTACAAAACTGTACTATGTTCTTCATCTCACATTGCTGCAGTCCTTACATATGGGTAGAATCCCAAAGCAGAGGTAAGGGAGGATGGCAAAACTATAAAGCATTAGGAGCTGCCAACATGCCCTGTAAAACTGCAGTGGCAAATCCAGCCCTAGATTTAGAGTAAAGTGGAAGGTGGTAATGCTTAGAGAAAGTATGCACTGAACTCCAAGTGGCTGCTTCCAAAATATCTTTAGTAGCCACCCCCCTTAAAAAAGCTGTAGAAGTGGCAGTAGCCCTAGTGGAATGAGACCTAATCCCAGCTGGAATCTCCTTACCATGATGGGAATAACAGAAAGCAATACAAAAACCAATCCACTTAGAAATAGTTTGTTTTGAAACAGGTTTGCCCGGAGAACCCAAAGCAAAAGAAACAAACAACTGCTGAGACTGCCTGAACCCTTTAGTTCTGCTCAAATAATATCGCAACTGTCTGTGTATATCCAAAGTGTGCAAAATCCTTTCCCCTTTATTTTGAGGGTTTGCATAAAAAGTAGGCAAATGAATAGTTTGGTTTAAAGCCACACTAGAAACCACTTTAGGCATAAAAGAAGGGTTAGTACGCAAAGACACCCTATCCTTGTGGAAAATTAAGAAAGGCTCAACTGCCATAAGGGCCTGTAATTCAGAAACCCTTCTCGCAGAGGTAATGGCCAACAAAAAAGCAGTCTTCCATGATAAATATTTCAACTCTGCCGATGCTGCAGGCTCAAAAGGTTGTAGAGTGAGTTTCTCCAACACAAAATTGAGATCCCAAGCAGGAGTAGGAGCTCTACGTGGGGGTCTTATATTCTTTGCCCCTCTAAGGAATTGCTTAAACAAAGGCTGAGAAAATAATGGTGGATCACAGTCATAGTGAGCAGAAATTGCTGCAGCATGAACCTTTATAGAGGAGAAGGACAAACCTTTGTCCAATAACTCAGTAAGGTATTGAAGCGCAACACTTAAATTAGGTTTAGAAACATCAAAGTCCTTTGCTGTACTCCAAAATAAAAATCTCCTCCATTTATCTGCGTAAACTTTCCTTGTACTAGGCCTTCTGGCCTCCAAAATAACATTCAAAACTTGTTGTGGAAGCTGAGACCCTCCAGGGTTTAAAACAGAATATGCCAGGCTGTCAGATGTAGAGAATGAAGTTTGACATTGAGTAAATGACTGTTCTCCTGAGACAGCAGGTGAGGAATCGAAGGCAAAGGCCATGGAGGCTCCTGTACCAGACTTCTCAGTAATGGGTACCAGTGCTGTCGAGGCCAATCTGGAGCTATTAAAATCATGTTTGGCTTGTCCTGTCTGACCTTCAGCAGTACCTTTGGGAGGAGAGGCAGAGGTGGAAAGGCATACACGTGAAGATTGCTCCAATTGAATGAGAGAGCATCCACTTTCCAAGCTGTGGGATGAAACCTTTTTGTGCAAAACTTTGGCAGCTGGTAATTTAGTGGAGAAGCGAACAGATCTATGTCTGGAGTTCTCTATAACACTGTCAATCTCTGAAATACATGAGGATCCAATTTCCACTCGTGGGGATCCATAATTTGTCTGCTCAACACATCTGCTAAGGAGTTCTGTGCTCCTGGCAGAAACCTTGCCTGAAGATTTAGCTGTAAACAGAGCAGTCTCCCACAAAATCATTGCTTGTCTGCATAGAGGATAAGAATGCGTTCCCCCTTGCTTGTTGATGTACCACATGACAGTTGTGTTGTCTGTTTGAATCAACACCTGCCCTGGAAGAAGTAAATCCTTGAAAGCTATCAATGCAAATTGGACTGCTAACATCTCCTTCAAGTTGATATGTAGATGTTGAAGTCTGGCAGGCCACGTGTCTTGTACCCATTTTCCATTTAGATGAGCTCACCAAGCTTTGTCTGAGGCATCTGTCGTTAAAATCTGACTCGCCTCTGGCCGGGTCACAGAGAGTCCCTTGTTTAGGTGACATTCCTGAGCCCACCACAAAAATTCCTTTTGAATGCAAGGTATTATCTGAATGACAGTGTCCAAATCTTGGCAGTGCTGTGTCCATACATTCTTGAGATACCATTGTAGCTTCAAGTACCAGAATACAAGATGCCATGAACCCCAAGGCTTGAAGGACTGTCCTTGCAGTCAGCCTGGACTGACGAGACAACTGGTGGAAGTAAAGAGAAAGATTCTTTTGTTTGTCCGGGGTCAAAAAGGCCATCTGGGATGCTGTATTCAGTCTCACACCCAGAAAGCACATGTCCTGAGAGGGTACTAGACTGGACTTTATTTCGTTCACAGAATACCCCAGGCATCTTAACACTGCCATCACATACTGTAAATGATGAAGAAGTTCGTCCTTTTCTTGGGCCAGAATCAGGCAATCGTCCAAATAAGGATAGATCTGTATTCCTCTTAGCCTGAAGAAAGCTACCACTGGAGCCAGAACCTTCGTGAACACTCTGGGCGCAGTAGATAAGCCAAAGGGCAATGCAGAGAACTGATAATGTGAAGTCCCAGCCCGAAAACGCAGATACTTCCTGCAACTGGGCCTGATAGGAACATGAAGGTAAGCCTCCTTGAGATCCAGAGTCACCATCCAGTGATCTTTGCCCAGCAGAGGTAAAAGCTGTTGTAACGCCAACATTTTGAACTTGGGAATGTCCAGATATGTGTTGAGGATAGATAAATCCAAAATTGGTCTCCACGTGTTTCCTTTCTTTGGTACTAGAAACAGGCGAGAATAAAATCCTAGGCCCACTTCTGGCAGAGGGACCGGTTGTATGGCCCCTATTTGAAGTAGTAGAGAAATTTGTTTGCGAGCCTCTAGTCTTTGCTGAGGAGGAACGTCCGGCATGCCTTTGAAAGGAGGCAAGGCATGGAAATAAAACTTGTAACCCTGGTGTATGATATCCAATACCCATTTGTCTTGGGTAATCAACATCCAATTTTCCTTGAAGAGTGCTAACCTTCCTCCCAAAGGTGCTGCCAGGCAAGAAGGATCTGGCAGCTGAAAAAGTAGGTCATTGGGCCTGTTTACGAAAGGACTGGCCCCTGCCCTCAGCCGAAGATTGTGCAGGTGAACTCCCTGTTCTAGGCCTGAAAGAACTCTGAGCTCTGCCCCTACCACGTCTAGATCTACCCCTAGACTGAGAATCATAAGAAGGATACGTCCACCCCTTAGCAGGCCAATTCCTACTAAACTGGAGGCTGAACTTGCAAAAATCTTTAACAGCCTGCATAGACTTAGCCTTGTCTTCCATTTTCTTCAAGACTGACTCCACAGGTGAACCAAACAACACATCAGACTGCAAAGGAGCATCCAAAATCCTTGTCTTAACATGGTCAGATAAATTCTGATCCTTCAGCCAGGCGTGCCTGCGAAGAACTGAGCCAGTGGTAGCCACCCTAGACGAGGCCTGCACAGCATCAAAACCACACTGTAATGAATGCTTACCCACCTGTTCAGAGACATGCACCAAATCTTGTAATTCTTTACACTCAATGCCTTCCGCCAGAGCATCCACCTTAGACTTCAATTGAGAAAGAAGAAAGTTTTGATATTTCAACATATGAAACTGGCAATTCAAAGCCCTCATAGCTAAGGTAGAAGATGTATAGACCTTCTTTCCCCATCTATCCAAAGCTCTGGCTTCTTTATCTAGAGGAACCGGATTTTTTACAACAGAGGCCTTGACACCCTTAGGTCCCTGACTAATAGTTTCTGGGTCCGCCCTAGGACTCTTATAAAGATATTTATGAGCCTCAGGCACCCTGTAATACCTATCCGGTTTAACAGGAGCAGGAGGCAGAGAATCAGGATTAAGTGAAGCCTCTGCAAACACATCTTCCACAACATCCAGAACAGGGGTATAGCCAAGGGCCTATGCTGGGGTAACAGCAAAACTCCTAAGCCTTTTCCTAGAATCCGAGAAGTCCTGACCTTCCCACTTAAAATGTTCCCTCATAGAATGAAGAGTCTCTGAAAAGTAAAATCCTCTGGAGGAGAAGCAGAAGCAGTGGAATCATCTGCATCAGAATCAGAATAAGGAGAGTACTCCTGCAAGTCTTCAGCCAAGACTCTGAAACATCCGAAGCCTGCTAAAAACTTCCCAACTCTGGCTCCACCCTAGGCCTCTTATCAGGAGGTGGCAAAGAACCTCTAATCAGAGTAATCAAATCTTCTGCCATTTTAAGCATGTGCTTCTTAGGCACAGACCCTGCTGAACTAGGAGTGACACCAACAGAAGCTAAAACTGGCCTGCCTCTGGGAGAAGCCTTGGAAACAGAAGGAGAAGGCCTAACCACTCTAGGAAGGGAGGGGAGTACAGTAACTTGAGAAGCCCCTTCAGCCTGACCTGCCTCCTGAGAGACCACCTCCTGCAAAATCAAAGTCTCCCCCTGAGACTCCAGAGAAGTCTCCGTCGGAACCACCGGTTCCACTGAAGCCTCTAAAGAACCGGCGTCCGAACGGACGACTCATCTTGCCTGGGTTTAACTGCTTTGTCTTTGCGCTTCTTCAAGAGAAGCGGGCGCCGGAGAATCCGACGGCATATTATAATTGCACCGCTTCCCAAAGACCAGCCTAGCACAATCCAACCTTCGCTTAATAGTGCGTTTATTGAACCTAGCACAAAAGCGACACCCAACAACGTCGTGCTCAGGCCCCAAACAAGGAATACACAAAGAATGATAATCCCTATGCGGTATCTGTTTCCCACAAGAAATACAGTTATTCACTTTTTCTGACATCCGGTAAAACACTGAGGCAAGGAAAAACCAAAATATTCCCCAATGGGGTACTTAGCCAACTTGGATTCGGTCTGAAACTCCGAATTCGAAAAATTTCATAACGCCGAACGGCACTTGCAACGCTGCTTCTGCATCGGACCATGCGGCAAAAAAGACTGAGGAAATGACGTCGGTCATGCGCTTTTGTACCCTGACGTCCTGATGTCAGTTTTAAGCGCCTTGACCGACGTCAGCCTAATACTTTGGTATTCGGGCCGACCGAGGACAGCGGACTACCCCATATGTAAGGACTGCAGCAATGTGAGATGAAGAACATCCAATGAAACAGGCGGCACCGAGACCAAAGAAGCAGAATCGGAGCCAGAACTCTTCAGCTCTGTCGCTTTTGATTTTTTTGTCGGTTCAGAAGCAGGAACCGATGGAGATTTCCTTTTATGACTTTTAGAAACTGTCTGACCTTGTTCCAGCTGTTCTTGGAAGGAACTTGTCATAAGACCCCTATCAGATAAGTTTTCTTTTTCTTTCATTAAGAACCCTGGTGCTGAACGCATGACAGAAAGTACAGGGTTCTTGTAAATGAGGTTCTCCAAGACAGTACACACAACTGGTGTGACTGTCAGTCAGCAACATTCACTGAGAACATTTATCACACTTTTTAAAGCCAGAAGGGCGGTGTTCTTTGGGTTCTCTATCTTTATCCTTAGACATATTGATTTTCAAGAGAAGGAAAGAGCAAATACAATACTAATAATACAACTATAAAAGCAATTATTAATATATATATATATATGCGGATCTAGGACGTTTGATCGAATGATCAAACATCCGAATCCATAACCAGCGAACACACTTTAATGAAAGCGCTTTTATCAAAAAAGCGCTTTCGCTAAAGCATGTTACTAAAAAAAAAAAAAAAACCACTACATTAACGTTTTTGCAGGGGGGCTTCACCCTCCTGCACCTCCCATGTGGAGGGCTGTGCCCCCCATACCCCCCTACTTTAATATTCTCCGAGACCGCACTACAGTGGGAAAAGGGAATTTTCCCTTATCCGCACAGTAGCACGGCCTTGGCAACAGGCATACTTACGCAAAAGTGCTTCTTCAGTAAAAAGCACTTTCGCGTAAGTATGCCTGGCCATTTGGGTTATACATATATATATATATATATATATATATATATATTTAAACTAACAGAGAGGAAGGCCCTCTAATTTAAACGGGCAACTACGGCCCTCTAACTTAAACGGGCCATACAATCCTTAAAGAAAGGGACGGGGCGACAACACTCATGCAATTACTCTAGATAATAGGGTAAAACTATTAATAAGAAAGATGAAGAGATAAAGTTAAAAATATCAAAAAATTTTCACTTAGCCAATGAGCCATAAAAGAGGACAACCTCAAAGCTTTCACGGCAAATAAGATCAGGGGAATTGGCATGGTGCACCATGGGATAGGGGATAGCCTCGAGCCAGTAAAAGCTCTCGAGCTTTAGTCTCGGCCGAGTCGGAGCCGAGGTTCGGCTCCGAGCCCATCCAGCAAGAATTATGGCGAGATAGGACTGCATAACATCATTGGTTTCTGTTCATCAGCAGTATCTGAGAAACCGTGCATTTACTCTGACGGGCTGAATGTCCAGGTGAGGTTTGCCAGACAAACTGGACAGGAGATATTGTTAGGTGAAACAAGAAGAGGTTTATTTAACAGGTGAGGTTATAGCTCGGGTGCCAAACTTGTCTGAGCAAAAATAGAGCTATAAGGACGATCTTGGCCATATGCATCTTTTTATATGTAGAAATGGGGAGGGAGGCATAAAGAAGAAACCTCTTCTAGTCTCACCCTACAAAATCTCCTGTCCAATGACCTGTGCTTTCAGCCCCCATCCTACTACAGATTCCAATACCCTTCATCTTATTTTTTACAGATATGGCCACTTCTTGCACACCTTCATATCTGCCATCTTCCTAAGTAAATCAGACCATAAATCAATAATCTTTCCTTTAAAACTGGTGGTACTTACCCTGCCAATATCTCTGCATTTAAGGTCTTCTCCAAAGCAAACATTTTTCAGTTACTTGATAACTTAAATTCCACTGTAAGCCTCCTCTGCTGCATCCCATTGCTAAAACTGCTGCCTATTTCTCTGACTTCTATTCCAACTTAAACAGTTTTATTGATAAGGTATCAAATATAATAGCCACTTTAAAAACAGTCTCTATGGTGAAATACCTGCATACATAAAATATATAAAGAAAGAAAGAAATTAATTAATGCTTAAAAGAAATCCCATTCTGATTATCTTAACAGCACACTTTAGCTAACAAATAAAGAGCTTAAGAGAAGAAAAGATGAAAGATGAATATGAACTTAAAATAGCCACTAAAGCCAAAAACAACTGCAAATCTTTCTTTAACCTCTGGGAGAAAGTTAACACCTAACAGTCAACAATCTTCAGTTCTAGTCCACAATTTAGTACTGCCCACTCTGATCCACAGAAAATAGCTAACATCTTAACTGACAAATTTAATGCATATTTTGCTCAACCCAGTTATTGATGTTCCACAGATTCCACAGTCACAGCCACTCACTTTAATTAGTAAGGAACAACTCCAGTTAGCCCTGTCAAAATCTAAGAACACATCAAACATACGCCATGATAACATAGCAGATTTACTGATTATCAGTGCCAAATACGGCCTATCGAAACCACTACTTCACCTCTTTAATCTAAGCCTTTTCACTGGTTACATTCCTGAAGCCTGGAAAACAGCTACAGTAAAGCCTTTAAACATGAGTGGTCCAACAACAGACTCTGGTAACTACAGATCCATTAGTCTCACTGGCTTCATATGTAAAGTTGTGGAACATATTATCCTCAGATCTCATTAATCTGGATATTGAAAATCTGTTAGCTCTGGACACTCCTCAGGTTGGCTTTCTTAAAGGAAGTTTTTGTCTCTCTAGTTTCTTAATTTTTTTTTGTGAAAAAGCAACACAACAGTGATTATGCAGTACATACAGCATTTTTCGGGACCTGACCAAGGCCTTTGACACTATTCCACATGCAGGAATTACTGACAAGACTTGTAAATCTGAATATTTATCCTAATGTTATGTGGCGGCCAGTTAACTGGCTGTCTCACAGAACCCATGTTGTCAGAATTGCAAATGTCACTTCGGAAAGTAAAACCAAGCTACCAGTGGTGTAGCACAGAACTCAGTGTTGGGCCCTCTCCTATATGGCATCTATTTCTCAGACTTTCAGTTCAACACTCATCGCCTACGATTATCTATGTTTGCAGATGAATGAAATCCAAGTTTGCAGATGAATGAAACTGGGAGCTATTTGATCTTCCACTGACTCTCAATTGCTCTAACAGGAGGTAAACCATGTTAACAACTGGTGCAAGGGCAATGGCCTCAAATTAAATGTGAGAAAAATGTAGTACAGTTAATTTTGGTAAATAAAATATTATTTTCCCATACCATATAGGTGCCACACCCCTCTAATCAGTCACTACTGGAAGAGTTCTAGGCACTTTTGTTTTTTTTTTTTTAACCTTCATGTCACCCTAACTAATCTAATTCTCAATGGCCTCTCCTTGTAATCCAAAGGAATAAATATTAATTCCCCTTTACTCATGTGTCATCAAACCAATTACTCAATATAATGCCCTTTTTAGCTTGTATTTGTCTACGAATCCCTTAACTTGAGAAACCTCAGAGGTTCCAAACTAAAAAGAATAGTGAATTCAAAACTCTTAGTGAACAGGACAGACTAGTAGCCTTCTCTCTATAGTTACTTATAAACTCCCCCATAGGTATCTGTGTTGAGCCTTTCAAGCCATGAAAGAATCAACCCTCTTTGACACTATTCCTTCATAAAACAAATGGTTCTTCAAATACCAGGTTAAAGGAACAAAACCTTCATCAACAAATAAATAAGACATGTTTGCTTAACACACCCATATCACAACATATCCCCCACCTCTGCTTACCTTAATAGCAAAGCTATACTTTGTTCTGATCAGTGAATCTTTTCATGGCTTCCACCACATGTCAAGCAAAGTAGCACCACTGCCACCTAGAAGGTAAGTGTACATAGTTTGATGGGTGGTCTCAAACTCTCCACCACTATATCTTGTATTGCCACCTTTGAGGTTGGAGAGAACTTCTGAATAGGGATTATTGGCTAGGCTTAACATGATCTGCAGACTGATGTCTAGTACTTACCTAAAACTATAACCCAATGGCCACTGCTGGACTAGAGCATTCATAGGTACCTGTTCCTGGGGGAGCATTACAGGAAAATAACTGTTGCAGCTGGCATTGCTCTAGTGATGCAAACAGATCACATCAAGGCTTTTCCTAAAAATGGAAAATAATGTTACTACTGACTGACTGAAGCACTCATGAACTATCAATAAGTATTGCATGAGCTTCTCTGCTTCAGAGTTGTCCTGACCTGGAATATGTGTTGTTCTGAGAAAGCAGTATGTTGATATGGCCCATGCCCACAGTCTCACTGCCACCAAAAAGGGGAGGCAAGAATGAGTTCCCCTGCTTATAAATATACCAGACCACTGCCATATTGTCAGACTACAATCATACCTTGAAGAAAATAGTTCTATAAAGCCAAACACATTAGCAGGACTACCTTCATCTACAGGGCATACAGTGCAGAGAGGCCTCTTGTTGTGATCAAGTCCCATGAACCCTCTGCCCTACACAATGGCCCCCTCACTCCACGGCAGATAAATCCATGGTGGTGAGAGTCCTGTTGACAGAAGGAAAGGCAAAGGGACAACCCTGAGAAAGACCGCCCAGGGGAATTCACCACTAAAGCTGTTGATGGCAATTATTTTTCCAATAAAATGGAAGGTACATTGGATCTTTAGTTCTGATTCCATCAAACCTTGAGTGACCATTGAAATACAAACATACATTCTGTATCTTGGAAAGGGATTAAGGAAACTGTTGTTCCTATTAGACCCACAGTCTTGAAATGCAAAGCAGCTACTGGTTTGGGAGCTAACAAGAGAGTGTAGATGGCTGACTGAATGCTGGCAATTCTGTCAGGCAGAAGACTGACTATACAGGTCCTCATGTCAAGTGGAGATGGCATCCGATAAAGGTCTGTATTTATGACAGTAACAGCTGTGATTTAACAGTTTTCACAGACGTACTCAGTGCCATCAACAATGGCAGTAATGACTCTCTTTAGCCTGGGGCAAGCTACTATGGTGCCATGCATTTAGTAGGCTCTCTGAGGGCTGCAGTGAGACCAAACGGGAGGGCTCAAAACTTTACAATGTCTAAGCAATTTTTGGCAACCAATGACAATGCCTGACCCAGTTGTTCTCATCACTCAATCGAATATGTTATATAACAGTCTCAGGGACAGGCTACTAATACTGGCTAAAATAATCACTTGGGAAAATAATTCCTGCTCTGCATTCCCCATGGGTAAACATGAGCTGCATCTACTGAGTTTTCTTAGCTAGACTGAGCTGAAACATGATCTTGCACATCTAGTAATTTATGGCTCTGAGAAAAAATGCTGTCCAATGTGTATATAAAACTTCTGAAGTGGTACAAAGGCCAAAATTCCTTATTAGGGTGTTGACCTCCCAGGCTCTCCATGGATGGCTCTTTCCTGAAGGCAGTAACCTCTACAATGGAGTCAGCTAAAGGGGACTTATTCCAACACTCATGGTCTTTCGACAGGGATGGCAAAAGTTCTCTTCCAGTCTTCTCGAAAGAGATGCCACTATATCTGTCTCTTGCCAGGCCTTCTGTATAACCAACTAAAATTATGCTGTATGTAGGGGAGCCACCTAGGAAATTGGAGGCGCACAGCAAAAAGACTCTTACAAAATTTCCTCATCCAGAGAGACTGGGTCAGTTGGCTATGTCCATCTTTACAATCTCAAGTATTCTAAAATCTGCCCAGATTTGAGATCTTCATGGAATACTGGGTAGGTCTCAGCTTCGAGATCAGTACCCTGGATAGATGATTCAGCAAATGAGTCCATGTGTCTCCTTTTACACATCTATTTCTGGGAACACTCGAGGTTAGTGAAATGGTCTGAGTATGAGGAAGACATATCTACACTGCATACCACTGATCTGTCAGTCCAGCAGGATTTCTGCTCCCCTGCCTCTCTGGGGGGGAAGATGACTAGGCTAAAGTGCGAGATTAATAAGCATCCAAGGTGGAGCTGATATATGCGCAGAGTCTGAAGTTACCTCACACAACCTTCAGGGGTTATCTCAGTATTGTCATCTGCTCCTGAACAGCTACAGCTGGCACCAAAATTCTTGGCAATGACAAGGGTGGGAGGTCCCTTGACTTCAACAACAAAATGCTTACCATCAAAGGGACTCTTCTTCAGCTCCTAACACTTAGAATGATAAAGGAAGGCTTCAGTGCCAAGGCACTGAATGTTAAAGTGCTTAATACTGACAATGGTCCTGAGGGTATAGAAGTTAAGAATGATTCTGACCAATTGATATGGACAATGTGCACTGTAATAACCTTCAGCATTGTAAGGCTCAGTAAAGAGGAGGTCATCAGCACTGATGTGAAATATGGCACTGGCACCAATAAAAGAGTATGCTGGGAAACAATCAACTCAAAAGCACCATCTGTTAAGACACGTCCCAGGGAAGAAACCAGCAAAGTAGAATGAAGTAGTAGTCTTCTCTTACCACCCAAAAAATAGAGGGAAAAAGAGAGGAAGCTCCGATTAATCTGTGCCTTAACCAGTGTCCATATCACTCACACTTAACAAGGAGTGAGATATTCCAAAGGCACGTTGAATAACTTAAAGACAGTAAAAACTTAAAGGCCTCAACTGCCAATAATGAGAGACTTCTTTTCTCAGATGGAAAACTGATTAATTTTTCTCACTGGAGAGTCAAGAACAACATGTACCCCCAGTTTAGAAACCCTGCTAATACCTGCTTGATCCTGTGAAGCTGATGGGAAAAAGTCCTGAGTATAGAAGCAGAAGACCTACTTGACTCTTCATGCTCTTCGATGAAGATCAACTTGTTTTTCCTTTCTTGCAAGATCCAAGAAAAAGAAGTCATGTCTTACCATAACGTTCCACCTGTGTTGTTGATCTTCATTCAATCATTACATGTGGGTTCGGAACCGATCCTCGGTTCCGACTCAGCCGATTACCAACCCGCACCAGACAGAAAACTCTCAAGCTAAGCTTTACCCATAGTGCCCTTCTCCAAGTTACCTCAGATCAAGTTTGCCCAGAAGTCAGGACAGTTTATAGAAAGGAAAGCAGAGGCTTAAGCATGTACCTTATCAGGAATGGAAGGACCACAACCAAACCTCCAAGAGCTCTTGGAGGGGGATGGAGGGTGGGTTTGTAATGAACAAATGAATATCAACAACACAGATGGAATGTTAGGGCAAGACATAATTTCTTTATCTGATGTTGTTAATGAGAAGTTATGTACCTACCATAACGTTCCATGTTAGTTGTCTTCTCTCGCCTTCTTTCTTGCTGGATGGGTTCGGAGCCGATCCTCGGCTCCGACTCGGCCACTTACTAAAGCTCGAGAGCTTATTTTACCGGCTCGAGGCAACCCTATATCCCATGATGCTAGGCGATAACTCCCCAGATCTCGTTTGGAAGATGAAAAACCTAGCATAGGCCAATAAAACAAAATCCTCCAACTGGAAGGAGGAGGAAGAGGGATAAAAACCTCCAAAGATAATTATTTACACTATATATATCCTAGGACACCTAGATAGTGAACAAAGGAATAAAAGGACCCTTCAAGGAAGGGAAGATCTTCTCGGTCTGTCCAGGCTAGGGGGATGGTGGGTGGGATGCAAGAAAGAAGGCGAGAGAAGACAACTAACATGGAACGTTATGGTAGGTACATAACTTCTCAATGTTAAGTTGTCAATCTCGCCTTCATTCTTGCTGGATGGGACCGCGCCCCTAGCACCTTCATCCTGGGTGGCTCATTGGAACAGACTCTTAAGAATGGTGGAACCAAATGTTGCTCTGTCCCTGGAGGCCATGTCCAATTTGTAATGCGAAACAAAGGTATGAGGAGAGGCCCATGTGGCTGCCGCACAGATAGTGTCTATTGGTAGTCTAGCTTGAAAGGCTGTAGATGTAGCTAGTGCTCTAGTTGAATGGGCTTTTGGCTTAGAAGTTAATTCCCTGCCTCTGAGTTGATAAATAGATGTAATCACAGAAGACAGCCACCTAGATAGGGTTACCTTGGAAACAGGAAGGCCTTTCTTATTTTCTGCGTACGATAAAAACAGTTGATCAGACTTCCTTATTTGTTTGGTTCTATCGAAATAGTATCGGAGCTGGCGGTGAACATCTAGATAATGTAGCATTTGCTCTGCTCTATTAGTATAGTTTGGGAAAAAAACTGGGAGATCAATTGATTGATTCAATTTTGTCTGCAAAGCCACCTTGGGTAAGAAGGATGGATTAGTCCTTAGAGTAACTCTGTCTTTATGGAAGATTAAGTAGGGAGGACGAATGCAGAGGGTGTGAAGCTCTGATACTCTCCTAGCAGAAGTAATGGCGACTAGGAAAAGTGTCTTCCAGGAAAGAAATTTCAATGAACAGGAGACCGCAGGTTCAAAGGGGGGGGGAGAATTAAGGATGTTAAGACTAAATTAAGATCCCACTGAGGTGGAGGATCTTTGATCGGAGGCCTAAGTAAAAATACACCTTTAAAGAAGGCTTTGCAAAGCTTATTGGACATGATGTTGTGGTCCGATAAGCCTGTATGAAATTTCGATATGGCTGCCAACTGAACCTTTACTGTAGAGGCAGAAGACCCTGAATTAAAAATTTCGGCTAGGAAGTCTAAGACCGAATGAATTGGGGCAGTAAAAGGATCTATATTCCTTGCCTTTGCCCAGAAAGATAAACGTTTCAATTTACTAGTGTAAATCCTTCTGGTGGAAGATTTAAGGGAAGCTACTATGATATCCCGGACGGGATTAGAAATCATAGGAAGCCTGGCTAAGGACGGAAGTGGAGCAACCAAGCAGTGAGGTTGAGAGAATGTAGGGATTGGTGCAGCTGCCCCGACTGATGGGTCAACAGATCTGGAGCTGGGTCCAGATGCCAAGGCTGTACCAAAAGATAATGATGTAGGAACGGAAACCATATCTGTCGAGGCCAATAAGGGGCGATGAGAATCAACTTGGCTCTCAAGGCGGTTGCTTTATGAATTACTTGTGGAATTAGAGGAAAAGGTGGAAAGGCATAGAGAAGTCCCCGAGGCCAATCTTGGACTAGAGCGTCTCTGAGGGGATGGCCTGGAAGGGGGAAGAGGGTGAAGAAGTCGGGCATTTGCTGTTTTGGGATGTAGCAAAAAGATCGCAGCAAGAAAGACCCCACTTCTGAAAAATCTCTTCCGCTACCGATTGTTTGAGAGACCACTCGTGTGGCATGAGGATGGCTCTGCTCAACCTGTCCGCTATGAAGTTGGACTTCCCGGGGATATGCGTTGCTATCAGAAACTGCTGAGAGGAGATCGCCCACTGCCAAAGTCTGAGTGCCTCTCGACACAGGGGATAGGACTTGGTTCCACCTTGCTTGTTGATATACCACACTATGGACATATTGTCCGTTTGGATTGCAATAGTTCCTAGGGGAAGAGAGTCGTGGAGGGCTTGCAATGTTAAAAGCACTGCTCTCATCTCTAGGACATTTATGTGCAGGTGGCGTTCGAAAGGTTGCCAAGTGCCATGGACCATCCTGCCCTGAAAATGCCCCCCACCCCCACCCGATCAGGGAGGCGTCCGATGTCACCGTGGCAACTGGGGGAGGAGGAACAAAGGGTCTGCCCTGATGGACTTGAGGGGACAATATCCACCAGCACAGATGACTTTTGCAAGTTTGAGTTATCATGATCTTGTGGTGCATGGGAAGTTGCTGAAAAGACCATTGGGCGAACAGCATCCACTGTAGAAGACGCATGTGAAAACGTGCAAGGGGAAGAAGTGTTATGGTGGCCGCCATAAGACCCAATACTTTCACGACATACCTGGCCTGAATTTTGTCGCTCTGAAGAAGAAGCTAGACATGGTTTTGAATATCTAAGACTCTTTGGTCTGTTAACTTAGCTGAAAGTTGTACGGTGTTCAAGTTGGCGCCTATAAAGGTAATAGACTGACAAGGCGACAAGGCAGACTTTTCGAAATTTATAGAGATTCCTAGCCCTCTGCAAATGTGAATAGTGTAAGCTCTGGCTTGGAGAAGTTGATGCCTGGTGGTGGCAGTGAGGAGCCAGTCGTCTAGATATGGAAACACCTGGAATCCTTGCCGTCTCAGGTGAGCCGTAACTGCTGCCATATATTTGGTGAACACTCTGGGGGCTGTAGTGAGACCAAAGGAAAAAGCTCTGAATTGGTAGTGACTATCCCCAGCCGAAAGCGGAGAAACCTTCTGGAGCGCCTGTGAATTTTGATGCGATAGTACGCATCCTGAAGGTCCACGGAGCACATCCAATTGTCTTTGCCCAGAAAGGGCAGAATGGACTGTAGCGTGACCATCCGGAATCTTGTTCTCTTTACAAACTTGTTCAGTTTGCTGAGATCTAATATTGGTCTCCAGTCCCCTGTCTTTTTCGGTACCAAAAAGAACCTTTTAGCACTTCTGTATTATACAAAGTCCCTCACTAGCAACCCCCCCCCCCCCCAGGAGTCCCCACTTCCTTACTAAGTCCTCTCTTATTCAGTTACATCCCTAACTTCTAAATTTCTCTAGCATGTCGAAGGGCCAGATGCTGGCATCCTCTCCTGTCCAGTTGGTGAATTTGGGAATATTGAGGCAATGTTACAGTTGCCTCATGTACACTGACAATCCTCTCCTCCTCCCACATAACACAAATACTTGCGAGAGATGCAGCTATTTAGCCAAACTGGAGGCTGAGCTCTCTCAACTGAGGACTGGCAAGACCAGACAGGAGGAGAAGGCAGCTACACACACCACAAAACCAGTCTCACATAAAGCTATCACAACAATGAATCAAACACATAAACACACAAAGTCATACTCGGAGGCTCTGAGCAGAAATTTACCTAAACAGCAGAGGCCTCCAAAGCAGACATCCAAGCAACTGCCACCTCATGACACCACAGGCAACACATAAACCACAAAATCAGTGTGCAAAGCAGTCACAGCCCTTAAGGCCAAATACAACACCAAACATACTTGTCATAGGTGATTCCATAGTCAGACACACTGACTTCCCACTCACCAGGCTGAACAAGGAGAGGGTCACAGTAAGCTGCTTATCAGGCGCTAGAATCCGCCACATAACACAAGCACTCAAGTCACTCCACAGCAAGTACAAATATGACACAGTCATTGTCCATGCTGGTGTGAACGACCTGAGACGTACCTCCCTGGACTATATGAAGAGAGACATAGAGGAGCTCTCTGATTATGTAGCCCAGGCAGGTATGGCCCTGACCCTGAGCAGTATCCTTCCTTCACCAAGAATGATGCCACAACATAGAGACAAGATGATCAGCTTTAACAATTGGCTTAATTTCTGGTGTCATTCAAAGGGGGTCCACTGTCTGTCTGCCTGGGATGACATGCTTGACAAGCCACGCTGCTTCGCAAGGGACGGCTTGCACCTGTCACCCCTGGGATTCCGGATATTGGCTCAGGTTCTTGCCACCCCCATAGTGCCTTTTTTAGGCAAGGCTCAAATTCTAAACCTACCACCCTAGAAAACAAAAATGGGAAGAAACTAAGGGTAATGCTGCTCAATGCCAGAAGTCTAAATCTCAAAATGCACGCACTCAAGGCCCTTCTCATTATGGAGAACATTGATGTCTGTGCTGTGACTGAAACCTGGTTCAAGGCTCCTGAGAGCACCCCGGAACTATCAGGTTTTACCTCATATCATGCGTTCCGGCCCCAAAACCCGGACCACACCACAAAAGGAGGGGGTGTATCCATATTCATCAAGGATACCCACACCTCCAGGTTGGTGGCAACGCACGAAGCATCGGAAACCATCCAGGTGCAATTAACCATAGGCAAAACTGCTCTACAATTTGTAGCATGCTACAGGCCACCCTCTCAAACTCAGGAACCCCACACAGCCTTCCTGAAGACACTGGAGGGTATAACTGTATCTCCAAACACCATTATATTGGGTGACTTCAACTACCCGAATATAGACTGGGAACATTACTCAAGCCCCAACTTTCTAGCCCAAAGGTTCCTGGAGTTCATAAATTCAAATGCCATGAAACAACTAGTCACCGTTCCCACAAGAGGAGAAAATATACTAGATCTCATCATCACAAACATGGGGACAAAATGCTCCACACCGGAAGTATATCCCTCATTGGTGAGATCAGATCACAAACTTATCTCACTGGAAATCCACATCCCACCCCCACCCCAAACAAAAAAGACCACAGTGAAGAACTTCTCTAAAGCAAATTTCACACTACTCAAGACTGGTGTGGTATCCTTCAAGGCCCCCGAGCCAGTGGAAACCACAATCCAAGCTGCGGAAGCCCTTACAAATGCCTTCTACGAACACCTCCAGGACTGCATGGATCAGGCAATCCCTAATAAAACCAAGACTCTTTCCACCAGGGGCAAGCGTCCAGTCTGGTGGACCCCGCCATAAACAAACTTTACAATAAGAGGAGAAAGCTGTTACATGATAGAGCAAAATCCATAAAAGAGAAGACACCCTTGATCATTATTAGCAAAAAAATACGAGCACTCATAAAATCATCCAAGGCCAACTTTGAGAGAAAAATTGCAATAGATTCAAAAGACAATCATAAGGCCTTCTTCAGCTATGTTAGAAACCTGGGTGGGAACTCCCAGATATGCGCAGAATTAGTCCAAAATGATACAAAAATCATTGAACCCACAGACATTGCCAACATACTGGCAGACAGGTTCAGTGCAAACTTCACCCCCCTCTCCCCCCCAAAAGGAGAGATAACTATCCCAGCGGAGTGTAGCCTCCCAGACATCTCAAATGCGCAGGTGAAAGCTGCTCTCTCTAAAGCTAAAAACACAGCATCAATGGGACTGGATGGTGTCCCCGGCTGTGTGCTACATGAACTCAACGAGGAACTAAACCCGCATATACGGCAGCTGTTTAATCTTAGCCTTACCACAGGATACGTGCCCAAGGAGTGGCGTACGGCAACTGTGGTCCCACTCCACAAAGGCGGTGCCTCTACGGACCCTGGTAATTACTGCCCCATAAGCTTAACAAGCCTGGTCTGCAAAGCTATGGAGAGGATCATAATGGAACTCATAAACAAAGACATAGGGGACTTGCAGACATTGGACCCGACCCAGTTTGGCTTTGTCAAGCGCAGATCATGCCTTTTGAACTTGGTCGACTTCTTCGAAACAGTCACCAAGGCCATTGATGAGGGAAAGGCAGTCCATACAGCCTACCTTGACCTTGCAAAAGCTT
The DNA here is from genome assembly GCF_019279795.1 of Protopterus annectens. NCBI lineage: Eukaryota > Metazoa > Chordata > Ceratodontiformes > Protopteridae > Protopterus > Protopterus annectens. The sequence continues at coordinate 1,825,045,273 of NC_056733.1, read as the reverse complement.
TCGACACAATACCCCACTCGGGTATTATAGAGAAACTTACCAGCTTAAATGTAAACCCATATGTCACAAGATGGGTTGGAAACTGGCTAAAGGACAGAACCCACAGGGTTAGAGCTGCTGGCGCCATGTCAGACTCCAAGCTGGTCACAAGTGGTGTCCCACAGGGCTCAGTCCTTGGCCCCCTGTTGTTCGGCATCTACTTCTCAGAAGTACAGGCAAACATAGGAGGACTATGGCTGACAAAGGTTGCAAATGACTGCAAACTGGGCGCCAAAGTGGAAAGTACATCGGACACAGATATCCTTCAGAGGGGTCTCACGGAAACTGAAAACTGGTGCCAGAGCCATGGCCTGAAGTTAAATGCCAAAAAATGTATAGTCATACCCTTCGGGAAAAACAAGGTAACCCCAAGCTACCTTATAGGTGGCAATCCATTAAGCACAGAAGAGGTTATTAGGGACCTGGGGACCCAGGTTGACAGTGGCCTTTCTTTTGACACTCACATTGCTAAAGTGGTTAGAAAGACCTTCTACATTGCCCACCTGATCATGAAGGGATTCACATCCAGATCAACTGAGGTCATTGTTCCCCTGTACTCTTCACTTATCAGACCAATGATTGAGTACAATGCCCCATTCGGGATGTATCTCTCCCGACACCTGCAGCAATTGGAGAGACCCCAAAAGTTCCTCACCAAAAGGATAAAGGGACTCATCTGTCATATGCTGCCAGACTGAAGAAACTCCAGCTCTATTCAGTCGCATACCGCCTGCTCAGAGGTGACCTGTGCCGGACATACAAGGCCATGTCCAACCCGGAATTAATGGACATGCTCCACCTCAAAAAATCCAAATCCACCAAAACCACTAGAGCAAGCGACTTAAACCTTAGCACGGATATAAATAGGACATGCTGGAGGGATAGATTTGTCACCCAGAGACTCCCTATGCTGTGGAATAAAATCCCGGTCCACGTGAGGCAGAGCACCTCGCTGGCTCTGTTCAAGAGAAATCTCGACCGGTGGATGGGAGATCGTAGGTTTACCCCGGGAATCATCTCTGTGTCACTGCTGGACAGAGGCACAACAAACTAACGGGCACAGTATTTTTTAACATAAGGGGTGGCGTAAGCCACAAAACTTTGGGCTAGGCTTATAAATGCCTTAGGGCAGATAGCCTAGTATAAACCTATGAACCTATGAGTAGATTCCGGATCCTAGTTGGTCTGCTGGGACTGGCTGGATGGCTCTTTTTGCTAGCAGTTTTGATATTTCTGATACTGCTAGTTCCCTTAGACCGGGTGAAACGTCTGGAAGGGTTCCCTTTTGTTGAATTGGGGTTTGGATAAAGGGAATTTTGTAACCCTTGGATAAGATCGACTGTACCCATTTGTCTTGCGTAAGGGAAAGCCAGGCTATTGGGTACAGTGACAATCTTCCCCCGACTGCCTCCGAAGGTGGACAATCGGGCAACATCTCGGGGATGCTGGAAGGGTTTGTCAGAGAGAGGCTCCCTGCTACCCTGGTTTTGCGGACACCCTCTGCCCCTAGGGCGGCATCTGTTGTTGTTACCCCCTCTGCCTCTGGGGGTAAACTGACCTCTTGCATCAGACGTGACTCCTTGAGATTTGCGGAACCACATTTTCCTACCCTTCTGACCCTTAGGGTATGGTCTTGAAGGGGTGGAGAAATGGACTCCTACGGCAGAAAGAGTCTTGCGATCTTGCTCGCATCTGGTCAAGGTGTCTTTCACTTGAGGTCTGAACAAAGCCGAACCATCAAAAGGGGAATTTGTGAAGGACGCCTTGAAAGGGTCCGCGAAATTACACAGCCACATCCAGGCGTGACGCCTTAAGGCCATTCCTTTGCCTGCGGCCCTACTAGCTCCATCGGACGCATATGAAATCAGACGCATGGAGGAGTTAACAATCGAGTTCAGGGTTCCAAGCTGTGAGTTTATTTTATCCTGGGACCCAGCAGCTGATGGATCCTGTAAGATTTCTCCCAACTCTTTGAGAATATCTCTCTGAAGGCGGGTGAAGTGACAGAGGTAATTCAGCGACCGCATAGCAAAGGTCGCTGAAGAAAACATCCGCTTACCGTACCTATCCACGGTCCTAGAATCCTTATTAGGAGGATGGATAGGTACTGAAGGATCAGCTAGTTCCTTCTTGGTGGCTGCAGCCACACCATGGCATCCGCCGGTACACCTTTTGTTAGGAATTGCTTGTCAACTGGTGCTGTAATGAATTTAGATGGCCTCCGAGGGATGGCTTCCACCGAATCCGGGGCCGACCACGCCTTCCGAGCCACTACTTCGATAAGGGGGTCGAAAGGCGGAGACACCCAGGAGGTGGAGGGTCGAGAACAGAACGCCTCCAGGTACACCAACTCGTCCTCGGAAGGATTAAGGGAAGACCAGTTCCCCCTCTGCTTCAGGATTTCTAGGATGTCTGAGAAGGAGACATCCTCAGAGGGGGACTTTGGGGATCCCTCCGACTCATCCAAGTCGGTGTCAGATGTAATAGACTCAGGGGAGTCCACATGCTTCCTCTTACATGTCCTCTTACGCGGAGGCTCCGCTGACAGGTCAGGAGAAGCCTCGGAAGAGGAAGAAATTCCCAGTGGGGAAACCTGAGGCATTGGATCTCTGGGTCAGGGAGCAAGAGAGTGAGAAGAGACATCAGCAGGCACTGTAGTGGGAGGAACTGATGGAGCTGACCGTTGACTAAGCCCTGGGGCTAGTACGCTCATCACCTCGAAGGCTCCCCTATCAGAAAGGCCAGAGTGCCCCCACTCGGAAGAGGTAGGAACCCCAGGCCGCACCAACAGGGAAGGCTCCGAGGCCGATGTCGGGGCAGAGCTCACCAGCGCCGACGCTCCGAGAAGGAGAACAGGGTCGGACAATGGTCCGACGCCACTCGCCCCCTCGGAGCCGACGAGAGAGATCAGGCGCCCGGATCCCTCCAATGAAGGGATCAAAGAGGAGATCGGAGCGGAAGACGAAGGAGCCGAAGGGGGAGGTATCGGCTGCGACGCCACAACGGTCATGGCTCCGAGGAGCTCCGGCTCCGAACTCTGAAGGAGAGTCGAAGGAGGAAAAATAGGTGGAGTCGTAATAGCCACCGTCTGATGAGACGGGCTAGAGATCATTTGGGAGAATGCCTGAGAATAACAGCCTACTTACCACTCTCTCAAGGTTGTGATCTGAAAGTCTGGACGACCGAGAAGATCGGCTCCGATGGCTCCGCTCCGAGAGCAGGAGAGACCTCGGAGCCGAATGGATGGACTCCAATGAAGGGGATCTTGACCTCTTCTTAGATGGAGCCACCGGAGCCGAAGACACGTCAGCTCCAGCCGGAGCCGACAGCGAAAGCATGGGCTCAGAGGTATCGGCACAGAGTGGTGCCGAGACCGGAACTTGTGACTGAAAGGGATCAGCTCCAGCCAGAGCCGATCTAGGCACAGACAAGGAGCCAGCAGCCGAAGGCTTAGTACTTGGAGCCGACGGTTTTGCAGGTTTCGAGGGCCTCCCCGACGCAGACTTAGTCGGGGAGCCCTCGGGCTTTAACAAGCCCCTCAGTATAAGTTTATTCATGCGCTCCTGCAGGACTCTTGGACTGAATGCATGACATACTGAACAAGAGTCCTGCAGGTGCAGGGGTCCCAGGCAGTAAACACAAGAAGTGTGACCGTCTGTCAGAGACATTTTCTGACAGCACGAGTCACACTTCTTAAAGCCTGAGACCTTAGCTTCTTTAGGTTCCTTCGACATAACAGTGTCGAGGGTTCACAAAAGTAACAGAAACAAACACACACTCTAAAAATGTAAATTAACAATAAAATGTTAATAGGGATACTGACACACCCAAACACTCACAGGATCCCTAAGAAAAATTAGGAAAGGGGCAGGCTTAAGGCCTAACCTAAGAGTGGAGGGGGTGGGATATAAGGGATAAAAAGGGAAGGTATATAAAAAAGTAATAAAGTTAAGGATAGTTACTCACTATTGAAAGAAATAACTATAAATTAACTCAAAAAGGGTGACTGAACTCACTATATCTAAGACTTATCAGGAGCCGGTAAAAAAATGCACCTCGCAAGCGAAAGCGGCAAACGAGATCTGGGGAGTTATCGCCTAGCATCATGGGATATAGGGTTGCCTCGAGCCGGTAAAATAAGCTGTCGAGCTTTAGTAAGTGGCCGTGTCGGAGCCGATCCTCGGCTCCGAACCCATCCAGCAAGAATGAAGGCGAGATTGACAACTTAACATTCTTCATTCATTCCTTACATGTGGGACTGACTCCCTAGCTACCTGTTTCCTGGGAGGCCCTAAGGAAGAATATTCCCGAGTACCATTGAGCTGAAGGAAGCTCTTCCCCTAGAAATCATGTCCAGTTTATAATGCGCAATAAATGTATGAGGAGAGGCCCATGTTGCTGCTGTACAAATATCATCCATGGAAGCCCTGGAATGGAAGGCTACCAAAGTTGAAACTGACCTTGTTGAGTGTGCTTTAATCCTTGCAGGAATAACCATGTTATTTTCTCAGTATATATAGGTAATGCAGTCTCTAAGCCATTTGGATAGGGTAACTTTAGCTACTGCTTTCCCCATCCTAGGACCACAACAGGCAATAAAACGCTGGTCAGATTTTCTAAAGGACTTTGTCTTGTCAAGATAAAAGTGTAGTTGCCTGTGAATGCCAAGCAAATGCAAAGTATATTCCCCTTTATTAATTTGGAAAGAATACAGGTAGGTCTAAAGTTTGGTTAATAGTCAGATGCAAAATCACTTTCAGAAGAAAGGAAGGGTTTGTTCATAAGGAAACCCTATCCTTGTGAAAGATCAAATATGGATGCTTCATTCTCAAAGCCTGTAATTCTGATAAATGTCTAGCAGACGAAACAGTGACAAATGAACAAGGTTTTCCAAGATAAGAATTTCAGATCACATGTGGCTGCAGGTTCAAAGGGGGAACTGGTTAGAGACTAAGACCACTGTCAAGTCCCATGGTTGTTTTAAAGGGGGCTTTATATGCAGAACTCATTTAAGAAAAGCTTTACACAGTCTGTGAGAGATTAATGACTCATGAAGACAACCATTATGGTAGTTGGACATTGCAGACAGATGGACTCGAATAGAGGAAGCTGCAGCTCTGGACTCCAGCTGAGTAGATAAATATTCTAGGAAGGATCGATATGCCTATCCTTGCACCATAGAGAAAAATACTTCCATTTATTAAGGTAAAGCCTTCCGGTGGATGGTTTATGTGAAGCCAAGAGAATGTGACAAACTGGACAGGATAGGTCACTTTGCCTGACAATCAGAAGAAGTGGAGGAATCAAGCTGTCAGCTTGAGACTGGATACATTTGGATGATTCAAGCCCTGTGGATGCATTACCAAGTCTGGGATTGGGTACAGAACCCAGGGTTGACAAATTAGGTGAGGCCACAGAAATGGGAACCAAATTTGACAAGGCCAGTAAGCAGCAATGATGATTACTTTGCTTCTCAATTGAAGAGCCTTCTTCATGAATTGTGGTATCAATAGAAGAGGGGGATAAGCATAGAGAAGACCTGTGGGCCAATCACGTAGGAGAGCAACCCTCTGTGACTCTCCCGGCAGGGAGATTAGGGCAAAGTAGCTGCTGCATTTGTGGTTTGCGGGGGAGGCAAATAGATCGCAGCAAGGCTGACCCCAGCGACTGTAAATCTTCGCTGCCACTATTGGATTGCAGGACCACTCATGAGGCAAGAGAATGCATCTGCTCAATTTGTCTGCAATCACATTGGAATCCCTGGGAAAGTGAGTTGCTATGAGAAAGCGATTGGAAGCTATTGCTCATTTATTTATTTCATTTATTTTTATTTTACATTTGTTTACCGGGATAGTCTGACTGGATACATGTCCATTTTCAGAGGAGGCCCTGGGAGAAAAGCTCCACATAAACAAAAACCTACACTGACTACACAAGAAGTTACAAAAAGCAACTATAATATATGCCAAATTCTCATGGCTTCCCGACACAGTGGGCAAGATCTGGCTCCCCCCTGTTTGTTTATGTACCAGTCTACTGACATGTTGTCTGACTGAATGGCAATTGTTTCCGAATGGAAGACGGAATGGAATGCTTGCAACGCGAGAAGCACTGCCCTCAGTTCCAGAACACTGATATGCAAATTGGCCTCCCGGGACGACCAAGTGCCTTGGACAGTCTGTCCCTGATAATGGCCCCCCCCACCCCACCCAATCAGGGAAGCATCCATGGTCACAGTGGCTAAGAGTAGAGTGGTGGCGAATAGGCGACTCTATAGATTTTGATTCAGTTTCAGCCACCAGAGAAGGTCTTGTTTGCAAAGATTTGTTAGACTGATTTTGTAAGACAGAGGACGATCCAACAGGGGCCATTGAGTTAATAACCATTAAAGGAATCTCAAGTCTCACTAATGGAATCATCGTGATGGAAGCTGCCATACACTCCATAAGTTGTAGAATCGCTCTTGCTGGAACCTTGTTGTGGTTCAAACTGGTTGGAGTTGAAATCTTAGCCTTTGCAACCTGTGAGGAGGAAGAAAGACTTGACAGATCCATGTGTCGAATTTCACCCCTATGAACTGCAGCCTTTGGGAGTTAGTTTGCATTTGCTCTCATTCACAGTTATGCCCAAGTGTGACAAAAGTTTCTGTGTTTGCTGTAAGATGAACAGTTGATGCTCAGTTGGGGCGGTAAGGAGACTATTGCCCAGATATGGAAACACCCATAATCCTCATAGTCTCAAGTGAGCTGTCACCACTGCCATGCATTTGGTGAACACTCTGGGGGCCATAGAGAGACCAAAGGGCACTGCTCAGAATTGGTAATGATTGGCCCTCCGCTGGAAGCAGAGAAATCTTCTGGAGCGTTTGTCCATTTTTATGTGGTGATATGTGTCCTGAAGATCTATACAGCAGATACACTCCTCTTTTCCCAAGAAAGGGAGCACTGACTGTACCGTGACCATCCAGAATTTTACTTGTTTGATAAATTTGTTTAGGTTGCTGAGGTCTAAAATGGGCCTCCAGTCCCGTGTTTGTTTTGGCACTAAAAAGAATCTTGAGTAAAAGCCGGATCCTTGTTGGTCTGGGGGGGACTACTTGGATGACTCTTTTTTTAAAGCAGCTTTTGAATTTCTATTGCTACAAATTCCCTTTGACTGGGTGGCACATCTGGAATGCACCTAGTCGGTTTTAGCTTTGAGAAGAAGGGAATGTGGTATCCTCTGGTTATTATCACCTGCACCCAAATATAGGTTCATAGGTTTATACTAGGCTATCTGCCCTAAGGCATTTATAAGCCTAGCCCAAAGTTTTGTGGCTTACGCCAGCCCTTATATGAAAAAATACTGTACCCATTAGTTTGTTGTGCCTCTGTCCAGCAGTGACACAGAGATGATTCCCAGGGTAAACCTATGATCTCCCATCCACAGGTCAAGCTTTCTCTTGAACAGAGCCAGCGAGGTGCTCTGCCTCACATGGACCGGGATTTTATTCCACAGCATAGGGAGTCTCTGAGTGATAAATCTATCCCTCCAGCACGTCCTATTTATATCCGTGCTAAGGTTTAAGTCGCTTGCTCTAGTGGTTTTGGTGGATTTGGATTTTTTGAGGTGGAGCATGTCCATTAATTCCGGGTTGGACATGGCCTTGTATGTCAGGCACATGTCACCTCTGAGCAGACGGTATGCGACTGAATAGAGCTGGAGTTTCTTCAATCTGGCAGCATATGACAGATTTTGGAGTCCCTTTATCCTTTTGGTGAGGAACTTTTGGGGTCTCTCCAATTGCTGCAGATGTCGGGTGAGATACATCCCGAATGGGGCATTGTACTCGATCATTGGTCTGATAAGTGAAGAGTACAGGGAACAATGACCTCACTAGATCTGGATGTGAATCCCTTCATGATCAGGTGGGCAATGTAGAAGGTCTTTCTAACCACTTTAGCAACGCGAGTGTCAAAAGAAAGGCCACTGTCAACCTAGGTCCCCAGGTCCCTGATAACCTCTTCTGTGCTTAGTGGATTGCCACCTATATGGTAGCTTGGGGTTATCTTGTTTTTCCCGAAGGGTATGACTATACATTTTTTGGCGTTTAACTTCAGGCCATGGCTCTGGCACCAGCAATCTGTTTCCGTGAGTCCCTTCTGAAGGATATCCGTGTTCGATGCACTTTCCACTATGGCGCCCAGTTTGCAGTCGTCTGCAAACTTTGTCAGCCAAAGTCCTCCCATGTTGGCCTGTACTTCTGAGAAGTAGATGCCGAACAATAGGGGGCCAAGGACTGAGCCCTGTGGGACACCACTTGTGACCGGCTTGGAGTCTGACATAGCGCCAGCAACTCTAACCCTGTGGGTTCTGTCCTTAAGCCAGTTTGCAACCCATCTTGTGACATATGGGTTTACATTTAAGCTGGTAAGTTTTTCTACAATACCCGAGTGGGGTATTGTGTCGAAAGCCTTTGCAAGGTCAAGGTAGGCTGTATGGACTGCCTTTCCCTCATCAATGGCCTTGGTGACTGTTTCGAAGAAGTCGACCAAGTTCAAAAGGCATGATCTGCCCTTGACGAAGCCAAACTGGGTCGTGTCCAATGTCTGCAAGTCCCCTATATCTTTGTTTATGAGCTCCATTATGATCCTCTCTATAGCTTTGCAGACTAGACTTGCTAAGCTTATGGGGCGGTAATTACCAGGGTCCGTAGAGGCACCGCCTTTGTGGAGTGGGACCACAGTTGCCGTACGCCACTCCTTGGGCACGTATCCTGTGGTAAGGCTGAGATTAAACAGCTGCCTTATGTGCGGGTTTAATTCCTCATTTAGCTCATGTAGCACACAGCCGGGGACACCATCCGGTCCCATTGATGCTGTGTTTTTAGCTTTAGAGAGAGCAGCTTTCACCTGCGCATTTGAGATGTCTGGGAGGCTACACTCCGCTGGGATAGTTATCTCTCCTTTGGGGGTGAAGTTTGCACTGAACCTGTCTGCCAGTATGTTGGCAATGTCTGTGGGTTCAGTGATTTTTGTATCATTTTGGACTAATTCTGAGCATATCTGGGAATTTCCACCCAGGTTCATAACATAGCTGAAAAAGGCCTTACGATTGTCCTTTGAATCCATGGCAATTTTTCTCTCAAAATTGGCCTTAGTTGATTTTATGAGTGCTCGTATTTTTTTTACTAATAATGATCAGGGGTGACTTCCCTTTTATGAATTTTGTTCTATCATGTAATAGCTTTCTCCTCTTATTGTAAAGTTTGTTAATGGCTGGGGTCCACCAGACTGGACGCTTGCCCTTTGTGGAAAGAGTCTTGGTTTTATTTGGGATTGCCTGATCCATGCAGTCCTGGAGGTGTTCATAGAAGGCATTTGTAAGGGCTTCCGCAGCTTGGGTACAGTATCTGTGATTATTTCTTGCCAGGCAAAGTGGTGCAGAGAGAAATGACCACAACTGCCTCCAGAGGCAAGCAATCAGGCCACTCTTAAGGAGCGCTGATAGGGCCTGTCCGGAGAAAGAATCTCTGGATCCCTGGTTACGTGGATCCCCTCTGCCCCTGAAGTGGTGTCTTCCTTTTGAATTACCCTCTTTGCCCTGGGGGGAAAATTCGGCCCATGTGTCATGGAAAGGCCCTTCAGATTTTCTGTACCACATCTTTCCACTCCTGTTGTTTCTGGAGTAAGGTCTCTGAGGAGTAAAGAAACGGACACCTACGTTAGACAGGGTCTTACCATCCCTTCTCACACCTGGCCAAGGTATCTTTAACCATAGAGCCAAACAGGGATGAGGCCACTATGGGGGCATTAAGGAAGGAAGACTTGAAAGGGTCTGCAAAATCACAAAGTCACATCCAGGCATGGCGTCTAGCCATTACTCCAGAGCCCGCAGCTCTTGCCACCCCTTAGGTTGAGTGTGAAATCAATCTCATGGACAAAATGGAAATGGACTCCAGGGTAGCTAGATGTGAGGCAACTTTGTCCCATACCACATCAGACACTACTCCTGCGAGCATTTTAGAAAGCTCTAAAATTAAGTCTCTCTGAAGCCACATGAAATGTGGCAAGTAGTTCACAGACCTGACTGCAAAGGTCGCTGAAGAAAAGACCCGCTTCCCTATCCTGTCTACTGCCCGAGACTCTCTGTTCGGAGGATGGACAGTAGAGCTCTCCTCGGCGAGTTTTTTCTTTGTGGCTGCCACCACCAACATAGCATCAACGGAAAGACCTCTGGACCAATGGGGTTGCTCTTCTGGTGTGGAGAGTATCTTATCTTGCCTACGTGGGATCGGCTCAGTTGCATCAGGTGTCATCCAAGCCCGCTGCATGATGTACTGAACAAGTTCATCTGCAGGGGGGATCGCCCATGAGGGGCAGGGTAGGGCTCGGAAAGCCTGCAAGAATATGGTCTCCTTGGGGGAAGGGGTGCTGGACTTCCAGTCACCCCACTATTCAGTATTTCCAGGATGTCCCCGAAGGAAACATCTTCAGGGGGCAACCGTGGGGACTCTTCCCCATCATTGAAGTCCGTATCTACAGTCAGCGATTCCTCCAGTGAATCTACGTGTTTCCTCTTGCATACTTAGTTGCGAGGAACCTCCTCGAGGGGAATGTCACAGGAGGAACTCACAGAGGAGGAACCCACAGAAGAGGAACCTTGATGAAGGCTAACTTGAGCCTCCCGAGCCTGATGTCCAACAGTAGTGAGAGGTAGTAGCTGTGGCTCAGAAGCAGGAGGGTGTGTCTCCGACGCTGATGGGTCCAGCTGGGAGCCAGCCGTGGTTAAAACTGTCTCCATTGCCTGGAAAGCTGGACCCCCCCGAGGAGGGATGGGAGCCCGGGACTGAAAGAGACAAACTCGGAATCGGGGTCACACCCCACCAGGAAGGGCCAACCCCCAGGGAAGGAGCCTTCAGAAGAGACAGGGCTGCCAAGGCAGGCCAATCTCGGACCTGAGGATGGCCTGTTTCCGCAAAGAGTTCAGACGAAAGAGAAGTCTCCGACACTGAAGGTGTGATTTAAGAAGGTCTTTGAATGTGGTTGAGCGATTTTGAAGCCTGAGGTCAGGAGGGAGGGTGTTCCATACTTTTGCGACCTCATAGGAGAAAAGGGCTTTGCCCTTGCTGTTCTTGCATGGATTGACTTCTGTCAGGGCTTTGTTACTGGATCATAGTTCCCTGTTGGAGTTGTAGAAATTTAATATGCCGGCTAGGATGGGGGTCCTCTCAGGATGATATAGAATTTGATGAGCTATGTTGAGTTGGTGGTAGCTTAGTGTAGTTTATGCAGGGATTGGCAGTGGTGGGAGTGTGAGTGTGATTTAGCATTGGCTGTGAACCTAGCTATCTTGTTCTAACAAGCGGAGAGTTTGTTCAGGTTGGTTTTATTTATGTTAGTTAGAAGTGGGGAGGCATACAGCAATAGGTGAGTTCTAGCTATGGTAGTTCTAGACTTGGATGTTAAGAACTGTTTGCTATGATAGAGGCATCCTAGCTTTTTGTGGGCTTTAGAGATGGTTTCAGATATGTGCTTGTATTTAAAGTTGTTGGTCGATGGTAACACCTAGTACTTTGGCCTCTGGTACTGGGGTGATGTGGGTATTGTTGGCTGAGACAATGGAAAAGGGGGGGGGGGTCATTGGGATTAGTTGGGTGGAATAGTATTAACTGTGTTTTTTGGGTTTAGTATCAGTTGGTGATGGTTTAGCTAGTTCTCTATTTCAATGAAGGATTCTTGGGCTTTACTTTGTAGAAAATAGATGTTGGGTGCCGAGCAGATTAGGGCTGTATCATCTGCATATTGGACAAGCTCTGCTTTAGTTGTTGCTAGGTGGAGTTTGTTTGTAAATATGTTAAAGAGAAGGGAACCTAGGATTGAGCCTTGGGGGATGCCACATGTGACAGGAAGTGGGGGGACAGGGAGTTGTGCCACTTTTTTCAGATTATGAGCAGTGGGTTAGGTAACTGTTAAACTAGTGGAGGGAGGGGTTATCAAGATTGAGTTCGGACAGGCAGGCAAAGAGTTTGTTGTGGGAAACTGTATTGAGTGCCTTGGATAGATCTAGGAAAGTGGCAGTGACAAGTTTCCCTTGGTTCTTGTATGAGTTTATGATATTAGAGAACTGAATTAGGGCAGTGGTGGCGCTATGGAATGGTCTAAATCCATGTTGGGTTTTAGATAGTAGACTGTTGGATAGTAGGTGGTTAAGGAGTTCGTGGTGGATACATCTTTATAGAATCTTTGATGGGGGGGATACAATTGCGATGGGATGGTAGTTGGAGAGGTCGGTACAGGGGCCACCCTTGTGGAGGGGAATGATATATGAGGATTTCCACATGGATGGAACAGTACACTCAAACAGATCTATTGATTAGTAGGGAGATGGGGTAAGGCTATGGCTCTGGATGCAATTTAGAGATAGTCAGCTGGTACGTTGTCGGCTGCAAGAGTGCTTAGTTTGAGTTTTGCTAAGAGTTTCTGAATGGTTGATGTTGGTACTGGTTTGAGTGAGAAGGGGATGGAGTTAGATTGGGATGTTGAGGGTTCTGGTTGGGTTGAGGGTGGTATCTCATTTATGAGTTTCAGTATCGAGGAGGTAAAATAGTTGTTGAAGTTTGAGGCTATGTCAAGGTCCATAATGCTCAATCCTTTTCATCCAAGTCCATCCAATATCACTGCTTGTTGGATCTGATCTGGCCCTCTGCTAATGCTCCTCCAGGAAAAAATCTCCCATGACTCCCCTTTGCTCCCTGCGACTTCAGATAGTGTTTTCTGACTGTATTTTAATAAGGACTTGGGGACAGAGATGTGAAGTTATGAATGGGGAAGGGACAAAATGGATTCAAGTTAGTCTACCAAGTCCCTGAGGAAAGGTGACAATCTGGAAGGGGTAAGGACAATGGAATATCATAGTGGATGGGCAAGGATGAAAAGGATCCAGCATTATGCTAAGTACATAACTTCTGCATCCTATTTCATTCAGTCTCTTAGATCCAACTGTTTGGACAGAGTCCCACCTACCTGGGTTCCAGCATGGCATCATGACAGAATACCACTGAGAACAGCAGTTCCAAAATATGCTCTAGATCTAGAAATAATTCCTAGTTTGTAATGCGTGGCAAAGACATGCAATGTAGACATGTTAATGCAAAACAAATTTCATCTGCAGAAGAGTTTCTGAAAAATGCTGTAGAAAACAAACAGATCTTGCAGAATAAGCTCTTGGTTTAAGTGTCAATGTTTTACTCCTTAAAGAATATGCAAAATGATATATAGTCTGAAAGCAATCTGGACAGAGTTATTTTGGAAACCTTCCGACCCAGCTTGTCAGGAGCAAATGCTATGAACAATTGAGGCTCTTTCCTTTTTGATTTGGTACAGTGAAGATAAAACTGGGAGTTGTCTATAAATACCTAGAGTATGCAGCAGATATAGTTATTAGGAACAATGCTGGCAGATAAAAGGATTGATTTAGATTTGTCTCTGTAGCTATCTTGGGAATAACGATGGGAATTCCTCATAGAGATACTGGATACTGATGTGTAGATTGCTCTCTGCTTCTGTCCATGTCTGCTGAACCATTTTCCCTTTGTAATGCCTTTTTCATCCCAGAAGGAAGTGTCCGTGGGCACCACTGCTGAAGGAGATGGAAGAAGGGTAAAGGGCCTCCCTATAGTTACTGTTGGACATGTCAACCACAAACTCAGATGATATCTACAATGTGAAGCTATGCATACAGAGGATAACAGGATGTGATGATTAGGAACACTGAATGCCGAGCATCCACTCGAGAATTTTCATGGAGAAGCATACATTAAGAACCATCATGATGGTTGAAGGCATAAGCCAGAGAACTCTTAGGAACAAAGAGGCAGGAGGGGAGATGATTTAACAGGCTCTGAGTTTTAGTTCTGACAGACTGGATTCTTTCAGAAGGAAGGCTCACAAAGCAATATGTTGTGTTCAGATGGCATCCTGTGCAGAGGATGGATTGAGTTTGTTGAAGATATGATTTTTTTTTAATTTAAAAGAAATACCCAAGGATAGGCAAATCTGTAGCAAGTAAACCCTGTCTGTTACGAGCTTTCTTGTTTGCAAGTGTGAAGTCAGCTGTCTAAGTAATGGAACACTCCGATTCCATTTAGCTGCAGGTGGGCTGCAACTACAGCCATGCACTTGGTGAACACCTGGGGGACCGTGGTGAGACCAAAGATCTGGGTTCTGAACTGGAAATTACTGGCTCCCAGCCAGAAGCCCAGAAACAGACTGGATGTTATAGCAGTTTTCTTTTAAACACATTTATTGAATCATCACTTGTGACACAGGCAGACGTACATTTATATAAAAATAATCAAACCATATTAAAAAGTTCACATTTACAAACACTACAAATCAAAGATACTGTTCTATACAATACAATCAATCCAACATAACAAATTGTTCAATTTCTGCCTTCTCTTAAACATCATTCTTCCTCCAAAACATTTTTTCTGCATGTACTGTTCTCAAAATTTCCATTATTTTCTATGTAATTTACTCTTGCCCTTTTCTAATGAGCCTACTTCCTGTTCGTTTACCTCCGATACAACATTCACTATTTCAGGTATGGCTGATTTAGACTTTGATTTCCATTTTCTAGTAACTGCTTTTTTGGCAGCCACCAGAATTAAACTCAACAAGGCCTTAATATTGCTAAGCAATGCAGATCCTGTAGCCCAGCTCATAAAAATAATTTCCTTAGTTACACTTGTTTGCTCGCTTAGTATTCCTGACAGAGACCTCTGTAAGGAATTTTTAAAGTCTGCCAAATCATTACACTCTAACAACAAATGCTCCCAGGTACCTCTTTCTTCCCCATTACACCTCCAACATTTGCCATCTACCTGAGGAAAAATCCTTTGGCGTATGGGGTATAAAAGTACCTATGCAAACACTTCCAGGCAAAAATCCTAAATCTTCTAGATTTAGTTCCATATTTCAAAGCCATACATATGTGCTCCCATTCTTTCTTTGTGAATTGCTTATCTAATCTCTCTTCCCAATTTTTTCTAATCTCCTTTGTTTCCTATAGTTATTGTGTAATATATTACTAATTATCCCTTTCTTAACAGCAGTTTCTGTTACAAATTCAACTAAAACATCAACCAGTGCACGGTCTTTAACTTAGGATTCCCCTATCTCTTTCTCTTTGCCTATGCTCTGATATCAATCCCTCACAGGGAATGCAATCTCTAGCCTGCAGTCAGATATTCTTGGCCTCTTCACATTCTATTACCTTTGCCCTCTCTCTTTGCCAGCTTCCTTCAGTAAATTCCAGCCCCTTCTTGCCTATCATCTGCACCCCTAACTGCAGTCATCCCTATTGGTAGAATCTCCTTTCTCCATTCCTGTGTTGGCTTAGTTCTTAGTATTCCAACAAACAATGATGCCACTGCAGACCTCAACAGCACAACAATAAGCAAATAACTAAACTAAAAAATGCAAACGAGGTGGCTAAAAGCAGTAGATATAATTTAATACCAAATAAGCGCTTTCACATCAAACAATGCTTCCTCAGACCATTACAAAACACTCCCTGCATCCCTCTATATATATAAATTAAGCTCATCAATTAAGAAATAAATTAGAGTAATCAAGATCTTAAAGTCAACTCACATCTCTAACTACAAGTAAATATCCTGTACATATACATAGATAAAACAATAATTCTTATAAATATAAATATTAATACATGGTAACTTACTGCATATATAAAAATTACTAACAAGTAAAACATATGCAATACATATAATACACATATAAACTATATATTTCATTTCAAAGGTCTAGCTTTTAAATAGGGCTTCATAGAAGCCCTATCATTGAGGCCAGGGATTCTATCTGCTTCCAGTTCTAATATCCACTTTAATTCACGTTGTTCTGTGACATTTCTCAAATCTCCTAGTCTTAAACTTGATCTCAAACATTCTATTACTCTAAAACTAAATCTGTGTATAATTAAACATAGCTGAGTGTTTAGCAAGTGCACTTCTTTCTATATCATGGTTCCTTAGAGCTGCTAGATGTTCTCTAACTCGTTCCCTCAACATCCTATTTGACATCCCTACATAAAATGAGCTGCATAGATTGCAAGTAGCTAAGTAGATTATATTTTTGGTTGCACAATTTGCAGAAACTTTAAACTTATAAACCTTATTAATCTTGCGATGTGTAAACTCATTATCTAATGCTAATACTTCACAAATATTACAGCTTCCACATTTCTGCAACCCTCTTACATCTGTCTCACGAGACTTGTTTGCATGTCATAACAGTCTTCTCAAGTTCTTTTTCTTCCTATAACTGAAGCGTGGTCTATTGTTAATTGATTAATTTCAGTGTCAGCTTGCAATATAAACCAATTCTTATTAATCTGTCTAACACAATCCACATTATTTGAGTATTCTAGTGTTATTTTCACTTCGTTATTGCCATAATTCATTCTAGATATATTTTCTTGAGTCATTCTTGGACCATAAATATAGGGTTGGCCTTATCACTTCTCAAATTTTGTACTTCCCGTATACCACTATGTATCTCTCCATACTTATAACCACGTTCTATTAATTCATCACTGAACCTGGTGATGTCTTCCTTGAATTTAACTTCTTCATTGTCTAATCTAGAAATGCGCATGACTTATCCCTTAACAATATTTTTATATATGTGAGAAGGATGCATGTTATCTCTATATAGTATGTTAGTTTTACAGCATTTTTTCCTATACAATTCTGTAGAGAACTATCCATTGGCATTTTTCCTAAAAGTAATATCTAAGAACTCTATTTGCGTGCTAGAAATAGTATACATATATTTTAAAAAATCAGTGGGACTGTTTATATATGACAAGAATTGATGTAGCCAGCTCTATGCTTCCTGTCCAAATCAATACCAAATCATCTACAAATCTTTTGTATAAGAAAATGTGTTCAGAATAGTCCCTATGTCCCATCACATACTTCTCTTCCCAGTATGCTAAACCTATATTGACGTAGCTATTGGCACATGAAGTGTCCACAGCTATGCCAAGTAGTTGTAGAAAATAGGTATCTTTAAACAAAGACATTATTGTCTAGAGCCATCTCAAATAGCATGCATATCAAGTCACTTTTATCCTGACTGTATATATTGCCAGAGCTTAGGTAATTGTTAACATCTTCTATACCATAAAGATGGGGTATAACTGTAAATAGAGAACTTACATCAAGAGCTACAAGATAACTCCCCATTAATTCCTCATTCTTTCCTGTCACTGCTATATGTAGATCATAAATAAATTGTTTAGTGTCGCATATCACATTCACTGACTTCATTAATGCTGCTCTTAAATTCTTTTCAACATAAATGGAAATGGGTTGAGTTACCCATCCTTGGCCTGCCACTATTTGCCTTAAAGGTGGTTGTAAACTATGTTTGTGTACTTTAGGTTGACCTTGGATTTTAGGTATTAAAGAATGCATTACTATAAAATAGTCAAGTAATTCTTTAGTGATGATATTACTAAGGGAACAATCATTAAGGGATTTATATATGCGTTCACATAAAAGCTCTATGTACATAAATGTGATCTTATACACACCCTGATCATTTAACATAAAAAACATTGCTTCATCATACTTTTCTGTATCATATATAACTATCCCACCCCCTTTATCCGCTGGGAGGATAATAGTAGAGTTATTGATTAGTTTATCCAGTGCTTCCTTTTCACTACTACTTAAATTACAAAATTTTTTACAACTTATATTAACTTTACATGCTGCTATTTGTCTTAATTCAGCTTCATAAACATTACAAAACTCCTCAAGAGATGCATTCAAGTCAGGAACGAATACACTAGGCTTTTAAAAGTTATTACACAGCTTTTCAGAATTTCTAAACATGGTTTTAAGCATTACATTTCGTGCAAATACTTTAATGCCAAAATAGTGTTGGTAATGTCCATACATGTAGCTGATATGAATGAAAGTCCTCATTGCAGCAAACCCACTTCATTTTTAGTTAATTGTTTAGTTAAGTTATAAATTAATGACCATTCGAAGGCCATTTCTCCCACATCTTTTTTATGCTGTGGTTTGTGTCCCTTTCTTGCGATGGTAACCTCCGCTTCTTTCCCCTGCTCACTGAATGATGGTATTGGGTGTAGTCCATTTGTCTAACTGGCAGGGATGGAGATGAAAAAACCTGTTGGTCTTTATTCTCTTTCCTTCTGACAACTTTCTGAACTAATGGTGTATTGTGAGTCTGCAGATTATCTGTAGCATTTGGAGCCACATAATTAAATGATCTCTCCACTTGAGAGATCTGATGTTTTGATCCATTAGATGTTTGTGCTTCCATCTGCTTATCGTCGGTATCCTCTGGAACTTCTACTTCAGTTCTAATGCCAGTTAAAGGAGCAGTATTACTTTCATCACTCACAGCTTTACGAGTGTGATTTTTCTCTTTGAAATGTATTAATTTGATTCTTAGGCCATGTAAAAACATGACCATTCGATAAATCTGTCATGTCTCTATCTAGTTTCCTTCTTTTTAGTAGTAATAAGTTGATGTTCGATGGAATGGACATAATCACATACATTTGTCATTGTTCTTTCAAAGATAGTAGCTTGCATAATATTATTAAGGTACATTTGTTTCTGATATATCTCATGCAGTAGCTGCTCTTCCATGGGTTTGTGAAAGTCTATAAGCAGTTGCATATATTTAATACTTGTTTCTATATTTAAATTTTGCCAACGGTTAAGTAATTCTGGATATGTATCACCTGATGCTGGCATGTTTAATACCATCAAGCCTCTAGGGATAACTTTGTGCAAAATACATGCTTCAAAGTGCAGTCTTTGCCAGTGAAGTTTTTTTATATTTAACCAAGTCATTCTCTAATTCAGCAGTATATCTTTGTGCTATTTGTTCATCATATTGTACTTGCTCACTCATACGTTCTTCAGTAGTTACCTCATAAGTAAGTAAGGAAAGAATTCCTGTCCATCCTTATTAACTTCTCAAGGCAGGATACAAATCTCTCAGTTGTCTTGGGAAGACGGTCCAATTCCACTTGACTGCTTTCTGCCATAATCCACAGTGTTATCACAAAAACACAAATAAGTATTCCAACAAACAAGGATGCCACTGTGGACCTCAATAGCACAATAAGCAAATAACTAAACTAAAAAATGCAAACATTCCTATAACTAAAGCGTGGTCTGTTGCTAATTACTTGATTAATTTCAACGTCAGCTTGCAATATAAACCAATTCTTATTAGTAATCTGTCTAACACAATCCACATTATTTGAGTATTGTAGTGTTATTTTCACCTCTTATTGCCATAATGGAACCATGATATAGAAAGAAGCACACTCGCTAAACACTCAGATATATATATATATATATATATACACGCATACAGGATATTTACTTGTAGTTAGAGATGTGAGTTGACTTTAAGATCTTGATTACTCTAATTTATTGCTTAATTGAGGAGCTGAATTTATATATATAGAGGGATGCAATGAGTGTTTTGTAATGGTCTGAGGAAGCGTTTGATGTGAAAGCGCTTATCTGGTATTAAATTATATCTACTGCTTTTAGCCACCTCGTTTGCATTTTGTATTTTAGTTCTTTGTATACTTTCTGCAACTTTATGAATATAATATTCTGTAAGACTGTTGTTATTCTACTTAAGGACCTGTATCCAAAATCCCACTTTTTCCCTATTTCTTGAATTACCCCACTGCTTCATCATCATCCTTGTCCACTTGGAATTATAACTTTCTCCTTGTGTTATAAGAATCTTAACTGTGTAGTTCTAAAATATCCCTTCAAATCAAGTAATCCTAAACTTCTTTGTTCTACTGGAAGGATCAGCTTATATCATTTGACTCTTGCCCTCTTCCCCTTTCAAATAAAATTTTTCAACTCTATATGAATTACTATCCCCGACTTCTCCTCTGGTTGATAAAAATAAGCCTGACCTGTGTATAAAACTAAAAGGACTAAAAACATTTTACAACTTGCATCTTGCTATCCGTATCAATAGTAAGCAGCTTCCACTTTCACAGTTTTTCTATTATCATTTGTTTAATCTCTTCCCACATATCCTTAGCTGCTGTAACAAAATCTTTTAACCCATACTGCTAAATACTTCATATTATCATGTCCCCATAAATATGGGTATTGCTGAACGAATTCATAGGTGGGTACATAGTTTACAGCTAAAGCCTTTGTTTTATCTTCATTAATTTTTTTATCCTGAAAAAACTTGGAACTGTCTCAGAATGCTCCACAACACTGATGTCCTTTTCTGGTTCTGTCAGCTACGAAATATCTGCAAATAAAGTCAATATTACTTAAATACCATACCAATTATATCTTTGAATTTCTGAGTCCGTTATTTTCTTTGCCAATAGTTCTAAATATAACACAAATAGCACAGGGGAAACAGGATACCCCTGCCTGGTTCCTTTGTTCAGACACAACTTATAAGAGAGAAACCTCCAAATTCGATTTTTGCCTCCGATCCCTCATATATCCTCCTAATTATCCTTATTAATGTATCAGGAAATGCAAATGCTTCCACTGCCCTACTCATAATATCCCAGCCTACTCTGCTGAATGCTTTCTTTGCATCAAGACCAACCAATAACAGAGCCATTTTCTTACATTCTGCTTTCCTCTGGATCATCATTGCTCTATTAATGTTGTCAAATGTTTGCCTCCCCTCCACAAAACCACACTGATCCATCCCTAACAATTTTGGCACCACCTTTTTCATTCTTTTAGCCATTATAGAAATAAACACTTTATAATTATGGTTTAAAATTGCAACTGGCCTATCTGAATCTGGGTATTTACAGTCTTTAAGTACTACAGCCAACACAGCTTATTTCCATGATGTTGGTGCTTTCCCTACTTTTAAAATACTGTTAAACAAAACCTTTCAGATCTTTATCTCTTTCTTCTCTCCTTGTTTCCACACTTCCACTGGAACACCATCTATCCCTGGAGACTTACCTGCAGATTGGTTATACATCACCATTTTTATCTCATTCCCTCCTATCTTAACTCTTAATTGTTCGGCCTCACCTACCTCTAAACTTGGCATAATTAAGTCTTCCGTAAATATTTCCATTTGTGCTTTGTTCTTGATTTCTCCACTTCTCTGCCTTATACAAATTTTCATAATGTTTCTGAAATACCTCTAATACCTCTACAGGATCTCTGGTTATTTTTCTTGTTACAGGCTCCTTAAGTTTGGCAACAACCCTTTATATTTTCATTGCCTAAGTCGGTGTGCCAAAGGTTTTTGTGCTCTGGACTTATCAAAAAGTGGTTGCTTAACAGTAATCTTTCTAAACTCATGCATATTGTCCAGGTATTCTTTTATTTTCTCTTTAGCACTCTGCTGTTGCACAGCTTCTTGTTCTGTGAGATTCCCCTTATAGGATCATAGGACATTACTAGGCTATTAGCCCTGATGCCCTTACAAGCCTAGCCAAGAATTAGCTCATGTTCTGACAAGTCAGCACCTAATGCCCCTGTCCAGCAGGGACACAGGTGGAATCCCAAGGGTGTATTTTCTGTTCCCCATCCAGTTATCCAGGCTGCGCTTAAAAAGGGTTAATGAGGTACTCTGCCTGACATGGACAGAGAGTCTATTCCACAGAAGGGGCAGTCTCTGGAACACAAATCTGTCCAACCAACAAGTCCTATTGATGTCACAAACCAGGTTGTGGTCATGCGTGCAGGTTACTCAAGTGGAGCTTGACTTGCGGATAATGCAGCAGTCCCATCAAGGCAAGGTCTGAGACTGCTTTGTATGCCAGAGAGAGGTTACCTCTGAGGAGTCTGTATGAGACTGAGTAGAGGGACAGGTCTTTTAGCCTATCTGTGTAGGGCAGACGTCTGAGGACCTGGATTATCCTGGGGAGGAGCCTCTGTGGTCTCTCCAGTTGCTGCATGTGCTTTGTGAAGTACATGCCAAAAGGGGCGTACTCAATAATGGGTCTTATAAGAGAAAAATACAGGGATGTTATTTCAATGTTTTAGCAGTCTTGATATGGAGTTAGGCATCTTGGAGATCTATTAGGCATATCTCATTATTTGCCTACAGGCAGGGCAAAATCACTTACACCATGATTTTTCTGAATAAGGTCTTTTTTTACATGATTTAGGCTACAGAACTGGCAAGAGATCCTTGTTTTTCTCTGGAACCAAAAATAATCCTGATTTCTGACCCTTTCTGGTCTGGTCGGACGTCCTGGATGGCTTTTTTTCCCCAAATGAATAAGACGATCTCTCTCTTTTGATGCTTTTCACTTATGGGATAGGATGTCTGTAAGTGGCTGGAGATGAAACCCAGAAGGATGACAAAAGGGAATTATACAGCTTCCGGAAATTATCTCTGTCATCCCAATCTCATGCATGGTGACTAAGTCCCCTAACTGCCTTCAGAAGGAAGAAGTCAAGTAAGCCTTCTGGGGTAATGGGATTGCCTGCCCTTGGAGGAACCCCTAAATACCTGATTTTGTGGATCTTCTCTCCCTCTTGGCTAGCATCCATTAGAGGGGTGACCTCTGCCATGCTCAGCCCTTATCAGAAGAGGAGTCAAGTGAATGCCGTTGGGGTTTTCAAAACCAGACGGATTTGGACTCCTCCTGATTCTTATTATGCAATCTTTGCAAAGTATCAAATCGGGAAGCATGTCATGTCATCACACGTAATTTTGACAAAAAAATAGCTAGTGCTGTTTGCCAAAATTACTTTCGCCAACAGTGGAGTTTGCTTTTTTCTCCACTGCTGTAGACCTCAGAGTTGGTATATATAAGTTTGGGGGCTATGGGGGATGCAGGGGGACTTTCACCCCCTGCAAAAACAAAACTGCTTTGTTCAAAGATGGTTTCTGCAAACAGTTTTCATTTTATTTTCCATTCGCCAAAATTAACTTCAGTGACTTGACATGAATCCTATCAAATCAGACTACTATGGCAGATATTTCCCCATCTTGCTCACACCTCAGAATTTTGTCTTTCACAGCAGGAACTAACAAGAAAAACCCATTATAAGGGGCATTGATGAATGAAGCCATGAAACTGTCCACAAAATCACAAAGGCAAAGCCAGGCATAATGCCTTAGCATAACTCCAGAAACTACTTCACTGGATGCTTCATCATGCAACAGCTATATGAAGAGATTCATACTGTTTAATAAAGTATTCATGAGAGTCTCAGTCTATTTCTTTGACTCGGTCATGGGTGGCTTTCACAAATAATCTAGGTACTATCCTGCCAGATGTTTTTGAAAGTGGTTCATATGCATGGCATAACTGAACTCTCTCAGGGCAATGATACCCAAGGTGGAAGTGCACTTAGCCATCCTGTCCAGTGCTCTAGACTCCTCTCTAGGCAAACTGTAGCTGTGTCATCCAACAGCTTTCACTTGGTGGGTGCGGCTACAATCATGAAATCCACCATAAAGCACTTGGACCAGTGCTACCTATCCTTAGGAGGCCAAAGTATTTTATCTGACTTTCTGGGGACAACCTCTGTAACTCTGGTTCCTGCCATGCCCTCCTGGTGGCCTAATCTATTAGCTGCTGAGACCATTCAGAAGGTAAAGAAGACAGAAGAGTAAGCCTCAACTTCTCCTCATATGGAGAGAGGAAGGTCATTGCACCAAGATCCCCTCTGGTGCATCAATTTCAGGATTTTGCCAAATGTGGAGTCTTCCTGATGAATTCATCCAAGTAGGCATGAGACATTAATGACTCCTTAGGGGAGTCTGTGTGCCTCCTTTTGCATTCCCTTTTTCTGGGAATATTTGAAGGGGGCTGGTCCAAATATCTGGAGGAATCAGTATGAGCCACTGGGGGCTCTTTGAGGCTTTCCATTTTGCTCTATCCAAGGGATGAATGACAAGACAGCGGAAGGCTTGACTGATGGGTGCCACGGACTTGAACTGATCTCAGTGGAGACTCTGTGGTCCTTCTTAGAGTAGAAGCATGTGTCTCTCCCACCTGATTTCAGATTTGCCATTTTAGATATTATTAAAGTGGACCCTAGGGGGGGGGAGATCATAAAACCTTGTTGGGGTTCAAGGAAGTGTGGTGGCAATTGTACTTAGATGCGACAACCCCACCGGGTCTCAATGATCATATTTCTTGTAAACCTATTTTGGAGATGAAATAGGTTAATACTAAGGGATTTTGATTTGATCAACATCAATAGATACAGGTAGTGACACTACCAAAGTTCTATCATACGATAAAAAAAATTCACAGTATGATATAATTAATAATACAATTTTCATTATTTTTAAAAAAATTCTAGTTAAACATGTTTAGTAGACTGGACAACATGGACGTTAGAATATGTAATAAATTTGGATGTAGTTTTTTATTTTCCATTTATTATTTTTTATTTTTTATACTATTATACTATCTATTTTTTCATTATTTTCTATTTTTTTAAACTATTTTACTATTTTGTCATTTGTTGACATTATAATTTTGGGTAGTGCAGCATAGCACATTATGATATAATGTTGCACCAAAGAAAAATACATTTTATACATTTTATGTATTTGACATATTATGTATTTAATACACTACATATTTAGTACATCATGTATATAGTGTACTCAGTACTCATATGGTATTATGTTTTTGGTCATACAATATCTTTAATGTGCTTGCAATGTATGACAAGCCATTCATACAAGTTATTTACACACGTTATTTTTTATGAATTCATTTTTTATAGGAAAGTTTTATTTAATTAATACATTCTATTGATAGCTTATGTAGATAGAATTAATGTATGATAAATGACAAAAGAATGTATTAAGGTTATTAACATTCATTAATGAATCCACTCATATGTCATGTTTGAACAGCATGTGTCTATGGCTTTAAAAGTCAAAGAAAATGTTTATTTTTGGCGCCAACTTTTGAATTTAAGCCGCACTGTTTTCATTGATCATTGTTCTGAAGAAGCCCACAGTGCAGTGGGTGAAAGCGCTTAACTTTACTATTTATTGTGGAATATTTTATTGTGGAATAAATCTTTCTTTTTCATACAATTGAGGAGGTAATCGTGCACTTATTGGTGATACCTTGGCAATAAGGACATTTACTAGACTCTCGGATTCAACTCTTGAGCTCCTCCCTTTATCTATAACGCCCTAGTTATCCTGCAATACCTCGGACTGAATTTTTTGCCCCAAAAAATAAACAGAAAGAACTAGACTCACACCAAGATAAAAGGAAGGATGTTGGAAAGGAATGGGGCTCAAACATGGAACAGAGGTTCTGCAACCACCATAAGATCACTCCAGGAAGACAAGGGAAGGAGGTTGGGAAGTTGAGGATGAATGAAAATTGAGAAAGAGATGCATAGTTATGGTGAGTCTGTAACTTAAATATTTGATGATGTCATTTTCATTTGTTCCTCAACTGATGGTACAGAGTCCCTAGCTATGTGAGCCTTGGGTGGACCTCATGGAAGGATATTCCAAAGTACAGCAGAACCAAAGGAAGCCCTGCTTCTGGAAGTCAAACCCAAGTTGTAAAGAGCAATAAGTGTATGAGCATTGGACCAAGTACCTGCAGCACAAATGTCATCAATTAAAATCCTAGACCAGAAAGTGGAAGAAGTCACCATGGACTTGGTGGAGTGTGATTTAGGAAGTCTGGGTAAAGACAAACCTTCTTGTTATGCAGTCTGTCAACCATCTGGCTAAAGTAACTTTTGAAAATGGTCTACCTGATTTGTTGAGGGAGAATGAGACAAACAATTTATCTGTCTTTCTAAAATCCTTTGCTCTATGGTGAAAAAAGAGGAGCTGTCCATGTACACACAAGAGATGAGTTCACCTTTACCAGCAAAGCTGGGAAAGAAAACAGACAAATTAATGACTTTGTTAATATTCACCTCCAAGGCTACTTGGGGCAAGAAGGATGGATTGGTCTGTAAGGTAAACTCTATCTTTGTGGAAGATTAAATAATGTGATTTCGAACAAAGAGCCTGGAGCTCAGATACTCATCTCACAGCTCCAATAGCCACTAGAAAAGCAGTCTTCCAAGATAAAAAGTTTTGGTCAGATCTAGCTGATGGCTGAAATGGACTCGAGTTAAACCGTGCAGTAAAACTGTTAAATCCCAGGGTGAAGTAGGATCCTTCACTTGGGGCCTAATCATGAAGTTACCTTTAAGGAAAGCCTTATACAATTTTGATGAAGCTAAAAGAAGCAGCATTTTCATCTGAATGAAAATTAGATATTGCTGCCAATTGCACTTTGATAGTAGAGAAACTAGCCCATTCTTGAAAAAAAGATTCTAAAAACTTCAGAATAGCAGGAATAGGGGCAGTGAAGGGGACTAATTCCCTCTGGAGAACCCAAACAGATAATTTCTTCCAATTACTCTTGTAGATCTTCCTGGTAGAGGCCTTCTGGGATGATGATAATATTTGTCAGACTGGGAAGGAAAGCCTGGACTGCTTAAACATTAGTGGAATTGGAGAAACTATCAGGTCAGCTTCAGGTGGTCCTCTTCAGGAATGTAGTGTCCGAGTGAGTCATTCCCCATGGAATCACAGAGAAGGTCTGGACTGGAGGTCTGGTATCCAAGGTGAATATCAAAGGTGACATCAAAGGAAAGGTAACCACACTTGCCAAGGCCAAAATGGGGGTAATGAGGATAACCTTGCCTTCTGTAAGAATTTGGGAATAAGAGGAAAAGAGAGACTGAATAGCCAAATGTGGACTACAGCATCTCTCGGTGACTACCCTGGAGGGGCAATAAACTGGCTGCACTTGTTGTGGGGAAAGGCTAACAGATTGCAGCAAGGTTGACTCCATTGACAGAAATCCTCTGCACCCAACAAACTGATTAAGACACCACTCGTGAGGCATCGGAATAGACCTGCTGATTTTTTTTCCACTAGCACGTTGAACTTCCCCAGGATGTGCATTGCCATAACAAAGTGGCTGGAAGGAGATTGCCCACTGCCACACTCCCATTCCCTCTCAACAAACGGGATAAGATTAGTCCCCACCCATTTGTGATCTACTGAGCAGTTCTGTTTTCATTTGCTGAGGTACCAGACTACAGACATGTTGTTGGTTTAAATCTCAATTTTGAAAGACCTACAGTGCTAGAAGGATCACTCTCATCTGAAGAACACTGATGTGAGAACTGGTCTCTTTTGGGGAACATGTGCCTTGGACTATCCTTTCCAAGAAATGTCTCCCACCACCCCCACCATGAGGCATCTGTGGTTACTGAGGTTGTGAAAACAAGACAGCAGCCTTGAGGAACTTTGTCAAGATGTGGTTTGCAAAAGTTGACTGTGATGCCTAGGGATTGACATAACTGGAGCAAGTAGTCCCTGGCTTTTTCAAGAAGATGCCTAGTCAAGGTGGTGAGGAGCCAGTCTTCTACATATGGAAATACTCAGAATCCTAGCACACTCAAGTGAGCTTCTACTATTGCCATACATTTGGTAAACACCCTTGGGGCTGTGATGAGACCAAAAGGCAGGGCTCTGAACTGATTGTAACTGGCCCTCAACTGAAAGTACAGGTATTTTTGCGAGTGTCTATTCACCTTGATATGATAGTATGTGCCCTGAAGACCAAAAGAACACATCCAATCGTCTTTTCACAGAAATGGCAGAATGGACTGAACTGTGACCATTTGGAACTTTTGAGTTCTTTACAAATTGATTCAGTTTGCTAAGATCCATAATTTGTCTCATGTCCCCTGTTTTCTTTGGCACTAAAAGAATCATGAGTAGGTTCTAAATCTTTTCTGGTCTGGTGGGACATCCTGGATGACCCTTTTGTCTATAGAACTGCTACCTCCCTCTAACTCCTTTTGCTTGGGAGAATATGTGAAAATGACGTGAAATAACATCCGGATATGATTTTCTTCACTCAAGTATCTTTTGTGATTGATGCCCAGGTGTTTGGGTGCAGAGGCAAGTGCCCTCTAACTACCCCCAGAGATAAGAAGTTAGACCATTCAGGAAAACTGAAAGGGTTTATCCTAGAAGGTGTCTCAGAAACCCTGGTTTTGCAGGCCTCCTCTGTGGCAAGGGTGGCACCTTCCATTAGAATTCCCCCATCTGCCTCTGGAGGAGGTATTTCCTCGTGAGTTTTGGAAAGGACCCTGAGACTTACAGAAAAAGAACTTATGTCTTACCATAACATTCCAGCTGTGTTGTTGATGATCTTCCATTCATCACTGATGGGTTCAGTTCTGAGCCCTCGGAACTGTGTTGGCCTAATACCAAGCTCGTGTACACCAAAATCTCTCAAGTTAAGCTGCTACCTACAATGCCCTTCTCCCTGTTACCTCAGATCGATTTTGCATAAGACATATAGAAGTAAAACCAGAGGCCATTTCTGCGCAAAAACCCTGAAAACACCACAAGGACCCATGAGATCCACCAGGAGCCTTTGGTGGGGGAGGGAGGGTGGGATGTGATGAATGGAAGAAGATCAACAACACAGATGGAAAGTTATGGTAAGACATAACTTCTTTATCTGATGTTGTTAATCTTCTTCCCATTCATCACTGATGGGACACAATCCCAAGCTACCTGAGAAACTTGGGTGGCTCTTATGGAAGAACATTCCTGAGCACCACTGAGCCAAAGGCTGCTCTTCCCCTGGAGACCATATCCAACTTGCAATGTTTGATGAAGTGTGACATTTAGCCCAAATGGCCGCTGTGCAAATGTCGTCCATATGAAGCTCTGGAGTGAAAAGCAACAGAAGTTGCTATAGCTCTAGTTGAATGTGCTTTGATATTGTGAGGTTTAGGCTCATTTGTACGTGAATATGAAAAAGCAATGCAATCTCTGAGCCACTTTGATAAAGTGACTTTTGATACAGCATATCCCATTTTTGAACCAGAGAAGGAAATGAAAAGTTGATCTGACTTGCGGATAGATTTAGTCCTAAGTAAAAACGTAGTTGAGTATGTACGTCCAATGAGTGTAGGCAGTATTCTCCTTTACTGGAATAGTTTGGGAAAACTGGGAGTTCAATGGACTGGTTCACAGAGAAATCAGAAATTACTTTGGGGAGAAAAGATGGATTAGTATGTAGTGATACTCTGTCTTTATGAAAAATTAAGTACAGGCTCTTGATTCATAAGGCTTGTAATTGTGATATCCGTCTAGCTCATGTGACAGCTACCAAAAATAGAGATTTCCATAATAGGAATTTGAGATCACATTTTGCAGCAGGCTCAAAAGGGGGTAAAAAGACTGTAGTACTAGGGAGAGATTCCATGCCCCTAAAGGGCACCTGATTGGAGGTCTGCTATGAAGCACTTTGAGAAAGGTCTTGCATAGGCGGGTGGAGATAAGTGGAGTGCCCTCTAATCTATTATGAAAGTTGGAAATAGCTGCTAAATGGACCCATATGGTAGGTTCATAGGTTCATAGGTTCATACTAGGCTATCTGCCCGAGGGCATTTACAAGCCTAGCCCATAGTTTTGTGGCTTACGCCACCCCTTTAGTATGGGGAACTATACCCATTATTTTGCTGTGCCTCTGTCGAGCAGTGACACTGAGGTAATCCCTGGGGTATATCTGCGATCTCCCATCCATTGGTCAAGATTTCTCTTGAACAAGGCCAGCGAGGTGCTCTGCCTCACATATACTGGGATTTTATTCCATAGCATAGGGAGTCTTTGGGTGATGAATCTATCCCTCCAGCACGTCCTATTAATAGCCGTGTCGAGGTTTAAGTCTCCCGCCCTTGTGGCTCTGACGGATCTAGATTTTTTGAGGTGAAGCATATTCATCAAATCTGGGTTTGACATGGCCTTGTATGTTAGGCAAAGGTCACCTCTGAGCAATTTTTCAGGATCTACAAAGCCATAGGGTTCATAGATTAGTACTAAGCTAACTGCCCTTGCAAGCCATTTTAAGCCTAGCCAATTATCCCTTGTGAGACTCAAACCCAGTACCTCGTGTTTGTAAAGCAAACACTTTAACCATTAGGCCACCCTCCCAACCCTAGATAGGTAGAAGCTGATGCTCCATTCTCAAAAACTCAGAAAGGTATTGAAGTAGAACAGAGACCAGAGCAGAGAAAGGATCTAGCATTTGTTCTTTAGACCAAACAGCAAACCTTTTCCATTTATCTCTGTAAAGTTTTGTGGTGGATGGCTTATGAGAGGCCAGAATGATATCGCGAACAGGTGAGGAAAGGGTTTCCTGCCTGGCGGCTAACGGAAGTGGAGAAACCAAGCTGTCAGCTTGAGAGTGGACAGATTTGGGAGAGTCAACTCTTTGGGGTGAGAAATTAAGTCTGGACGAGTGTCCAGGATCCACTGAGGTTGTAACAGTTGAGACCGGAGGAAGGGGAACCACACTTGACAAGGCCAGAATGGAGCAATGAGGATCATCTTGCATCTAAACTAAATTGCTTTCTTTAAAAATAGGGGTATCAAGGGAATTGGAGGATAAGCATATAGGAGACCCGCGGGCCAATCGTGAGTCAGAGCATCTCTCGGGGTACTCCTCCTCTGGGGGAAAGAGGGCAAAAAATCTGCTGCATTTGTTGTTGGAAGGGGAGGCGAAGAGTTTGCAGCAAGGCTGGTCCCATTGGCTGAAAATTTCTGTCGTCATGTTTGGATTGAGAGACCACTCATGTGGAAGGAGGATGCATCTGCTCCGCCTGTCTGCAATCACGTTGGAACTCCCCGGGATATGCATTGCTATAAGAAAGCAGTCGGAAGCTATCGCCCAGTGCCAAATTCTCATGGCCTCTCGACACAGGGTGTAGGATTTGGTTCCTCCTTATTTGTTTATGTACCAGACTACTGACATATTGTCTGACTGAATCGCAATTGTTCCCGATGGAAGGACCGGATGCAATGCCTGCAAAGCCAACAGCACCAGTCTCAACTCCAGAACAGTGATATGCAGGTTGACCTCTATGCTCAACCACGTGCCTTGGACTGTCTTTCCCTGAAAATGGCCCCCCTCACCCTATCAGGGAAGCGTCCGTGGTCACCATGGCGTTGGGTTGAGTCTGAAACAGGCGACACCAAAGTTCTGCTTCTGGCCTCATCCACCAGAGGAGATCTTGCTTGCAAGAGTTGGTAAATGAGGATCTGTGAGTTTAGAAGGTGAAGATTTGCCAACCATTGGGACAACAGGAGTCATTGTAACAGTCTCATGTGTAATCTTGCCAGAGGAACTATCGGAATGGCTGCAGCCATGGACGCCAGAGCTTAGGGAACTTCTCTTGCTGACACCTTTCTTTGACAGAGTATCACCCGTACTTGCAATCTTAACCTCTGAAGCCTGTGAGCTGGAAGAGATACCAGGCATGTTCGAGTATATAAATTCCTATAAATTCCAGCTGTTGGGTAGGTTGTAAATTGGATTTCTCCCAATGTACGGTGATGCCTAGGGACTCCGCTAGTGAGTTTGTGTAATGGAGGGCCATGGTCAGAAGATGCTTGGTGAGGGCAGAAAGCAGCCAATCGTCTAAATATGGAAACACCTGGAATCCTTGAAGTCTCAGATGAGCTGTCACCACTGCTAGACATTTCCTGAACACTCTCTGGGGGCCTTAGAGAGACCGAATAGCAGGGCTCAGAACTGTTAATGATTGGCTCCTAGCCAGAAACAAAGGAGACTCCTGGAGCATTTGTCCATTTTGATGTGGTAATACGCATCCTGGAGGTCTATCAAACACATCCAAACATCCTCCCATAAAAAATGGAGAATGGACTGAATAGTGACCATGCGAAATGTGGTTTGAACCACTGATTTTTTAAATGGGTGAGATCCAGAATGGGTCTCCAGTCCACGGTCTTTTTTGGCACCAAAAAGAATCTTGAGTAAAAACCGGATCTGCATTGGTCTGGAGGGACTGGTTGGATGACTCTTTTTTGACACAGCTTTCTTATCTCTGAAGCTGCTTCTTCCCCTTGATTGGGTGGATCAGGAAGGTTCTTTGTAGGTTTTAGATGGGAGGTTAGAGGGATGTAGTAGCTCTGGAGATTATTCTCTGCACCCACCGAACTTTTGTAATAGAGCGCCAGGCAGTTAGGTGCAAAGAAAAATGAGCCCTGACTGCTTCCAGAGGAAAGTAATCGGGCAACGCTTCAGGAGCGTTAAGACCGCCCAGAGAAAGAATCCCTGGAGTCTTGGTTTCAGGGACCCCCTCTGCCCCTAAAGGGGCATCTTCCACCATTTGAACCCCCTTTGCCTCTAGGGGAATCGCCATGTGTGTTACGGAAAGGACCTTGAGATTTCTTGTGCCATATTTTCCCACTCCTATGGTTCTTGAAAAAGGAACATTGGCGCTTGGAAAAATGTAGGCCAATGGCAGACAATGTCTTTTCGTCCTGCTTACACCTGGCCAGTGTGCCCTTTACTTTACAACCAAATAAGAAAGATGGTTCAATAGGGGCATTCAAAACGGAGGATTTGAAGGAGTCCGCAAGGTCACAGATGCGCATCCAGGCATGACGCCTCAAGACTATGCCTGCACCTGCAGCTCTAGCCACCCCTTCAGTTGCGTGGGAGAGCAACCTCATGGACGAACTGGAGACAGACTCAAGGGTGACAATTTGAGAGGCAACCTTATCTCGTGCCCGTCAGAAACTTGACCCGCGAGGGCTTCAGAAAGTTTGGTAATCAGATCTCTTTGGAGTCTCGTGAAATGTGCCAAGTAGTTCAGAGACCTGACAGCAAAGGTCGCGGAAGCAAAAACTCGCTTCCGCAATCTGTCCACAGCCTGGGGCTCTCTGTTGGATGGGTGAACAGTAAGACTTTCTTCTGCTAGATCCTTTTTAATGGCCGCTGCCACCACCATAGCGTCAAATGGCAAACCTCTAGACCAGTGGGGTTGCTCCTCTGGTGGGGAAAGAATCTTATCTGGTCTCCGGGGAATGGCCTCAATAGAGTCAGGGTTCTTCCACATATGCTGCACGATGAGCTAGACTAACTCGTCGGCAGGTGGGGTCACCCACGAGGTAGAAGGCTGACAGCGAAAAGCCTGCAGGAAGATGGACTCCTCCAAGGAAGGGTTAGAGGGCTTCCAGCTTCCCCTCTGTTTCAATATTTCCAAGAGGTCTCCAACAGAGACATCGTCAGGGGGTGACCGTGGGGAACCCTCCCTATTATCGTAGCCCATATCCTCTGTCAAAGACTCTTCAGGAGAGTCAATGTGTTTCCTCTTACATGACTTCTTCCGAGGAGGTTCTTCAGTGGGGATATCGGAGGAAGACTCGGAAGGATGGGTACCCCGAACTGGGGTTTCCTGAGGCTTCTGCTCTTGGTGTCTTATGGAGGTGGCCCATGGTAGCTGTTGCTCAGAGGGAGCAGGGTGAAGTTCCGATGTCGGAGGAGAGCTTCCTGAAGCAAGCACCCTCTCCATCACATGAAAACCAGGCCCGCCCGAAGAGGAATTGGAGCCTGGAACAGAGTAGGACAACCTCAGAACCGGGGTCACACCCCACTCAGTCAGACCCGCTCCCTGGGATGGAGCCTCAAGCAAGATCAGGGCAGACGTTATCCCTGGATCAGAGGACGGAACCAATAAAACACTCAGAACCATGCCCAGGACAGAGGATTCCGCCCCCCAACCATGAGTCTGAGGAAGGGACGGTTCCGATGGAACCAAAACCCAAAGGGGTGGCCTCGAAGCCTCAGTGAGAGTCACTGTCGGCACTGAGGAATGGGTTTCCACCAAGGACGTCAGAGCAATGGGCTTCAGAACTGACGGATCCAAAGGAGGAGTATACGTGGGAGCTCTAGGAGTGATAGACCCAAACCCCAAAGGGGGGTGCGTCTTAGGAACATTTATCCTTCTGGCTGTCAACAGCTGATCCAACAGGCGCACCACATCAAATTCGGAAAGACTCCTGGTGGAACTTGTGAACACTCCGCAAGGGGAGTCAGGTCGGTCCAGAATGGGGCCGTACATCTGACCTAGGAACGGATTCAATGAAGGGGAGTATCGGGTCCATGGTGTTTGAGCTAGTGCACCGTAGTCTCTAACTTGGAGACAGGTAGTAGAGGAATCAGTGGCATAGAAAAAGGAAACAGTGCCGAAGAGGCACTCAGAATTGAAGTTATCAGTTCCAAAGGAATTGCGTGGGTCAAAACTGCTTTTGGTGCGGTAATAGGTGAAGTCAGTGCCGTAGCTGTTGTGGAAGGTAAGGTCAGTGCCGTAGCTAACATGGAAGGCAGGATCAGTGCCACAGAGGTCAGTCCCAAAGGTGGCGCCGATGCCGAAAATTTTGTAATAGCTATGATTTTGGTCAAAGTGGCAACTGGAGCAGAACTCGGAACTGAAGCAGTAGTTGTAGTCGGAGCCGATGAAGCAATCCTATGCTGCGATGAAGATTTGTGGGACTCAAGTTTGTGAGATTTGCCCTTATCACCAGCCGGTGAAGAGGGATCCAAATGGGGACATTTCTTGTCCTTCACTGGAGGGGTTGAGACCTCTGACACAGAAAGGCCCTCTGAGAAAGGAGAAACTAAAAGACCTTTCAAAATCAGTTTGTTTTTCTCTTTCGTTCAGCATCCGCTGACTAAAACTTAGACAAATCTGGCAAGGAGGTTTAACAGAGAGGTGAGAAACCCCCAGACAATAAACACAGTCGTCGTGTGAGTCACTGTTAGGGAGTTTGCCATTGCAAGAGGTGCAATGTTTAAACCCCTGTGTCCCTTTTTTATCAGACATTTCCATACACACAAAAAACACACTTGTGTTGTTGTCTTCTGGCTTTTCCCGGTTAGGGGTCGCCACAGCAGAACTCCAGTCCACTAATGACTGGCAGTAGATTTTCACGAACGCCAAGGTGCCAGCTCGATGTTCAACTTTCACCGAAGGCACACCCATTCACGCATGTCTTTCGAACGCCCACCCAACCGCGGGGAGGACATGCAGACTCCACACAGAAGGCACTCCCCACACTCCAACCGAGAATCGAATGGGAGAACCTCTTGCTGTGAGGCAACAACGCTACCACTGGGGAAAAACACACACTACTAGTACCTAAAAAGAAAGAAAGAAGAAATAGAAAGAAGATACCAACGATGGTATCAAGCGATACCACAAGGGCCAGGAGAGGGAGTACCAATGAAGGTATAAGAAATACTCAATGGGTAGAGAGCTAGTTAGATAAAATAAGGGTAAAAGAGTGAGATTAGGAAAAAAAGTTCAAAAATACAATTATCAATAAAACAGAACACTTAGCTGGAGAGCTCGTGGAAACGCTGCTGTATGGCTACGCGGCAAATAAGATCTGGGGTAACAGGGAGAAGGGCATTGTGGATAGCAGCTTAGCTCGAGAGTTTTTGGTGTACCTGAGCTTGGTATTAGGCCGACACGGTTCCGAGGGCTCGGAACCGAACCCATCAGTAATGAATGGTAAGATTAAAACATCAGATCCATATTTTTCTTCCCTCCTCACTGATTCCTGGTAAAGGATCTCTGAGAGGTAGAAAATGGATCCCAATGGCAGACAAGGTCTTTCCATCCTGCTCATTCCGAGAAAGTGTTTCCTTAAGAGTCAAGCCAAACAAAGATGATCCATCAAAAGAAGCATTGATGAACGAAGACTTGAAGTCACAAAAGTGCATCCAGGTATGTCACCTGAACGTGCCACCTGTGAGGTTCCCTCAGCAGCATGGGAAATTAATCCCATGAATGCATTACAGAGGGAATGAAGAGTGGCCAGCTGTGAAGAAAACTTTTTGTGGTCCTCCACAGACATGGACTCGGAAAGGGATTGTGAAAGCTCTTTAGTCAAATCCATTTGCAGCTTGTGAACTATGCCAAATAGTTCAGTGACTGAGCAAAGGTCACTGAGGCATAAATGCTCTTCCTGAATCTGTCCAAAGCCCTGGACTCCCTGTTAGGGGGTTGGACAAAGGAGTTCTCCTCTGCTCTTCCAGGTCTTTTAGGTGACTGCTGCCACAACCATGGCATCAACAGGGACACTTTTGCTCCAGTGGGGCCTGTCCTTGTGAGGGGCAAGAAACATATCAGGATGTTGATGAATGGGTTCTACAGTATCTGGTTCCTTCACCACCTGGCAACAGGCTAGATCAATAATGTCATCAACTGAGGGGGGGGGGGTCACCCAAGACACAGACAAGATGGACCTGAAAGCTACCACGAATGCTGACTCCTGCTGGAAAGGGGGATTGGAGGTCATACACCTTTCTGCCCAAGGATTTCGAAGATGTCTCTGAAGGAGACATTACTTGATGGAGACCTTAGGGACCCCTCCCCTTCATCAAAGTCAATGTCTTTGGTGAGCAATTCAAGAGGGGACTCTATGTGTCTCCTCTTGCATGTTCTCTTTTGGGGAACCTCCGCAGTGGGATGGTCTGGAGAGGTGTCCGAATAGAGGGGAAAGTCCTTAAAAGGGACTGTCTGTTTGCTTGATTGAGCCAGCTATCCTTGTGGGATAGTTCTGTGAGGACCAGAGCTAGGACCCGATGGTGGCAGGACTGTAGGATCCAAAGAAAAAACAGTAGTCATGTCTCTCAGATGAGAGAAGGCCCTCTCCACAACCTCAAAGGAAGAAAGTCTAGGAGAAGCCAAAGCTGGCTGCACCAGAGCCAAAGCCTCTGATGCCACCATACCCTGACCCTTCCCAGATCCCTGTCTTGAGGGGGGAGTCAGACCTGAACTGTCCAACTCGAAAGCCCTGAGGGGTAGGAACTGCTCCAACAGCCTCAGAGTCAAACCAAGCTCCCTGGACCAGGTGTAAATGCTTCAGCTCTGAGACTTGTCCTGTTCCAAGTGGATCAGTGTCAGACAAGTCAGGGATACAGTTGGAGTCAAAGAACTAGCTGTCTTTGGATCTGACACAGACACTGTTGGGGTTCTCACATCTAAGGGATCCAAAATAGCCAGACTGATCAGAGAAGGAGAAATTACAGTGTGTGAAACAGAAGGGAGCCTGAAGGATCCAATGGGAGACAGAAACGGGATAACCCTCATCTGAATCTCAGCTCTGAGGAACTTCAACATACTATCCACATTGGCTTTGGAAAGGCTCCTCGAGGATCTGATGGAGGAAGCAGTAGAATGGGGCTGCGACCGCCTCTCCTTCGCGTCTCTTGGAGGAAGGCAGAGTGGAGCCAATGAGAGACAGGCTCTGGACAGAACCTGGGAGACCAGATCCTCCATTACTTTGACTTGGTAAGTTTCAAATCCACAGATATCTGATCCAACTTTTTCTGTAATTTAACAGGAGGCTCCGAAATTGGAGCTGATTTTGGAGAGCAGGTGGAAGACCTCTTCCTGAATTCTTCTACCTCTGAAGAGGGCTTATGTTTTTTTCAGGGGTCTGAGCCCCTGAAACAGGAACTGAGAGAGGAGAAGAAGAAAAAATGAGCCCTTTATGACCAGTGTGTTACACCAGTTGCTAAGGCCCATGGTGTTGAAGCCAGCACAAATTGTGCACTCAGTCTCTAACTGGGCAGCGCCCAGACAATATCAGAATTGGGGATCTTATGCCCACAGGAAGTTAATTTTTTAAACACAGTGGGTTTGTCAGCCATAGTAGCAAAAAAGGAGAAGGGCTGGCTGACAGTATTTCAGCTAGATTGTTTAAGGTTTTTTTTTTTGGAAATGAGGGAAATACTAACAATGGTAGAAAATGAATACCCTCCAAAAGGTAGAAAGGAATACTTGAGAGGAAAGTAAGAAATTAACAATGATAAGGAGAACTAGCAAGAGTAGAGCCTAAGGTAGCAGAAGAAAAAGAAGAAAGAAATAAAACTTACACCTGACAAAACAGAACATGATAAATTATGGTAAGGGAGGAAGAGGTGATGAAGAAAGATGGAACTAGGAGGAGGGTAGAAAAGGCAAAAAAACTACACCACAAAGCTCAATGAGAAGGATACGCATCTGTAGCCATATGGTGGCAAATGAGATGTTAGGTACTGCAGAGTAACTGAGGTGTTATGGGTAGAGGGAGAGGCCCATGTGTTGGATCTGAATACAGCCGTGCCAGATCCAAGGATGGATCGAGACCCATAAGTTGAGGAATGAATGAAAATGAAAACATCAGATACTTTTCTTTTTTTGTTTGTCGTTTGATGTAAGATTCAACTTGTATGCCAAGGAACTAAACTTAAAAGTGCCTTTAAGAAAAAAAGTAGAGAAAGCATCACCAAGTGAGCCAGGGAACAAGTCTGGATGCAGATTCCAACATGCCAAACAAGCTCTGGACAGAAGGGAATAATGCAACACTAGAGGAGGTATTTTAGAGCCTGGGAGAATGTAACTGGCCCCTGTAGGTTAAACAGTGCTGAAGATGAAGTTTACAGACTGTATGTAATATAATTTCTTTACAATAAGAAAGCATATCAATTGCGATAATAAAACAAGTGAACAATGTTGTAATGCAAATGCTGTATGTGTGTGTGTGTGTGTGTGTGTGTGTGTGTGTGTGTGTGTGTGTGTGTATATATATATATATATATATATATATGTGTGTGTGTGTGTGTGTGTGTGTGTGTGTGTGTGTGTGTATGTTTCTCATTTGCCTTTTGTGGTTTAATATTTTCCTAGTTTGTTAAAAAAAGAAAAAAAAAAAACAGAACAATCACAATAAAGAAAAATATAAAAAAATTATATTATGGTCTGAAGACTGGGGAAAGATGGGCAAAGACTGCCAGCCTAGTCAAACAGAATTTGATACATAATTCTATCATTTGTAAATATAAATGTAAAATACAGGATTGTGTTCTTAAATGAAAGAAAACACTGCAAAATGTGAACTTCAAGACTGTAGCAACATTGCCATTTGCTGTAAAGAAAACTAAGCCAAGCATTTTATCTGTTCTTTTGAAGTTAAAAGTATGTATGTCTTTTGATCTAAATAGTGGTGCTGAAGAGGCTAACTGAACACATTATTTCCATTACCTTAACTTAAGGAATAATTACTAGAGTGTACATGTGAAATGTCTTTTATTGTTGTAGTTTCCTGAGCAGGTGTTAGATTGTTAAATAATGTACCCTTTGGCCTGAAAACTCCAGACTAAGTGTCAAAATGATGTAATGTGTATACTGGGAAAACTTAAGTGTCAAAATGATGTAATCTGGGAGGGCCCAGCAGAAATGTGTTAGTGATTTTAAAAACTATTGTTGAGAGAGAGACTGTAATCATTTTGATCTTGATATCCAACTTATCAGCACTCTGCCTGTTGTCTAAAGTAAGTTATTTCAGAAGTATGTTTCTTGTAGTAATAGCTAGGAACTTGGAAAAATTGTTACACTAAGTGTTTTTTTTTTCTGTTATATCAGAACTTTCTTACTGTATTGTTTTAAGTTTCTGTGTGATCTCTGAACTCTTAGATATCACTGTGGTGTAGTAGTATTGTCTTGTGTTTTTAATTATTTATTAAATATTTTAAAACCGTTTACCTATGGCTGGTTTGTGTAGAGATAAGTAAACTCTAGAGTACATTGCATATTTATAGAGTTTATTGTACAAGGCCACTCTAAGAAGCCTTAGACTGATTAGTCACATTACCAATTGGATAATAATATTGCACAGTAATAACTGGACACCCTTTTAAGGGCCTTTGGGTAGCTGATGGGTATTAGCTGATGGTGGCAGTAATTACTACCATATAGTCTGGGCAAAGGGGCACAGCTGGAGAATTTGTGTCAGGCTTTCCCAGGAGTGTCTCTGAAGTTGTATAAATACTTATATCAAAGTGTGTGTGATGTGTCAGCTACCTGGGCAGGGATACAAAGCACTGGTGGGACAGAGAGGGTACTGGAGGTTACCTTGCCAGCTAGACTGAGATCTGGACCCTATAGCTGTGCCAGTGGGGAATCTTATTGGGGACCTGGAGAGCAAGGGAGCAACCATCCCCAGACTGACTGTGATCTCTGTGTGCACTTAAGGGAAATTGCACTTTACTGTGTTGTATTTGTTATCCTTTCCTCTTATATGAGACTCCCTCCCTGGTGTTAGTGGTGAGGACTGAGGCACCTTGATTGCTGGGCCAGGGCACGGCCGTCACATATGGTATTCTTTTGAGATACAACACAGCATGACTTTCAGTCAAATGACACTTCTCACTGCAAAGACTAGACATTAAATAAAAGGATCTAATGCAGCTACATAGTTATCATAATGAAGATAAATGAATCTACCAGCCCAAAGCAGGGAGACAGAGACTCCACAGAAAGCTGACATTTTCAGATAAACAACTGATATTAACACTGTAGCATCTCATTTACTTGCTTCACATTAAATAGACTGTCCCTACTGAACAGATCTCACTTAGAAATGGGGCCTATGGAGGAAAGCTACACAATCACAATATAAACAGTAAAATATCTGTATTTCAGGTTGCATCTTACAATGTAGTACCATAACTTGTGTGATAAAGAATTTATACAGCCACTTAATAGCAATGTTATGAGAATACTCACCATTAAGATACCTGAATATCAGGATCACTGGTGCAGGGTACAGGAATCAAAGGAATCATAAAGTTCAAGGCTATTGTATCTTGCGACCATTACACTTGCCCCTTAGACTGCATCTCCCCTCTCAAGGAGGGATAGGCCAGTCAAGCCCAGTGGAAATTTATGAATACCCATCCAATAATCCTGGTCTTGTCTAATGGAAGATAGTGTATCATAATGCAATATCTGCAGGAGGAGTATTTTCCCCAAGGTGACAGAGATGCTGAGTAATAAATCTGCCTCTCCATCTTGTTTTATTGGTCTGCTGATGAAGGTTTAGATCTCTTGCTCTGTTATTTGCAGAAAATCTTTAAAAAAAGACATGGAATTAGCCAAAGGAGGGTGTCAGTACTCTGGCCTGATTTTTATTCAGCAGTCGTATGGCTGCAATAAAATATGACTGTATTGTTCACCTGTGGCTTTTAGCAGAAGACTGGATATTAAAAAGCCTGCCAAACACACGCCACCTTGGTCTTTTTTGGCGTCTGAGAAACAGCAAGCACAGCCAAGATCTAAATATATGTAAAGTATGCCTGACCCAAAACACATTTAGCTCCTGGAAGATGGAAGAATATTCTGCAGCACCAAAAAAATTCTTTGAACATCTAGTGTGACCGATTAAGCTCACACAACTATACTATGTTGATTGTTAACAATCAGTGATATGTAACTGTTTAATCTGGTTTTCCTATGTGTGACCAACAATCTGCTACAAGAAAATATAAAATGATTTTCAGACTGCCATATGTCTTATCTGGTTTTCCTACATGTGACCAAAAATCAGATGACTGGGGCCCTGTGCTACAGAGATAAAACCCTGACTGCTCTTCAAAAAACCTAAATTCAGCTAGTGGTACAGGGGCTGGACAGAGCAGATGGGGGAGGATGGGAGTGAGTGGCTGACACCAGCTGTTCCATTCTGCGGGGGAGGGAGGCAGTTAGACTCACATCACTGACAACACCTAAGAAATTCTGGAGTATTACTAACAGCATAAACATACATCCATGTTAACACTGCAAACAGAATGCTCTTTGGTCAGGAGATTGTACATGGGAAAAAGTATGCATGCACCTCCTAAACCAGTTACAGCAGAGCTCACATGCTGCCAAGGAAGTGTGGATGGGACAATTTCTAGGATCTGCAGACAGGTCTTACCCCTAACAACAGTTGCCTCCACTGAGGAATAAATAGGCCAGACTGCTCTCATCCTGATGGAAGAATGAATAGGTTAAATGGGTTCAGGAAGGGAGACACTGGGCTGATCCAGCAATTTTACAAAAAAAAAAGTTGATTGGCTTCTGTTTTATATTAATTGGGTTCAACTGATCAATTGCGATCAAGACATTTTTCCTAGTCATGCTTCCATAATTTATGCAGTGAACATTTACCCCCAGTTCCCATAAGTGGATGAAAAATTAATAACATGACGAAGGACAGACAAGAAACAGTCTACTCTACTTTTAGAGAGTAGACATTCAATCTATAGCATCTGAAAACTGTGTGGCTGGTTATACAGACAAAAAATAAAACCCTCATAAACCCTTTAGTAAGACTAACTTAACAACACTGCTGCAGTGGCTGCTTCAGGTCCTTAACCCACCCCACCCGACCCCCACCATAAGTCATTTTTTTGTGGATGGGACAGTAAGCTTAACAAAATATAATGCAACTAACCAAACACATAAAAAAGTTCTTCTTGCTAAGTGGTGACTGTCTGCCCTTCATAAATGGCACAAACAGCTGATTAGATTGCATAAATGTTTTGATATTTTAGGCAATACACGAGATGTTTGTGTATACCCAGTGTATGTAGAATGATGTCACTCATGTTTTTCTGTTTGGAGAAGAAAACCGGCATCTGAAACAGGTGATTCGAAGAAATTTCAGAAACCACTTCAGGCCATACTTTGCAGCCTCTTAGCACAAGAGATCTGGAAAAAGACTAAAATATTGGGGGGACAGAGGCCCAAAAACAGAGACAGCTATAAAATATTGCTCTTATAAAGTTAGAAAGTTGCCAGAATAACGGGATTTGTGTTAGCATGTATTTTATCAAGGATATGAAGTCTGAAACTCACATGTATGTCATTATTTACTGACAAATTCTCAGTGATTTGCCAGAACACCACACATTTTATTAGGAACAGACCACAAATATAAGGCAAAATCTAGACATTCTGCAAAAATCTGGACAGTCAAGAGGTATTGCTTTAGGCATAAAGGATGGAATTGCTCTTACTGATAGCCTGTCCTTGTGGAAAATCAAATGCTGGTCATCCAGATGGGTGACTAAGCCTTCAGCAGCAAGCATTTGGGTTGCTCAGCACTCTATAGTGTACAAGTACCACATACCTCCTCTTCTTCAGTTTACCTTTCACGAGTTCATGAATGACATTG
This sequence comes from Protopterus annectens, assembly GCF_019279795.1. Classification (NCBI taxonomy): domain Eukaryota; kingdom Metazoa; phylum Chordata; order Ceratodontiformes; family Protopteridae; genus Protopterus; species Protopterus annectens. The sequence continues at coordinate 1,825,002,317 of NC_056733.1, read as the reverse complement.
CAGATGGCCCCAGTCTGATATATTTTTTATGTGATTTTATTCTGCTTGCTGGTGGTCTAGTCACCTGTCTCGTGCTAGTCTTTTTAAAAAGTTAACTCCTTTGTAAAGTTTCTATTTCATTTTTATTACTTCTAATTTAGAGCTTTCTACAATAGGATAATTCCTTGCTGATCTTATTTATTCATTAATAAGTAATTTCTACCATCAAATATTTTTTTTTAAAAAATGTCAGGCTTCTCTTCACATCACCTTCCCTTCCCTTTCAGTAGCCTTTTTTTTATTTTGTTCTCCCTTCATTTGGACACTATTTCCTCCTTGGCTTGATTACCTAGTTTTTTTTTTTTTCACAAAGCAATGAAGTACATTTTTTCCTGCCCCTTGCCTTACATCAGTTTGCCTTGACACAACCATGGCTACTAACAGTTCAGTGAGTAGTACAGTTTATCTTTCTTCTGATGTCGTTTCTAGTCACAACACTATTACACTCACTTTGTTTAGCCTCTCACTTGGATAGCTTTTTGCCTTAGTTTGCAAGCTTTTCAGCATTTCCTTATTTCTGCAAGTCAAATGAAACGTTATTCTTACAATTTACATACATTCAAACACTCACACTGAAGCATCCTTTAGTATAACTTCCATGCATAAATCCCACTTCCAGGGTTTTACTGAGTAAACGAGGCAGAGTTCATATTATCCAAAGAATAACTATATGTTTATGTTACACTTAGGTTAACCATAATACACTTATTTAGACTATCACAATTGTGTTTTATTCTCGAAGTAATACTGATAAAGTGGCAGATTTTGTTGATGGATGTTTATAAATGTTTGGTGTCACTACTTGAATCCAGAATTATAACAGGTATATCGTACCCACTTTCAGGGCTTAGTATATTTACTGCTAGTGCTGTTTGTGATTTGTTGGTAAGATGTTTGGAAATGGCACGGCATGCTTTTAGCTGGGAATGTTGTTGTTGTCTTTCGGCTTTTCCCGGTTAGGGGTTGCCACAGCAGAACTCCGGTCCGCTAATGATTGGCAGTAGATTTTCACGAACACCGAGGTGCCAGTTCGACGTTCAACCTTCAACTAAGGCACGCCCATTTACGCATGTCTTTCGAATGCCCACCCAACCACGGGGAGGACATGCAGACTCCACATAGAAGGTACTTCCCGCACTCCAGCCAAGAAGTGAACGGGAGAACCTCTTGCTGTGAGGCAACAATGCTACCGCTACACCACCGCGGATGCTTTTAGCTGGGAATGTACTTTATTAATTTAAGAATTCAGTTATGAGAAGAAAATGTTAAGCACAGACCCAGTAGAAGTCCAATATTCTTGTAACTTTAGGAACTTAGGAACAATCCTACGCAGGCAGTCAAGTAGGACTGTAAGAAGCCTAGACCTATATACCTATGACCACACACACTTAAAAGTTCTTACCACCCTTCTGAAGCACTAACAGTATTCAACTCCAAAACTGAGCATGGCAGTACATGATATCCCTGGTATAAATCTAAGCCTACCCATCCAGTCAGCAAGACTAGCACTAAAGGTAGCCAAAGTAGTACTTTGTTTGATGTATACTAGTAAATTATTCCACAAGCTGGAAATTTATTAAGTCAGAAACCTATTCCTCCAGCAAGTTTGTTGGTACAAATTTAAGTCCCTAGTGTACCTACATACAGAGTCTCTGATTTTGTGAAAAAAAAATAGGATGTCAAACAGGACTGGGTCATTCATGGCTTGAAAAGTGAGAAAGAGGTCACCTCTGAGTGGTTAGACTACTGAGACGCAGGAGTTGTGCTAATCTATCAGGATAGTTGAAGGATTTAAGCCATTTAATTTTCTTGTTTAGATATCTCTGTGGCCTTTTAGTTGAGCAATGTGCTTGGATTTGTACATAACAAAGAGGGCAATGCATTATATGATGAATCCGATAAAAGAGCACAGTGGTAGAATTACTTTTTGAGTCTTTAAGCTAATCCTTCTGGAAATGAACTACACAGATAAAAAGATTTCCTGACTGATGGAAACATGACTGAATGAGACATACCCATATAAGTATACATGTCTCTTATGACTATGCCTGTCCTGTCTCAAATGAAAGGCAGACAGTAAGTAAAATAATTCCTAACATACACCCCCCTACAAAGCCCTTAGCCACCTCCAAACTAACATACCCCCCTAATAGACACCCAAGGTACATGGGGACACAACTGGGTTGGGTTGCATGGCTAAGCTTATAAAGGCCCGGTGTTCGTTAGCCTAGTTTATACCTATGAAACTATAAACTATTTGAAGATAAGTACCATCTATGAGTTAGAAGCAGCTCTTTTACCAAATGCTACTATAGTGTACTTTTTTACATTTAGCTTGACACTGCTTTTGGTATATTAGGTATATGCACATTGCAACAATTGCTGCATATATTTAGTATCAGTAGATTAGCAGATAACAATGCCCAGTTTGCAGTCTTCATCAAACTTGGTCATACACAATTCTGGGACACTGGCTGGGATATCAACAAAATAAACGCCAAACAGAAGAGGGCCTAGTACCGAGTATGCTAAGATTTGATAGTAGCACTGTGCAAACTAGCCTCTCAAAGCTCTAAAACAGTTGCAATTTTACATTCAATGCGGGTATCAGTAACTTTCCCAACGTGGGATCTGCCAGACAACCAGTTTAGAGGTTTTTGTGCCGTTGTATTTCTGGAGAAATCAATTAAATTTATTTGGTGGTTAGTTCTGTGTTTTTGTGAAGTTCCAAATGACTTATGGCAGTTGTAGAGATATATAGTAAGGGAATGTTTTCTATGAAGTACTTGGAGAATAAAATAAAACTGTTTTGTAGCAGGGTTGTCTACATGCCTGGTCAATTGCACTAATTTGTACAGAAGGCTGTCATCAGCATACAGTGACATTGCATTTTAAGGAATAAAGTTACATTTATGACAAGTAAGAATAATATGGGACCTAGTACTGATACCTAAGGGATTCATGTGGCAAAGGCACCCAAATCAGAAAGCTGATCATCAATTTTAATGTTAAAGGTTCGGATCATAAGGTAGTTGCAATTTAGAACACTGATGCAAAAAAAGTGCAGTTTTCTTTCAGTAACAGAAGATGGTTTATACATTCTAATGCCCTTTTTAGATCTAGGCAGACACCTCTGGTAAGGCTGCCCATTTCTGTATTAGGGTATACCTTTCCGATGACTGTGTAAAGGACAGTAATTGCATTATAGCCTGCCATAAATGTATGTTTGAAGTCACTGACCAGTACATATTCCATAGTCTGGTTGTGTATTATTTTCCCAAGTACTTTTGCAAGTGGGCATAACATGGAAATTGGTTGGTAGTCAATGAGTGGAAGGAGAACGCACTTTGGGAATATGGAAGATATGATCCTATGTTCAAACTTTTGAGGTACCTTGCCTATGGTTAATGGCAAGTTTAGAATGCATTTAAGAGGCTTCACTACAAAGGATGCTGACTTAAAGAGACAGGTAAGAAGATATAGGGAGAATGGGTTTATGTTTGCTTTCTATTTTTTTTAATAAAATATAACAGTTTTGGTGGTGATCTTCTAAAAGTAAAACATGGGACTGTCCTCTTACTGGGTTACAGCAATGTTGTTTGATAATACAGGTGTGCTTTAAGTTTGCACAGTGGAATTAGATGTGAGGTGACCAGCTATGGTGACATTTGTGATGAGCGTATAAAGCTACATAGAAAAGTGGAATCTTTAACCTATTTACTGTAGTACTTCAGACTGTCAAATTATCAGTCTACACAGTTAATGAATATATATATTTGTCTGTGTGTACATATTTTTATTTTATTTTTTCTTTGTTGACAAATTTATAAACACAAGGAGCACAATAAAAACATAGTCATAGGGAGCACAATTCGAAAAAGATTTATGTTTCTAGCACCTCAATGCACCTTCACTCTTTTAAAGACACAATTCCAGACAGAAATCTTTGACAGTTTTTTCACATAAGTACATTACATCAATTAATCCATGTCAAAAGATTTTAATACTCTTATCATATACTGGAAGAATCACACAGATAAAAGTAAGCAAAAAGGTTTATTTTACATGCATGGAGACATGCTACAAAGTACATGGTATGTCAGCAGTCTAATTTCTGTACACTTTACATGGGTTTTTATACCCTCTTCTTCACGTACACAGCAGCTGGTTACTAGACAAGGAATTTCAGTCAAGGCTATAAATTCACATACTGGAGCCTTAGATGGTCAGAGGTCAGACACAAGATAAGCTTGTGCTTGGACCAAGGTAGCATCTGTGCATTCCTCTTTGGTCAGCAAATTCTTTACAAGAAAAACAGCTTGTTTTAACTTGCTCCTTTACTTGCAATGCAATTTCACATTTTAACCCTTACTATACATGATACAAAGATGTTGAACACAAAGATTCGTACTACATTTCCCACCTTACAACACTTTGTATCACCAGTAATACATTTTATTCATACAGTTTTTCGCATGACTCATGTTCTGTATATTCAGAATAATAAGCTTTAGTTGCATTGGCAGACAATACACTTGATATTATCATTCGGATGCAAGGAATGCAGCAACAACCCAACAGTAGGAATATAATGGCACCAACACATATAGCAATTAAGACATTCATAAGTACTGTTCCCCAATTTCCAAACCAATTTTGGAAAAAGTCAGTTAATGGATTCTGTCCTGGTTTTGTAAGTTCAGAAACTTGTTGTAGGATCTCTAGATGACTGTCAATATCATGTTCGTTATCTGGGATGAACGAACAACACTCCTCCTGGATAAGAGCACAAGTACCTCCTTTCGCCGCTAGGGTGAAATCGAGCGCCATACGATTCTGCAACACTACAGTCCTCATTGCAGTTAACTCATCCGTCACCAATTCTAGCGCAGAAAAAGTTGCATTGCTCAGAGTTTCGAACAGTTTTGACAGTTTTCTGAGCTCCCAAATGGATTTTACTGTCCCATATGCTGGAAGAATACCAGCCCAGGAAAAAACATCATCACCCAAGTCCATGTGTGACAGCCCCTTGCTGCTACTATGAGCCAAATCGTGGTGATAGATCCAGGATGCATCAACATTACCTACGGGATTAACAGGTTTATTAACAGCACGTACATTTCGTATTTTACCTTGGGGAAGAGAAAATGTATGTCTTATAGCTGGTGCTAAATAACCCAAAAAGCAACTGCCTGACCAATTCCTTGGTAACCATTCGTATGCTTTTCTACCACAGATAAAATAATTAGAAGTTATGTACCTACCATAACGTTCCATGTTAGTTGTCGTCTTCTCGCCTTCTTTCTTGCTGGATGGGTTCGGAGCCGAACCTCGGCTCCGACTCGGCCACTCCAAAAGCTCGAGAGCTAGTTCCACCGGCTCGAGGCTCCCCTATATCCCACAATGCTAGGCGGTAACTCCTCAGATCTCGTTTGTAAGCTAGGCCCAGCTAGGAAAATTCCATAATATAGGAGAAAAGGAATAACCCACCTCTATAGGCTGACTAAAAGGGTGCCCTAAATCTGACTGGGGAAATATATATATATATATATATATATATATACATATATAGAGGTGGTAGAAAGGATAAAGGTCACAAAACAAACTCCTCTAGGTCTGTCGAGGCTAGGGGGAAGGATGGTGGGACGCAAGAAAGAAGGCGAGAAGAAGACAACTAACATGGAACGTTATGGTAGGTACATAACTTCTAAATGTTAAGTTGTCTATCTCGCCTTCATTCTTGCTGGATGGGACCGCGTCCCTAGCACCTTGTCCCGGGTGGCCTATCGGAACAGAATCTTGAGTACAGTGGAACCAAAGTTGGCTCGGTCTCTAGAGGCTAAGTCCAACTTATAATGAGAAATGAAGGTATGGGGAGAAGCCCAAGTAGCTGCAGCACAAATCGAATCAATAGGCAGTCTGTCTTGGAAAGCTATAGATGTAGCTAAAGCTCTAGTTGAATGAGCCCTGGGTTTGGTTGGCAACTGTTGATGTCTGATCTCATACACAAAGGTAATCAATGAAGTAAGCCATCTAGAAAGAGATACCTTAGAAACTGGAAGACCCATTCTGCCTTCTGCATAGGAAACAAACAGTTGATCAGACTTCCTAAATTGTTTGGTCCTGTCTAAATAGTTCCTAAGTTGGTGATGAACGTCTAACCAATGTAATTTTTGTTCCGATCTGTTTGAATAGTTAGGAAAGAACACAGGAAGATCAATGGTTTGATTCAAATTTGCCGGGGAAGCTACCTTAGGCAAAAAGGACGGGTTGGTACGCAAGGACACCCTATCCTTATGAAACAAAAGATAAGGGGATCGACTACACAGAGCATGAAGTTCAGAGACTCTTCTGGCTGAAGTAATAGCTACCAAAAAGAGTGTTTTCTAAGATAGCAATTTAATTGAGCATGAAGCCGCAGGTTCAAAGGGGGGAAGAATCAAGGACGTCAGAACCAAGTTGAGATCCCATAGAGGAGGAGGATCCCTGATAGGTGGTTTGAGGAGGAAAACTCCCTTTAAAAAGGCTTTGCAGAGTTTGTGAGACATAATGGAGGACTCTGAGACTCCAACATGAAAGTTAGATATAGCTGCCAATTGAACCTTGATGGTAGAAGGAGACGAACCTGAGTGGAAAAGTTCGGCTAGAAAATCTAGAACTGATTGAATGGAAGCAGTGAAAGGATCTATATCCTTTGAATGCGCCCAACAGGAAAAACGTTTCCACTTACTATGATAAATCTTCCGAGTGGAAGATTTATGAGAGGCTATTAAAATATCTCGAACTGAGTGAGATATTAGAGGAAGCCTGGCTAGAGTTGGAATTGGAGAAACCATGCTGTGAGGTTCAGAGAAGGGAGGGAGCGGTGCAACTGACCCGACTGATGGGTCAAGAGGTCTGGAACTGGGTCCAGATGCCAGGGTTGCTCCAACAGATAACGGTGAAGAAATGGGAACCAAACCTGTCAAGGCCAGTAAGGGGCAATGAGGATCATGGAAGCTTTCTGAGCAATGGCTTTCTGTATTAGTTGAGATATCAGTGGAAAGGGAGGAAAAGCATACAGAAGTCCCCGGGGCCAATCGTGGACTAGAGCATCTATGCTGGGATGGCCTGGTTGGGGAAAGGGTGAAATAATCGTCGCACTTGCTGTTTTGGGGAGTAGCGAAAAGGTCGCAGCAAGGTCGGCCCCACTTTCGAAAGACTTTGTCCAACACTGAATTCTTCAGAGACCACTCGTGAGGCATGAGAATAGCTCTGCTCAATTTGTCCGCAATCACATTGGACTTCCCGGGAATGTGCGTTGCTAACAGAAATCGCTGAGAAGAAATCGCCCATTGCCACAGTCTGAGTGCCTCTCGACATAGGGGGTAAGATCTGGTTCCGCCTTGTTTGTTGATGTACCACACTACAGACATATTGTCTGTCTGAATTGCTATAGTTCCTTTGGGAAGAGAGTCTTGTAGGGCCTGCAACGCTAGAAGCACTGCTCTCATCTCTAGGACATTTATGTGAAAGTGGCGTTCGAAAGGTTGCCATATGCCCTGAACCGTCCTGCCCTGGTAATGCCCCCCCCACCCGATCAGGGAGGCATCCGTTGTCAGTGTAGCAACCGGAGGGGGAGGAACAAAGGGTCTTCCTAGGAAGAGCTGGGGGGATGTGATCCACCAAGAAAGATGATTCCTGCACGATTGTGTTATCGTAATGGAATGGGACATTGGAAGTTGTTGGTACGACCATTGTGTGAATAGCATCCATTGTAAGATTCTCATGTGGAATCTGGCTAAAAGAAGAAGAGGGATAGCAGCCGCCATTATCCCTAAGACCTTCAGGGCCAGTCTGACTTTGATTTTGTTGCTTTGTGAGACAAGAGAGACTTGTCTGTGTGTGTCTGCTATTCTCTGCTCTGTGAGTCTGGCTGACATGCTGACTGTGTCTAGATTTGCGCCTATGAAGGTAATAACACGACAAGGCGACAAGACAGACTTTTCGTAATTTATTGAAATGCCTAATGTTTGACATGTGTGAAAGGTATAGTCTCTGGCAAAAAGTAGGAGATGCCTGGTGGGTGCAGAAAGGAGCCAGTCGTCTAAATACGGAAACACTTGGAATCCTTGACGTCTCAGATGAGAGGCGACCACTGCCATGCATTTGGTAAACACTTGGGGGGCTGTAGTGAGTCCAAAGGGCAGGGCCCTGAATTGGAAATGACTGGTTCCCAGCCTGAAGCGGAGGAATCTCCTGGAGCGTCGGCTCATTTTGATGTGGTAGTACGCATCCTGGAGATCTATAGAGCACATCCAGTTGTCCTTCCCCAAGAGGGGTAGAATGGACTGCAGCGTGACCATCCGAAATTTTGTTTTCTTGACAGACTTGTTCAAGTTGCTGAGATCCAAAATGGGTCCCCAGTCCCCAGTTTTCTTTGGAACCAAAAAGAATTTGGAGTAGATTCCGGACCCTTGCTGGTCTGCTGGAACTGGTTGAATGGCTCTTTTTGCAAGCAGCTTTGATATTTCTAGTGCTGCTTGCTCCCTTTGACTGGGTGGAACGTCTGGAAGGGATTTTTTTGATTGCTTTGGAATGCGAAAGAATGGGATTGTATAGCCTTCAGAAATGATAGACTGTACCCACTTGTCTTGCGTTAGGGATTGCCAGGCTTCTGGGTACACAGAGATAATCTTCCCCCGACTGCCTCCGAAGGTGGACAGTCGGGCAACACCTCAGGGATGCTGAAAGGACTTGTCGGAGAAGGTCTCTCGACTGCCCTGATTCTGCGGGCCCCCTCTGCCTCTAGGGCGGCGTCTACCATTATTGTTACCCCCTCTGCCTCTAGAGGGGAACCGACTCTGTGCGTCAGGCAAAGCTCCTTGAGATTGTTTGCGGAACCACATCTTTCCGCCCTTCTGGCCTTTGGGGTAAGGCCTAGAAGGAGTAGAAAAACGGACTCCCACAGCAGAGAGAGTCTTGCCTTCAGTCTCGCACCTAGTCAGGGTTTCCTTCACTTGAGGACCAAAGAGGGATGATCTATCAAACGGGGAGTTAGTGAAGGACGCCTTGAAAGTGTCCGCAAAATTACATAGCCGCATCCAGGCGTGCCGACATAAGGCCACACCTGTACCTGCCGCTCTACTCACTCCATCCGCCGCATACGAAAGGAGGCGCATGGAGGAGTTAACTATAGAGTTGAAGGTAGCCAGCTGAGAGTTCATCCTATCCTGAAAACCCGCAGCTGTTGGATCCTGTAACATTTCATTCGCTTCCTTGATCAAATCTCTCTGGAGACGAGTGAAATGACACAGGTAGTTCAGCAAGCGCATAGAAAAGGTCGCCGACGAGAACATCCGCTTCCCGTACCTGTCCATAGTCCTAGACTCCTTGTTAGGAGGATGGATGGGCACTGAAGGATCAGCTAGCTCCTTCTTGGTGGCTGCAGCCACCACCATAGTATCCACAGAGACGCCTTTGGTCAAAAACTCTTTGTCCTTGGGGTCAATGATAAACTTTGAAGGTCTCCTGGGGGTGGGGTCCACAGAGTCAGGAGCCGTCCAGGCCTTCTTTGCCACCACCTGCATAAGGGGGTCAAAAGGAGGGGACACCCAGGAGGTGGAAGGGCGAGAGCCAAACACCTCAAGATACACCGATTCATCCTCTGAAGGGTTGAGGGCTGGCCAATTCCCCCTCTGTTTTAGGATCTCGAGGATGTCTGCAAAAGAGACATCTTCAGAGGGGGAACGAGGGGACCCTTCAGAATCCTCTAAATCGGTGTCAGAGGTGACAGACTCAAGGGAGTCTATGTGCTTCCTCTTGCACTGCCTCTTCCTAGGAGGCTCTCCTACGGGGTCAGGAGAGGCCTCGGAAGAGGAGGATATCCCCACTGGGGATACTTGAGGAGCTGGCTCTCTGCGATCCGGGATGAGGGAGTGAGCAGAAATCACCGGAGGCACCGTGGAGGGAGGGGCGGATGGAGCCGACTGTGGTGTCGAACCAGGTTCTAACACGCTCCTCATGACCTCGGAGGCACCCCTGTCAGGCAGAGCCAGAGGTCTCCGCTCCGAAAAGCTAAAAACCTCCCCCGGCACCGACAGTGATGGCTCCGAGGCCGATGTCAGAGCCGAACTCACCAGCGCCGAAGCACCGAGAGGGAGAGCGGGGTCGGACAAGGGTCCGATGCCACTCGCCCCCTCGGAGCCGACGAGGGAAATCCGTCGCCGAGATTCCTCCAAGGAAGAAATCGGAGCAGACGACGGTACTGAAGACAACGGTATCGGTTCCGACGCAGCCACAGTCTCGGGTCCAAGCCGCCCCGGCTCCGAAGGAGTCGGAGGAGGAATATTCTGAGTGATGGGATTAGCCATTGACTGTTGAGTCGGGCTTTGAAGCATCTGGGCCAGTGCCTCGGACTTAAGAAGTCGACTCACTACCCTCTGAAGGTCATGATCTGAAAGTCTCCACGACCTAGAGGAGTGAGATCTATGGCTCCATTCAGACAGCAATGGAGATGCTGGAGCCGAATGAACGGAGCCGATAGATGGTGACCGGGACCTTTTTCCTGGAGGTCGGTTCCGACAATCTGATCGGAGCCGACTCACCGGTGTCTGCCTCGGCTCCGGCCGGAGCCGAGGAAATAGCAGGGACATGAGTTCGAGAATCATCGGCATCAGCCGGAGCCGATGTTCGAACAGCCTCAAGCCCCAGAAGACGACTCAGATACCGGAGCCGATGGTCTGGTAGGCTTCGAGGGTTTCAAGACTGAGTCGGGGACCTCAGGCTTCAATAAGCCCCTTAGAATGAGCTTATTTTTACACTCCTGCAGGACTCTAGGGCTGAAGCCATGGCAAACAGCACATGAGTCCTGCAGGTGCAAAGGTCCCAGGCAGTACACACAAGAAGTGTGACCGTCTGTCAGAGACATCTTCTGACAGCATGAGTCACACTTCTTAAAGCCTGAGACCTTTGAATCCTTAGACATGACTAAAGTAGAAAAAATGTAACCACACAATCACACACACACACCGATTACACTTATTAGAAATTTAAATTAAACTTCAATTAAATTAAATTACAAGTAATTTAGAAATTTAAGTCCCTACAAACACAATCACTCCAACTAGTAGGAAGGGAGGGACTGGGCCTAAGGCCCAAGGGAAGAACTGAAGTGAGTTTCAGGAAAAAAAAGGGAAAATTTGACTGGAAAAGGAAGGGAACTACTTACTTAATAAAACTATGAAGAAAACTAACTTAAAGGGGAGTTAAACTAAGATATTAACTAGTTTTTTTTAAACTTGACGTGATGAGCCGGTTGAAACGCACCTCGATCGCTATAGCGGCAAACGAGATCTGAGGAGTTACCGCCTAGCATTGTGGGATATAGGGGAGCCTCGAGCCAGTGGAACAAGCTCTCAAGCTTTTGGAGTGGCCGAGTCGGAGCCGAGGTTCGGCTCTGAACCCATCCAGCAAGAGTGAAGGCGAGATAGACAACTTAACATCAATCATTTACTTTAAGTGTAATATTGACTGGAACAGAGTGATTTCCTTTGTCTTGCAGCCCTTTAAACAACAGATCATACACAGATAACATTTTTTCAAAGAAACTTGTGTCATTAATCAGCCCTGTACTATTAACAAGCACTTTTATAGGTTTGAATCTCGTTGCACAGTGCCCACCTATTGTACAGTTATGAATTATGGTTACATTACACTGACTCCATCCAACCTTAATCTTGCCCATTCTTTGGAAGCATACAGTTCCATTCTGGCGACCCATGAGGGGTAATGCTATTTTGTCCTTTAAGGCTACCTTTGAAGTTTCAAATAGTAAATTAGTCCATGTATCATTTGCCCCCAAAGGGACTGTACCTAACATTAGACCACCATGTACAGTAGGGATAGCCGTGCATATCCAACAATTTGAAACATTAAAAGATAGAGCATATGCATACTTAATAGCTTGGTATGTATTAAAAGGCGGATGCCAGGCCGTATTCTCATCTCTCTTTACTTGGCTAGTCTGGTTTGAAAATAAAACGCCAAAACAGAAAAGTAACAATCACACTTATTAACAACAAAATTATTTTGAATGCTTTTGTGGGAAGGGCTGCTCCCTTCCGGTATTTTTCTGCATTGCTACAATAGTCAGATATTCATACAAAACAAGATTACTACTAATCAATGTTCCTCAGGGGAACTCAAGTTTTTGTCCAGTTCAAACTGTTTTACCAGTTTACAGTGTGTCAGATGAATCCACGATGTTCTTTCTTTTATTCAGACTGCTGTAGGTGTAGCTATCAAAACCTGGTATGGACCTTCCCACTTAGGCGAGGCCCAGTTTTTCCTCTTGACAATTTTAATCCAGACCCAATTTCCTGGTTCCACTTCCAGGATCCTGTTGTTCTTCTGATCTGAAAAACAATAATTCGTTAAAGAAGTGTTAGTTCTGGTCAGCATTTTCCTCATGTAATCTGCTATCTCTTCACCCCCCCCCCCCACGTTCCACAGGCAAAAGATTTTGCCACTGCGGGACGTAATAAGGTCTCCCGTATAAGAGTTCAAATGGTGTGACCCCTTTTGAGGTGGGAGTGGTACGCATGGACAGGAGTGCCAGAGGTAAGCAGTTTATCCAAGACTGATGCGTCTCAGCCATGAGTTTACGTAACTTGCCTTTGAGAATGCCATTATGGCGTTCAACCAACCCTGCTGACTGTGGGTGGTAGGCACAATGGAGTTTTAACTCAATCTGAAAAACGGCGGCCAGCTTTTGAATAACTTGGTTTACGAAATGTGTGCCATTATCAGAATAGATGCGTGTAGGTAGCCCAAAATGAGGGATAATGTTATTTGTAAGGGCCTTGGCTACCGACAGTGCATCTGGGTGTGCTACCGGAAAAGCTTCAACCCATTTTGTAAAAGCGTCAATAATGACTAACACAAATCGCTTCTGTTGAACAGGAGTTAGTTCAATAAAATCCATACAGATTGTGTGAAATGGATACGGAGGCAGCGGGAAAGCTGCTGGGATGATCCGCACCCCACCACCATGGTATCGTGCACAAAGCAGGCACGATAAACAAAATCGTTTAGCATATGCTATAAAGCCCTTGGTCCAGAAAATTTGCTGGATCATTTGAACCATAGCAGCAGGGCCCAGATGCGATGGGCCATGCGTCACTAATGAGGCATACCTAAAAAGGTTTGTTGGCAAGACATACTTATTTGGATCTACAAAAACTCCCTCCTTTTGAATAGCCCCATATTTAATCCATCGCTGTTTTTCCTGAACTGTACTAAGTTCCTGCATTACCTGTAAAGTTTGTAAATCAAATTTATCTGTAAGGTGAAGTTCCTTCTGTGTGGTCTCGAGTGCAAAGGTAGAAGTTAAGGCTATACTTTTTGCAGTTTTGTCAGCCAGTGCATTTCAAAGTGATACCGGATCCTTGGCATTCGTGTGCGCTGCGCACTTACAGATGGCCAGTCCCCGTGGCAGTTGGACAGCTTGTAAGAGGCTAAGGATTAAATCCTTGTGGGTTATTTCCTTTCCTGAGGCCGTAACCATTCCCCTATTTTTCCATTGCTGTGCAAAGACATGGACCGTGGAAAAAGCATACTGACTATCTGTGTAGATAGTAACTGCCTTATCCTTTGAGATGGTGCATGTTCTGGACAAAGCAATCAATTCAGCCGCTTGTGCGGACAGGTTCCTGGGGAGGGGTTTTGCCTCTAATACCGTAGTCTCAGTTGTGACTGCATAACCCACTTGTGTAATACCTGCCTCATTCTTACGTGCTGACCCATCTACAAACAGGGTCCAATCTGAATTTGCCAAAGGTTGGTCCTTAAGGTCTGGTCTGGGTAAGACATTAGAGTGTATTAAATCTAAACACATGTGAGGGGCACCATCGTCAGCTGTAGGTAACAGCGTGGCTGGATTAAGAGTGGTGCATCGCTCAATGGTCATGTGTGGCTGTGATAGTAACGTTGTCATGCAGGATAAGTGTCTGCTAGGAGAGAGAAAGGTAACTTTATCCTGTAGTAGTATTACCACGACAGAGTGCGGTACTCGTAAGGTAAGATCATGAAACAAAAATAGAAGTTATGTTCTTACCATAACGTTCCATGTTAGTTGTCTTCTTCTCGCCGCCTTCTTGCTGGATGGGTTCGGAGCCGACCTCGGCTCCGACTCGGCCACTCTAAAAGCTCGAGAGTTGGTTCCACCGGCTCGAGGCTCCCCTTATATCCCACAATGCTAGGCGTGAGTTACCTCAGATCTCGTTTGTAAGCTAGGCCCAGCTTATAATAGTAACAGAATAACTATAAACAAAGTCCACCTCTATAAACCAGGGAGAAGAGAAGGGTGACCTACATCCTGATCCAGGAAAATATGCACAGCAGCATATACCTAAAGTAAAGAGGTGGTAGAAAGAGAGGTCACAATCAAAACTCCTCTAGGTCTGTCCAGGCCAGGAGGGAAGGAGGGTGGGACGCAAGAAGAAGGCGAGAAGAAGACAACTAACATGGAACGTTATGGTAAGAACATAACTTCTATATGTTAAGTTGTCTATCTCGCCTTCATTCTTGCTGGATGGGACCGCGTCCCTAGCACCTTGTCCCGGGTGGCCTAACGGAACAGACTCTTGAGAACAGTGGAACCAAAGTTAGCTCTATGCCTAGAAGCTAAATCCAACTTATAATGAGAAATGAAAGTGTGAGGAGTAGCCCAAGTAGCCGCTGCACAAATGGTGTCAATAGGCAGTCTGTCTTGGAAGGCTATAGAAGTAGCCAAAGCTCTGGTAGAATGGGCTTTAGGTTTGTTAGGCAGCTTTTGGTGTCTAATTTCATAAACAAGGGAAATCAGAGATGTTAGCCATCTAGATAATGATACCTTTGAAACTGAAAGTCCCTTTCTGCCTTCTGCATAAGAGACAAACAGCTGGTCAGATTTTCTGAATTGTTTGGTTCTATCCAAATAGTACCTTAACTGACGATGAACATCTAGCCAATGCAAGTTTGTTCAGACCTGTTAGAATATTCTGGAAAAACACAGGAAGGTCAATGCTTTGATTTAGGTTAGACGCCGAGGCTATCTTAGGTAAAAAGACGGGTTGGTTCAGAAGATACCCTGTCCTTATGGAACAACAGATAAGGAGGTCGACAGCTGAGTGCATGAAGTTATGAAACTCTTCTAGCTGAAGTAATAGCTACCAGAAAGAGTGTCTTCCATGATAGCAATTTTAAAGAACAGGAGGCTGCAGGTTCGAAAGGGGAAAGAATCAAAGAACTAAGAACTAAATTTAGGTCCCAAGGAGGAGGAGGATTTCTTATAGGAGGTCTGAGTAGAAAAACTCCCTTCAAAAAGGCTTTGCAAAGCTTGTGGGACATTATGGCAGACTCTGAAATGCCCACATGAAAGTTAGAAATAGCTGCCAATTGAACTTTAAGAGTAGAAGGAGATGAACCTGCATGGAAGAGTTCAGCTAGAAAATCAAGGACCATTTGGATGGAAGCAGTGAAAGGATCTATATGTCCCTTCCTTGAGCCCAATAGGTGAAACGTTTCCACTTACTCAAATAAATCTTTCGAGTGGAAGATTTATGGGAAGCTATCAAAATATCTCGGACAGAGTGAGATATTTGAGGAAGCCTGGCTAAGGTTGGAATTGGAGGAACCAAGCAGTGAGGTTCAGACAGGGAAGGGAGCGATGAAACTGACCCGACTGATGGATCAAAAGATCTGGAACAAGGTCCAGATGCCAAGGTCGCTCCAACAGAAAATGATGTAGAAAGGGGAACCAAACCTGTCGAGGCCAGTAAGGAGCAATGAGGATCAACGAGGCCTTCTGAGCGACAGCTTTCTGTATCACTTGAGAGATTAGTGGGAAGGGAGGAAATGCATACAGAAGTCCCCGGGGCCAAACTTGGACTACAGCGTCTCTGCTGGGCTGGCCTGATAAAGGGAATAGGGTGAAATAATCTCTGCACTTGCTGTTTTGGGGAGTAGCAAAAAGGTCGCAGCAAGGCTGACCCCACTTGAGAAAAATTTCTCTCACAACAGAGTCTTTCAGAGACCACTCGTGAGGCATGAGGATAGCTCTGCTCAACTTGTCCGCGATTTGATTGGACTTCCCAGGGATGTGCGTTGCTATCAGAAACCGCTGAGAAGAAATCGCCCATTGCCACAGTCTGAGTGCTTCTCGACACAGGGGTAGGACCTGGTTCCGCCTTGTTTGTTGATATACCACACTACAGACACATTGTCCGTCTGGATTGCTATCGCTCCCAAGGGAAGAGAGTCTTGAAGGGCTTGCAACGCTAAAAGCACTGCTCTCATCTCTAGAACATTTATGTGCAAGTGGCATTCGTCTGGTTGCCATGTGCCCTGGACAGTTCTGCCCTGATAATGCCCCCCCCCACCCGATCAGGGAGGCGTCCGTGTAAGAGTAGCAACTGGAGGAAGGGACAAAGGGTCTTCCCAATAAGAGCTGAGGGGAAGACATCCACCACAGAAGATGATTTCTGCATGTTTGCGTAATCATGATGGTGTGGGACATCGGAAGTTGCTGGTATGACCATTGCGTGAAGAGCATCCATTGAAGGATTCTCATGTGGAATCTGGCTAATGGAAGCAGAGGTATGGCAGCCGCCATAATCCCCAACACTTTCAGAACTAACCTGGCTTTGATTCTGTTGCTGCTGAAGAGGAGCGAGACCAGTTTGTGTATGTCTGTTATTCTCTGATCTGTTAGTCTCGCAGACATGTTGACTGTGTCTAGATTTGCGCCTATGAAGATAATAGTACGACAAGGCGACAAAACAGACTTTTCGCAATTTATTGAAATGCCTAAATTTTGACAAATGCGAAAGGTGTAGTCCCTGGCCAATAGAAGAAGATGCTTGGTGGGAGCTGTGAGGAGCCAGTCGTCCAAATATGGAAACACCTGGAATCCTTGACGTCTCAGGTGAGAAGCTACCACTGCCATGCATTTGGTAAACACCGGGGGGGCAGTGGTGAGACCAAAGGGCAGGGCCCTGAATTGAAAATGACTGGTTCCCAGCCTGAAGCGGAGGAATCTTCTGGAGCGTCTGTTCATTTTTATGTGACAGTACGCATCCTGAAGGTCTATAGAGCACATCCAGTTTCCCTTTCCCAATAGGGGAAGGATGGACTGCAGCGTGACCATCCGAAATCTTGTTTTCTTGACTGACTTGTTCAAGATACTGAGATCCAAAATTGGTCTCCAGTCCCCTGTTTTCTTTGGAACTAAAAAGAACCTGGAGTAGATTCCAGATCCTTGCTGGTCTGCTGGAACTGGCTGAATTGCTCTTTTTGCAAGCAGCTTTGAAATTTCCAAAGCTGCAAGATCCCTTTGAGCGGGTGGAACATCTGGAAGGGATTTTTTTGATTGGCTTGGAATGCGAACGAAGGGAATGGAATAGCCTTCGGAAATGATGGACTGTACCCATTTGTCTTGAGTCAGGGATAGCCAGGCTTCTGGGTACAGTGACAATCTTCCCCCGACTGCCTCCGAAGGTGGGCAGTCGGGCAACACCTCAGGGATGCTGAAAGGGCTTATCAGAGAAGGCTTCTCGATTGCCCTGGTTCTGCGGACCCCCCCTGCCTCTAGGGCGACGTCTACCATTGTTGTTCCCCCTCTGCCTCTGGCGGGAACCGACTCTGGCCAGGCGAAGTCCCTTGAGATTGTTTGGAACCACATTTTCCCACTTTTCTGGCCTTTGGGGTAAGGCCTAGAAGGAGTAGAAAACGGACTCGACGGCAGAAAGAGTCTTGCCATCTGTCTCGCACCTAGTCAAGGTTTCTTTCACTTGAGGACAAAAAAGAGATGATCCATCAAACGGGGAATTAGTGAATGACGTTTTAAAGGGGTCCGCAAAGTTGCATAGCCACATCCAGGCATGCCTGCGTAAGGCCACACCTGTCCCTGCGGCCCTGCTCGCTCCATCAGCCGCATAAGAGAGGAGGCGCATGGAGGAGTTAGCTATGGAGTTCAGGGTAGCCAGCTGAGTGTTCATCTTGTCTTGAAAACTCGCAGCCGTAGGATCCTTCAACATGTCATTCGCTTCTTTGATCAAGTCTCTTTGAAGACGAGTAAAATGGCATAGGTAGTTCAGCGAACGCATAGCAAAGGTCGCTGACGAGAACATCCGCTTCCGCACCTGTCCATAGACCTAGATTCTTTGTTAGGGGGATGAACAGGCACTGAAGGATCAGCTAGTTCCTTCTTGGTGGCAGCAGCTACCACCATAGCATCCACAGAAACACCTTTTGTGAGAAATTGCTTGTCAGTTGGTGCTGTTATAAATTTGGAAGGTCTCCTGGGGGTAGGGTCCACTGAATCAGGAGCCGACCAGGCCTTCTTTGCAACCACCTGCATGAGGGGATCAAAGGGGGGGGACACCCAGGAGGTGGAAGGGTGAGAGCCAAACGCCTCAAGATACACAGATTCATCCTCCGAAGGGTTAAGGGCTGGCCAATTTCCCCTCTGTTTTAGGATCTCTAGAATGTCTGCGAAAGAGACATCTTCAGAAGGGGAACGTGGGGAACCCTCGGAATCCTCTAAATATGTGTCAGAGGTGACAGACTCAGGTGAGTCTATGTGCTTCCTCTTACACTTTCTCTTCCTAGGGGGCTCCCCTGCCAATTCAGGGAGGCCTCGAAGAGGATGAGATCCCACAGGGGATTCTTGAGGAGCTGGCTCTCTGCGGTCTGGGATGAGGGAGTGAGTCGACATAACCAAAGGCACCGAAGAGGGAGGGGCGGACGGAGCCGACTGTGGAGTCGAACAAGGTTCCAACACACTCTGCATGACCTCGAACGCACCCCTGTCCGGCAGAGCCAGAGGTCCCCGCTCTGAGAAGCTGAGAACCTCCCTCGGCACCGACAGAGATGGCTCCGAGGCCGATGTCGGAGCCGAACTCACCAGCGCCGAAGCACCGAGAGGGAGAGGGGGGTCGGACAAGGGTCCGATGCCACTCACCCCCTCGGAGCCGACGAGGGAAGCCCGGCGCCGAGATTCTTCAAAAGAAGAAATCGGAGCCGACGACTGAGCCGAAGACAATTGTATCGGCTCCAACGCTACCACAGGCTCGGTCCCGAGACGCCCCGGCTCAGAGCTCAAAGGAGTCGGAGGAGGAATATTTATTGGAACAAGTTGAGGCATCGACTGATGAGTCGGACTCTGGAGCATTTGGGCCAGTGCCTCGGACTTCAAAAGTCTACTCACTACCCTCTGGAGGTCGTGATCTGAGAGCCTCGATGACCTGGAGGAGTGAGATCTGTGGCTCCGTTCAGACAGCAGGGGAGACGCTGGAGCCGAATGAACGGAGCCAAGGGACGGTGACCTCGATCTCTTTCTAGATGTCGGCTCCGATGGTCTGATCGGAGCCGACTCAGGAATCTCTAATGCCTCGGCTCTGGCCGGAGCCGAGGAAACCACAGATACTGCAGTCAAAGACTCATCGGCTCCAGCCGGAGCCGATGAAGCAGTAGGCTTCGAAGCCTTAGGCCTCGACTCTGAAGCTGGAGCCGAGGTCTTGGAAGCCTTAGAAGGTTTCCCCAATGACACAGAAAGGGAACCTTCAGGCTTAATCAAACCCCTTAAAATGAGTTTATTTTTTCTCTCCTGCAGGACTCTAGGGCTGAAGCCATGGCATACAGCACAAGAGTCCTGCAGGTGTAAAGGTCCCAGGCAATACACACAAGAAGTGTGACCGTCTGTCAGAGACATTTTCTGACAGCACGAGTCACACTTCTTGAAGCCTGAGACCTTTGTATCCTTGGACATACTCAAGGAACCGAAGTGTAATCACACACAGAAAACACACACACACAGATTACACTGATAGGGGTTCAAAGGGAATTATTTAAACTAAAGGTAAGTTAAGTTAAAACTCCTAATCAAACACATACACACCCTAAGGATAGGGAAGGAAGGGCCCGAAGGCCTTAGGAAAGAACTATAAGTTCTTTAGAAAAAAGGGGCTGGATAAAAGGTAGAAGGGATAATATCCACTACACTAAGGGGAAAGAAAAATACACTAAGCTAGCTTAAGTCTGAAGAATTTAAACTAGTCTAACTTTCACTAACCTGGAGCCGGTAGAAAACACACCTCGATCGCTGTAGCGGCAAACGAGATCTGAGGTAACTCACGCCTAGCATTGTGGGATATAAGGGGAGCCTCGAGCCGGTGGAACCAACTCTCGAGCTTTTAGAGTGGCCGAGTCGGAGCCGAGGTCAGCTCCGAACCCATCCAGCAAGAATGAAGGCGAGATAGACAACTTAACATCTAGGGTTGCAGACGCTTGCACAGCCTGAGCGGCTGCAACTACCGCTTGTACACAGTGTGGCAAAGATCGTGCCACTGTGTCCAATTTACTGGAATAAAAAGCTAATGGTCTCAACTTATCCCCATAAGTTTGCAACAGAACCGATGTCATAAAGCCCTGCTTACAATCTACTGTCTGAACAAAGGGTTTTGTATAGTCAGGGAAGCTAAGTGTTGCAGATCCTGCTATCAATTGTTTTACCCTAGTAAATGCCTGTATTGCCTTATCCGTCCATTGCAGCGCGTCATGTGCTGCCATGAGAAGTGCGAAAACAAGTTCTGAAAGTGGACTTACTTCCTCTGCATAGCTGGTAATCCAACTACGACAAAAATTTGTTATTCCTAAAAATGACATCATTTCTTTTTTTGTGCTGGGCATTGGTTCCTGTAAAATAGCTTCTTTTCTACAGTTATCTAGTTGTCTACCAGCAATTGAAATGGTATAGCCTAGATACCGTACTTCAGTTTTACAAAATTGTAATTTAGGTTTATTTACCTTATGTCCCTCTTTTGCCAAAAAATGCAATAACCGAATAGTTTCGGACTCACAGACAGCCTCCGTGGGTGCAGCCAGTAAGATGTCATCCACGTACAATAGTAGATGACAGCCATGTTCTGGTTGAAACTGTGCCAGGTTTGTCGACATTTTTTGCGAAAAGATTGTAGGGCTTTCACAATATCCCTGCGGTAGTCGTGTGTATGTGTACCGCTTGCTCATAAATGTAAAAGCGAACCAAAACCTACTATCTTCCTGTAGGGGAATAGAAAAGAATGCATTACTAATGTCAATAACAGAAAAATACTTATCCGTGGGAAGGATATCATTTAACAAAACAGATGGATCTGGGACCATAGGAGCCCTTGGCACTACAGCAGCATTTACAGCCTGCAGATCCTGTACCATTCTCCATGTCCCGTCCGGTTTCCTTACTGGGAACAAGGGTGTGTTACACGGTGAATCTGTACATGGAATTAAAACCCCAGCTCACAGTAGAGCCGTGATCACTGGTAAAATGCCTTCTTCTGCCTTTTTACTTAATGGATACTGACGCTTGTGAGATCTAAAATCGGATTTTGGAGTTATTTTAACCTGTCCTGCTGTTTTTATTAGCCCAATGTCGTGTTGTCCGCGGGACCATAAGGAGTCTGGCACTGATTGTAACTTTAATTCTTCTTGCGGGGTTAGGAGACATAGTCAGAATGGCCCTCCCCCGGGTGGCGTTAGCCTGTCTTCGCGGAGGTGCACTGTTGGTCTAGCCTGGGTGACCCAATTTAGTCTTTGTACCTGAACTCCTTTACATGCCAATTGTTCTGGTGTCATCTTGGCCCATTCAGTAACTTTCCTCCCCACCAGATACCATGCCATTTGTTCTCCCCTTGTTACAGAGACATGTGCAATAGAATTATTGTGAAAATGTAACTGCATATCTTTTGTAAGACTACATGTAACTGCAGAATTTCCTAATTTATCCCAATAGAGATTTTGTAACAGGATTTTTGTGACCTTGTGTTTAAAAAATTGCTCCTCATACTGGGGATCAGGTCCCACATTTTTCCTGTAATACATTGTACAGTGTAGTTGCTTGGCAGCCTCTGGTAATTGGATGACCGTACTATATTTGCTCAAAGCTAGGTTAGTTAACTCATTGGCCACACTTTGTGGTCCTGCTTCAATAAGATCATTACTGTACCAGTAATGTAAATCAACCTGCCCCACTTGCAACATAACATCTTGAATTTCTACTCATTTGGCTAGAATCCCTGATGCAGTCGGTACAGCTGCTATGCCAAACATGTGCATTAAATCTCTTCCTAATAAGTTTACAGGGCAAATTTTGGAGATAATAACTCGAAACCTGATAGTTTGGTTAGTTTCAGGGTCCGTGAACCATAAAGGTTTAGATAATGGTTCCTTATAGATGCGGCCATTTGCTGCCTTGACTAATACATAGTCATCAGAAGTTACATCGGATGGCACTGCAGAGTTTCTTAGCAGGGTCCTGGAGGCCCCTGAATCACACAAAAATTCTACATCCTTACCCTCTACTTGAAGTGTGATTATCGGTTGTGCCTCTAGCTGCATAGTTACAGCCAGCGCTGTTAAATTAACAACCTGGTATTCACCTTCTTCTGAAAAAGCAGTCATTTCATTTTCCCATCCTGCACATTCACCCTTACCTTCTTCGTTTGCGTCCTCAAAATCTTCCTCTTCACTCTGTCTTATTGACTCTGGCCAATCAGCCTCTTTATCCGGGTCTGATTCACCTTCACCACCATCATATAGTCATGCCGACCCATGATCCGGGGTGGTTCTAGTTTTTTCAGAAGACCGGCAATCCCTCGCAAAATGTCCCTTTTTACCACATTTGAAACATTCCCCTCTTTTTTGCCTACCTTCATAATCTTCGGAATGTCCCACATTCCCTCTTCCTCTACCCCTGTTAGTCGGACCTTGCAGTAGCATAAGTGTCCCATCTTCGCTCACCGTAAAGGTTTGAGCTTGTTTTCTTTTCTTTTCTTCTAAATATTTTTCTGCATGTCTTGCATACTCCAGTAGGGGCTGCAGACGTGCCGTCCGATGGTCTATCATATGCTTTTGGACAAAGTTGCTAATAGCACTTTTACATCCTTTTAAAAAGGCATTTTTTAGTTGTTGTTCATAGGAGGAGTCTTTTGACTGATCTACTTCTTTTTGCATACCACTATGGTTATCAAAGCACTGGGTAAGTCTCTGTAAATAGTTATCTACTTTTTCATCGTCTGCTTGTACACATCTATTGATACAGGTCCAGTCTGCCCTAGGCTTCCATTTGTCCAAGATACGGTCTAGTAAATCCTTGACCTGCTTTTGGTATGAGTCCGAATTGTGGGCAAGTGATTTATTATCTACTCTAGTTAGGGGATCTCAGTCCCCACAGACCAAGTGCCAGTCGGGACCCAAAATTTGTTGAACTACTTGTTCCAACTCTACGGCATTTAGCTTATAACTTTCTATCAAGACTGCGACGTCCTCACAAAACTTGGTCATATCTAACCTAGGGTGTGGTATTCCTTCTACGGCTTTCCGAATGTCTTCCCGCGTCCAGGGTCGATGGACTAAAATGGTGGGACCCTGTCCGATCGTACCCGCTTGCGGATTTGCTACTTCTATGAGGGGGTATACTGTGGACGCTGAATTGACTTCAGTTTCCTTTTGTTTCCATTCTGATTTGTCTATACTACGGGTTCGTAGGTCCAGAGTGTCATCCGCCTGCTTTTGTAAAACTACGGGAGGTATGGTTTTGCTTTGGCTCACTTCTTCACTTTCCTGATACTGAGGTGGACTGGTTTTAAGGGTTTCTGGGTCTGGATATAAGGGTGGGGCCGTCGCCTTGCGACAGACGGCAGATGTTTCATTATCATCCTTTTGGACAAAAAATGTATCTTTTGCACTCGAGTCACCAGTTTTTTTGTTTTGAAGCTGTTCTCTATATTTTTTATTCGCTTCCTCTAACCACTTTTGAGCCTGGGGAAATCCTATTCTCTTTTGCTCTTTAACCTTATTTCCTGCATCCTGACGTAAACTTTTTACCAAATTTTGACATTCTAATTTGTTTAGATTTCCACTAAACTCATAATCCTTTTTCCATTTTTTTAGAAATTTTAAATTCTTTGGATGTAGGTTGAACATATATTGTTCATCCTCGGTTCTTTTGTTTAAGCGGTTGCTGCACCTACAACAACTACTTCCTGTTCCCATTTTTCTACTCTTAGAGAAAAATTAGTTTCCTTTTCCTGAGATCTCTATCGTACTTTTGTAAAATTAAATCAAAAGACGATTCCCTTATGACTAGTCCCTTTTGTTCTTTAAAAAAGAGAACAATACAAAAAGAAAAAAAAATGTTACGCTTACCTTTCTGCGGTTCTTCCGCCCCGTTTGTCACCGTCCCACGGATCGAATCTAAGAGTGACTGGCCTCTACTTACGACTTCTTCGTCGGAGGTCTTTCCGTTCAAGGGAGCCCGAGATTCGTTCTCCCCTTCCTGTACAGGTTTTTCAGTCCCTCTTATGCGATTCGTACCATGAAGAGGTGGCCCCACGTTGGGCGCCAGAAATGTCAAAAGATTTTAATACTCTTAACATATACTGGAAGAATCACGCAGATAAAAGTAAGCAAAAAGGTTTATTTTACATGCATGGAGACATGCTACAAAGTACATGGTATGTCAGCAGTCTAATTTCTCTACACTTTACATGGGTTTTTATACCCTCTTCTTCACGTACACAGCAGCTGGTTACTAGACAAGGAATTTCAGTCAAGGCTATAAATTCACATACTGGAGCCTTAAATGGTCAGACACAAGATAAGCTTGTGCCTGGACCAAGGTAGCATCTGTGCATTCCTCTTTGGTCAGCAAATTCTTTACAAGAAAAACAGCTTATTTTAACTTGCTTCTTTGCTTGCAATGCAGTTTCACATTTTAACCCTTACTATACATGATACAAAGATTCTTACTACAATCCAATAAACCCTTAAAAAGAAACTACTTAAACAACTTCTTTACACAACACTCAGAACAACATGCCGTGGAACCTCTTTGCTAAAACCATTTAGATACAACAATAACCAACTGCAAAATAGCTAATATTTCCAGTCTCTATACTAAAATTTTACTCTATCTCATCAAAAACCCTTCTACTCAAACTAGTTCAAATGAAAAACTAGAATGAACCAATTATGCCTCAGTACAATGATCTAAAATGTTCGCTACTGGACTGTCAGCACCTGCCTGTGGCAATCCCTTAACTGCTCCCTTATATTTATCCTACTCTGAAATGTTTGCCAGCATAAAACAAACACAAACCACACTCAAGTGATTGCATACACCACCATATAGCCTGTGCAACTGGAAAAGTGTTTAAATCCAATGGCAGTCCACTGATACAGATCACCTAATGGGTCAAAACAAACCTTTAACAGGTCCCTCTATTAAACTCAAACCTACCAAATTTTGTCTCAAAATAACTAAATACCAGTCTATGACCTATGATCTGTCCCAACTCAAATAAGAAAGATGGCATCACAGATCGACTATCCTTCAACACTGGATCTGGGGAAAAATATATAAATATTCCCATGATGCCCACCACATGGATTGCTCAATCACAACACTTAACCAAAAAACACATGGTCTCTGTGGCTCCCATCTGAAACCTTGCTCCAGGATTTGTGCTGATTAAAGTTGCATTACACTGCCTTTCTGTTTGCATTGCTTTGTTTTTGCCCATTCTTTGAGTCTGACGCACCTCCACTAAGGAATTAAGATTAAAGTTTCTGAAATTTTAAGCACAGGACTTGAGCTTCAATACTGCCTTCAGTTGACTGGCTCCCTCTCTAGCAAGTCTGCTATATTTAACACAGAGGTACATCCACCCATGGTCTTATGTTGAAGACTCAGAGATGCAAGATACAAGCTTTTCATCAAAAGGGAAAGGAAAAAAGCTTTTTGTTTAAATGTTGCTTAAATATTTTAAGTTGCACTCAGTGACCTGTGTGGCAATACTTTTTTCTACTTCTCACTTTCTATCCATTTATTTGTTTGCAATTTTCTGCTTGTTCTAGGACCTTAGTCTTGTGGCTTCATTTGTAGGTGTGTGAAGATTGTGTATTATCTCATGATTTTAGCATTGTTTACACATTATACTGCACTTCGATTTCCATAAGTAGAATTACATGTAAAAGGTAGTTTTTTACTATTTAGGATCCAGTCTGGACAATCCTGCAGCTTCTTTCAAAGTTGGGGCAAAGCTGTGATCTGCTGCCAGATTTGAATCTTATTTACTCATTTATTACAGTATTACTAGTAATTTTCTGCAAGGTCTTCTGCCTTAATCTGTGGTAGGTTTGCAGTAATGGTAGTACTGTGAACTCTGCTCCAGGGTTTTTGCTTCAGTATCTTTTACAGTTGTATATACCAGCTTAAAGTTGCATTCTAGTATCTGGTGCCTTAACCTGTAGTGGGCTTGCAGTAGTGGCAGTGTTGTGAATTCCACTCCAGTATTTGTGCTTCAGTACGTTTTACAGCTGTATATACCTGACTAAAGTTGCATTACACTGTCTTTCTATTTATCTTTCTATTTATCTCTCTTCTTTAAGTCTGCCCCACCTCCCACTGAGGCATTAAGCTAAAAAGTTCTGAAATTCTAAGCACTGGACTTAAGCTTCAGTTTGATTTTTTTTCCCACAACCCTCCCATTCTTTTCCTGTTGTGGTTTTAAAAGGCTGTGCCTCCACCAGAATTCTGCCC